>NW_004955440.1:7077994-7174174 GCF_000276665.1 Chinchilla lanigera
GAAATAATGTAAATTCATGCAATGAGGAATGAAAATGATGAAATCACTAGAGAACCTGTGGAAATTCAGAAGATCATCAATAAGTACTTTGAAAATCTTTATGCTCATAGGATGGAAAAAAAGAAGAAATAGATTTCTAGAAACACAGGGATTACTAAAGCTCAATCAAGAAGATATAAAAATTTTGAATAACCCAATAGCAGGTAGTGAAATTGAAAATGTAATGAAAAACTTACCAACAAAGAAAAGCTCAGGTCCAGATGGATTCATGCCTGGATTCTACAAGAAATTTAGAGATTTAATGCTAATAATCCTCAAGATCTTCAATAAAATTGAAAGGGAAGTAATCCTCCCTAATTCATTCCTCGAGAAAAGTATTGCCCAATACCAAAACCAGAGAAAGACTCAACCAAAAAAGAACTACAGGCCAATCTCTCTAACGAACACTGATGCAAAAATCCTCAGTAAAATACTAAAACACAATACAGCAAATCATCAAGAAGACTATACACTATTACTAAGTATAATTCATCCCAGGGATGCAGAGATGCTTTAACATACTCAAATTGATCAATGTAATACACTATATCCACAGAGCCAAACACAAATATCATGTAATAATCACAATTGAAAAAAAAATAATCACAATTGATGCAGAAAAAGCTTTTTACAAAGTCCAACACTCATTCATGGTAAAAACCCTACAGAAAATCTGAATGGGTGGTGTTTACCTCAATCTGATAAAAGCCATCTTTGAAAAACCTAGTCAGCAGTATTTTATTAATGCCAACTGTATTTTATTGAGGATTTTTGCATCACACTAAATGGAGGAAAACTGAAAACTTTCACTTGAAAACAAGGAACAATCCAAGGATGTCCACTATCACCACTCCTATACAATATAATTTTGGAGAAATTAACCAGAAAAATTGCACAAGAAAAAGGAGTAAAAGGAATAAAGATTGGAAAGGAAGTTGGTAAATAATCATTATTTGCAGATGACATGATATTCTGCATAGAAGACCCCAAAATTCCACCAAAAGACTTCTAGAATTAATAAGCAAATATAATTGCACAGCTGGATACAAAGTCAGCGCTCAAAAGTCAATAACATTCTTGTGCAAAAACAACAAACTCACTGAGAGAGAAATTAAGGAAACAACACCCTTCACAATAGCATCCAAAAAAACTTAGGAATCAATCTAACAAAGGAAATAAAAGATCTATAAATTGAGAATTACAGTACTCTGAAACAAGAGATCAAATTGGATATCAGAAAATGGAAAGATATCCCTTGCTCATGGGTAGGAAAAGCAAAATGGTGAAAATGGCCATAGTTCCAAAACTATTATACACATTGAGTGGAATACCAAACAGAATAATAGTATCATACCTTACAGTTCTACAGAAAACATTCCTAAAATACATTTTGAACCAGAAGAGACCTAGAATAGCAAAGGTAATCCCAGGCAACAAAGGCAAGGCCAGAGGTATCACAATCCCTGACTTGAAATTATAACACAAAATTCCTGTGATAAAATCAGCATGGTAACAGCAAAAAATCGCAGACCCAAGGATCAGTGGAACAGACAAGAACATGCAAACAGAACTATAAATACACTCAGCCACCTTATCCTTGAGAAAGTGGTCAAACATGTTCACTGGAAGAAAGGCAGCCTTTTCAGTAAATGGTAGTGGAAAAACCAGCTTTCCACATGCTGAAGACTAAAACTAGAGCTATGTCTCTCACACTGCACTAATGTAAAAATGCATCAAAGATCTCAATATTAAAACACAAACACTACATCTACTGGAAGAGAAAGTAGGTAGAAATCTTGAAAACATAGGGATAGGCAGAGAGTTCATGAACAAAAACCGAACTGCACAGGAAGTACTTCAAAGAATCAACAAATAAGATCTTACTAAAAAAGTTTTGCACTTCTAAAGAAATCACCAACAGAGTAAAAAGAAAACCCACAGACTGGGAAAAAATTTTAGCCAACCATCCCTCAGACAAAGGACTACTATCTAGAACATATGAAGGGTTTTAAAAAATTCAGGTTCCCCAAATTCAAAGACCCAGTGCACAAATGGGCATCTGAGATGAATACATACTTCTTGGATAAAGAAATAAGAATGACAAATAAATGTATAAAAAAGTGTTCAACATCAATGGTCATTGCAGAAATGCAAATTAAAACATTAAGATTTCATCTCACCCTCAAAAGAATGGTTATCACCAAGAAATCGACCTACAGCAAATATTGGTGAGGTCGTGGGGAGAAAGGAACCCTTTTCCACTGGTAGTGGAAGTGTATACTAGTACAACCACTGTGGAAATTTCTCAGAAGTTAGGATTAGATGTTCCACTTGACCCAGCTATTCTATTCCCCTTCTGAATATTTTCCCAGAAGAATTAAAAACTTCATACCACAATGATGGATATGTGCTCACATTTATAGCAGCACAGTTTGTAATAGCTAAATCTTGGAAAGAAACCCAAATAACTATCAACTGAGGAATGGATAAAAAATGTGGTATTTTTATACACTGGAATACCATCAGCTCCAAAGAAGGATAAAATCCTTTGAAAGTTTATTGAAAGGAATGGTTTGAGTTTATATTGCTTAATCAGTTTTTCATGCGTATATCTTGTAATCTAAGCAACTACTTTGAAGATCATAATATGTGATATAATGATTGTTAATTCCCTATTATCTATTTTGAAATTCTCTATTATTGTTTTTATTGTTTTTTCTCTTTAAAACAAAAAAGACAAAATAAATAAGTACATAAATTCAGAATGGATGTTTGCCAAAGCAGTAAACTCTAGTAAAGCCGTTTCATAGAAAGTAAAAATGTTTAAAGAGTTATCAGTTACATAAAGGCAAGTAATATAGAGTTGTGTTCAGTTTCTTTGGTTTTTCTGATATATTAATTGTATAAAAGGTCAAGAATAAATAATCTAATCTTATAATAATATGATTATATCGTTTCCAAATAATAACTGCTGAATAATTTGCATTATCATTGTTTAAAAATTAAATTTTCTTTTAACTGATTTATAGAAACAAATCTGTGAAGGTTAATGGCATGATGTGATAGATATTTCAATCCATGCATATACTACAAAATATGTACTTCAGGCTAAACGTATCCGTAGTCAATATTTATCATGTGTTCATGGGGAAATCTCTTAAAATGCTTCTAGCTTTGCAAAATGTATAGAATATTACGGTTATCTACATCCTATGTAATCAGCGTTTTCATTAAGTCTCACCTCTTGTAGTCTAAAAGCACAAACTAGAACTTACATTTGAAGAGAAAACTATCACACCTGCATTCCTAATTTTCCCCTTGGTGTGACTTGCATGGTGAAAGAGCGGCTAAGACCTGCTACCTGGGGGAGTAAAGGGTAGATATTGATGTGACAGGCTTCCTTGGCCTTTACTGCTCCAAAAGATATGCACATTTCATATTCCATGCTTTGAAAATGTGCCAAGGGGCAGACAGAAATCAGGGACACGCAATAACCTGACTTTTGAAATAGGGACACCACAGGCTGCTAAAGTTAAATCGCTCAACATCCCTGCTGAAAACGCATGATGTGTTTGAGATCACCCATGACAGTTTCCTTGGGCTCTTGTCACTCCTTCCCTCTGGGGCCCAGGATGGCCAGTCTGTAGGAGAGATGCTACCCAGCCTGATGGTGGACCCAGGAAGACCACGTCTTACAATGGTCTCCTTCTGGCAGGGCCAACACTTTTTGAATTCAAGGCCTTAATTAGCCATCATGATAGAGAGAGAAAAAAGACATGGGGAAAATGTTATAGCAAGTTATTTTCAGTTTTTGTTTGAAATTCTAAAGTACAACATAAAAACTAACCATGCTGTCATGTTTCTGAGCACATGGAGAACTATTCTTACTACAGACAAGAAGTAAAGCAATAACACATGCATCACAAGTGTCCTGGAGCATTTCCATTTTGCAATTTTGAAAACAAAGAGTTCCTAAACTGATACAATGTCAGAAGCAATGTAATATTCAAGTTGGGTTTTTTTGCTCTCCCCTTAAAGACAAGTCCTATTTAAAAACATTTTATTTCTGTTTCTGAAAGGGAATACAAATTAGAAAAAAATTATACTTAAAGAGTTAGAATTCCCACCAACATATGCCTGTGCTTATAATTTTGATGTATTTTCTTTAAAAAATTTCGTGTTTATACATTGCATATAGTCATATCCACGTCTTCATATATGTATGTGTGTTTGTACATATTAATACATGGGTATGTGTGTATACTTTTTATAAAATTGTACCATATGTACCATATTCCTTTTTTTTTTTTTTTTTTTGGTACTGGGAATCAAACTCAGGACCTTGTGCTTGCCAGGCAGGAACTGTGCCATTGAGCTATATCCCCAGCCTAGTCCTAATTTTTTGAGAAACGTCCATACTGCTACCCATAATGTTTGTAGTAATTTACATTCCCATCAAAGTGCAAGAGCCCCTTTTACTTTGCATTCTCACCAGCGCTTGTTTTTTTTCAGTCTTTTTGACATTAACCGTTCTCCCTGATGTAATGTGAGAATTCTTTGTAGTTTTGATTTAAATTTTCCTGACTATTGATGTTGAATGCTTTTCCATGTACTCATTGGCTAACTGAATGCCTTTTTTTTTGATAAATATCTATTTCAGGCTATTGACCATTTTAAAATTGGGTTATTACCTAGCTACTGAGTTTGCAAGGTTCTGTATATATATTCCAGATATTAAGCTCTTGTCAGATGGGTATATTCCAAATATTTTTCCCTGTCTTGTAGGTTTTTTGTAAGTTTTCTTGGTTGTTTCCTATGCTGTACAGAAACATTTTAATTGATATAACCTGATTTGTTTCCTGTTTTCTCCTTTAGAAGGTTGTTTAAAAAAAAACCCACAAATTCCTTGACTATTTCAATGCTGGAAGAATTTCTTCAACATTTTTTCTTGTAGTTTCAGATCTTCAATGTAAAGTTTTAATACATTTGGGTCGATGTCTGTAAATAGTCAGAGATAGGGGTCCAACTTCTGTCCTTTTCTGTCTGTGAATATCTAAGTTTCCCAACACTCTTCATTGGAAATACTAGGAAAAAGTTTGAGCATATTTTTTAAAAGTCAAAATTACTGATTTATTACTTCTGAATTACCTATCATCTAATAAAATGAAGAAAATTATTTAATGTTGGCCTTGAAGGTTTCTTTTTAGTTTGGAAGGAATGTACAGAATATTCTCTGCCATGCTGAGTTAGGTGTATTTAGGTATATAGACAACTCCAAGTCATTTTTCAAAATAATTAATAATTTGAAGAAAAGTCAGTCTCTAAAAAAAAAGAAATGTGTACAAAAATAAATATAGATTTTCATACCTTTGTCACCATTTACTACAATGTTAGAATCTTAGACAAGAATCTTAGGCAAACGAAGATGCTGGAGCAGGGATGTCCAAATATACTTTAACAGGCTACCCAAAATAAAAATATACATCACACCTAACACCCCCAGCTTTTAAAAATAAAAGCTAGTTATATGTCTGAAGTTAGAGTCATGCTCAGAGCCAAGCAGGAATAAAGCAGTTAGTGGCACTACACACACATTTTTATACTAGTCTCCCTTGTTCTCACACAAAATTTCCTTCCTATGGAGGTTTTTAAAAGCACATCCTAAAGAAAAAACTAAGGCCTAAAAAGGTTAATAGGTCTAACAAAAAGAACACTAAGTGTGAAAATTCAATTAAGCATAACTCCAAACTACAGGCCATCTCTACTAACTCTATTTTGTGTATTCAAGAGAACTTCTTTATTTACCTTTAATAATAAAGATACTAGACAGTAAATCACTCTCTCCAGGGGTGTTAACACAGGATGTTGGGAGAGAGGCTGCCTTACCTCAGATATCTGGGACAGGGCCACTGCCTCTCATGAGTTTGTCAGGGCCCCATGAAAATTGTGCACAGCTCCAGGATATGATGCACACAGTGACTTGACCCTTGCTTGAGATAATACAGATAGTTTCCTCTTGTTCCCAGTGAAGCCACCAAGGCATGCTGTTCTGCTAACCGATTTATGCTGTTGCTGTCTGAGATCTACCCTGCCCTTAAACTCCCCATGAACCTACTCACGTGCTGCTGGTATAAACAAATGTTCTGCAGATGCCAGGCAGGTCCTTTCTCCCATCGTGAGAAAAGCGCTCCACCTGACCCCAGTTTTCTGTGTAATGACTCCTGTCTTTGTCCCCCATCTTCCTCCCTCCAAAGTTTCAAGAGCTGTGCTGGATGATGCCTCAACAGCAGACAATATGAGTAGAAAGGGATTCAAATCTTCACTGAAAATCCAGAATAGAGGGATAAATTTCTAAATTTCTACATTTCAGTTGAGGGCAGCAGCTCCATTTCTGAGGCTTTGGATGGCAGTTCCTTCTCCAAAGTCCTAAACTAGAGTTTTGTCCTCTTGACCCTGGAGCTTGCAATTGCATCCACTGGTGGAGGAAGTGCCTGGCCCTATGCAACTTAGGAGAAGATGGCCTTGTTCCTCTAAGACCTTGCTGGCAGTGGCAGCCCTGCTGATGTCTGAACCACTTTGCCGTTACACTTCCCTTTCCTTGAAGGATTATGCATGTTGCAGCTGAATAGATCTATTGACCCATCCTATGGATTTTCAGAAACCCAGCATCCTTCTTCCATTTTTTTCCCGTCTCTTTTTCCATAAGAGTTGTCAGCATTTATGCTTAGAGGACTGACTGGGTCCATGAGTCTCTCCTCCCAGGAAATTATAGCCATAATCTCTTTACCCTATTGAGGACATGCCTTCTCATTTTTATCAGTATATATCGGTTGAAAATTGTCCAGATCTTCCAGTTCTGGTTCACTTTTGCTTAACAGATTCTTCAGTTTGTCCTTGCATCTAACTACAAGCAGCAGGAAGAAAGCAGTCCGTGCCACCAACAGTTTGCTGAAAATTGCTATAAATGAAGTTAAGCACTCAAAGATTCTACCTTCACACAACTGGACATTGCAGTTAAGCCTGGTTCTGTAACAGAGATGACCTTTCCTCTGGTTCCCAGTAACATATGCCCTGTATCATCTGATGTCTCACCAGAAGCCTCTTTGATACTTGTATTTCTACAGTTTCTGCAAGGCAACCTAGGGTTTTCTGACAGGTTTGAGGGTCAACCTTTGGTTTAAAGTGTAAAAAATGTCCCATCTTTTACTTTAGTTCCATTGGCACTTCCACACTTTTAGGTCAGGGATTCTCTTCACTTCTGGGCATCGGAATCTGTATTCTTTTGATATGGCTACCGCATAATAATTTGACATAGTGGGTAATTTAAAAACAGAGATTTAACTTCTCATAGGCTAGATGTCTGAGAATAAGATGTCATTATATTGGGTTTCTGTCTTTGACTTACAGAGAGCCACCTTCATGCTGATGTTCACATGAGGTCTCGCTCTCTTTGCTCTAAAATCTCCTTATAATGATTAGATTAGATGAGAGCCAACCCCTAAAGATCTTACTAAATCAGTCACCTTCTTCAAAAAATAAATGCAACCCCATTCTGAGGCTTGCCTACATGGTGGCCCCTCACTGCCTCAGCTGGAACAGGGAGCTCCATTTCTGTGGCCTTGTCTCATAGGTCCTAGGCTGACAGTCTCCTTGATGGAGCCAGAAACCGCAGCTGAACACTCTGACACTGAAAATCTGGCTGCCCACTTGGTATTGGAGAAGGGAAGAAAGGTGACCCTTGTTATAAAGTACCAAAGAACTAACAAGGCTGCTTTGGTACTCTGAATATGAATTTAGGAAAACAGAGACCAACAGGAAGTGAAAAAAAATTACATTTTTTTCTTGTGGAAATTTGATTCCACTCTTTTGAAACTCTTTAGTTATACACAATACTAACATTATTTGCTATTCACTTTTCTATGGGTCATACACAAAGAAGTGATACCTGAGTTAAGAGTAATGGGATAAGAAGAATTAACTGCAAAAACGGTAGAGGAGCTTTGGGCTCAGGGAGCTGTTCCAACAGAGACACCTGAAGTGCAATGGTGCTGCTCGTGGGCCTTGAGGATATTAGTGTGCATCTGGGGCCATGCTGGGTGGGAGCAGCTGTGGGGAGGACAAAGAGCTAAAAACAATCCGTTATTATTGCTGGCTGAAATGCACTGTGGATATCCTTGAGGAACAGTGTTGTGGATGTAGGTCAATGTCATAAAAACTTAAATCCCATATAATTGGAAATTGGACCCAAGGGAGAAATCTTAGAATCAGGAAGGCATGGTCAATGTATTATTGAGTTTATTAATTCTTCATGATAGTAATAATTTCTATAATTTAAAAACTTTAAATTACTATCAAAATAAAGCATATTTTTAAATGTAGTTTCCACATTATTCAATAAACTGACTGTAACAAATGTCAAAAGTTTCACCCAAATAAGTCCAAAATATCTAGATTTCATTCTTTGTTTAAAGCCTCTCCACATAGTAATAAATGAAAATGGCCACAAAGAGACAAAAAGTGAAGGCTTTCAAAAAAATCATTTTCTTAAATTGAAGGATGCAGCAATAAAATTTCTACATTTATACAGGAGAAACTGTCACTTTCATAGATCTAAATACTTTATAGACTTTTGAACTGTGTACAAGTTTGGTACAGTTCAAATAGTTTTTCACTCTATGAAATAAAGAAAAATGTACTACTGACAAAACTAAAACAAGCACTATCTTTGCTTCTTATAAAAGCTTTTAGATAAAATAGTACATACTAACTTTTCATAAATAATATATGTTCACTACCAATTGAGACCTAAAGCTCTAACCAGTGTTTCTGAAAAATCTTTCCTTGTGAGGCTGATCAACCGCTAGAAAAATATGCTGAGGGTTTCATATTCCCTTACCTAGATTACGCTGTATTACACATGATTATAGATGGTTAGTATTAAATTTTGCTTATATCTATTTACATGTTAGTACCATATTAATTAGAGATATCCTAAGAATAGTAAGAAGTTTTTACATATTCTAGAAATGTTTAATCTAAGAGATACGCATGTGAAATCCATCTCTGAACCACTATTCTTTCCTTTATATCCTCTAACAGAGAGGGTTAGGAACAACAGAACTATAGACTTTTTAAGTCATATCATAAAATTGTTTCCTCTCTCGTCAACATATTTTTTCTTTAACTCATAACAAAAAATTTTTTTGTTTATTTCTGCCTCCTACCTTTCAACTAAAAAATGACACTGTGCTTTTGGTCTGTACATGGCTTTCAAATGTCTCTCATAATGGCTACCTAACTGAAAAGGTCACTGAACTGTGAATCAGGATTATTCTTCTCCAACTGTCTGGAGCTGATATTCTTTGATGTTCTCTACTCCTCCAACTTGGCAGAATCTAGTATTTCATAACTCTCCTCAAAAATTCTTTTTAATTTCATTTACCTTTGTCTATTCCTCCTTCAAAGAGAATTAAAATAGTGATGCTGGGCTTCAAACCTGTTTTCTATCATGAATAGCCTTCACCTTTTACTTTCAGACAGTTTAATTTGATGGTACTATTCTTTCTTTCAAAAACCTTTTTCAATGATTTCCCTCTAGTAGAACAACTATTAATTTTTTCAAAATACCATTAAAATGTTACTTCACCTAAAAAGCTTTGGCCCATCCACTTGGAATCATTAATATGTCTCTATTCCCTTATTTTCCTATAGCACTTTTATCATTTTACCATCATACCACTATAAAATGATATATTAATTTACACAAGCCATTCATCTACTCAAAATGAATTTTGAGTCCTTTAAATGTCTTCGATTGTGGAACTATAACTTGAGAACAGTACAGAAGGAGTTGTATAACCAGGGTATGGACTTTAGAATCAAATAAGCATGATCAAATCTTAGTGTCTATGACTTCCTAGAATGTAACCTCAGGGTTGTCTTTCTAAAATGGAGACGAATAGGGAAAATAGATTCTAATGAGAATGTAATCATCTAATATTACACATAAATTTGTGAATTGCTTAACACTACTGTTGGGCACAAGGTATTTGCTGAGTTAGTTTTAGTGGTTTTCATTCTGTTAAATTGACATAACATCTAATTTATCATTGTTTATAAATATTTCATTAATGAATGAAAATAGAACCTAACTCCACTATATTTCTTTTATGACTTAACTATTTGAAGAATACAATACAAGTATTACTTCTAGTCTTAGAATAAATTGTAGGGCATTGAAAATCAAGGCACTGGAAACATTTCCACAAAGTCCAATGCAGAGATAGAGAAAAAGGCACATAAAAGCAAAAGGTATTCTTTAAACACCTCCATAACACATTTTTCATGAGCGAGTCTATCAGGTAAGCTGATTATGATTTCAAATTCCTTTGACTCTTATAATACTTGGTTAGAATGGAAAATGAAAGAATACATTACTGTAGAGAACTTCACCCATGAGGAGGAGTTATTCAGTGACACATGGATATTCTCTGGACAAGAAGGCATCTTTAGATCAGTGGGAGAGGGACAAGATGAGCTTAAAGTTTTGTGCCTCTTTTGTGCCCAGGAAGAGTAAGACAGTGGTAGAAAAAGGAGGACTGGGATCCAGGTCAGGAACTATGGCTCATTTCTGAAATGAACTAACATAAATCCTTGATCATACTTGACCAAGGATCACCCTGGATTTCCTAACTCTGAAATAGCAGTCCACCATTGCTTTTTACAGTCTTCCCTCCCACTGCACTGTCACATTCAAGACGTGACTTTTCACTTAAATTGTTGTCAACCCTTTTGTGGGGTCCCTACTGATGATCTGTGAGATTTTCCTCTACTTCCCAACAGGTACCACCTTCAAAACTAAACTCTCACAGCTCAACCTTTTCCAAAAAAATCTCTGGGAGCTCATTATGAGAAAAGTAGTAGAGTTCGGGTAATGACAAACCTAAATGTGAATACAATCATGCTTTAAAACCATTACTGGTTATAGTGCTGTCACCACTGTGCACCTGTTATCAGATACCGGCCAGAGCTACTGATTAAGATACTGGGAATGAAGAAGGATGTCACCTGTGATCTAGCTCTGAAGCTCATACATACTTCACAAAAATAACCTGCATGGGATCACCCCAGAGGTTATCATTGCACATTGTCAGAGGAAGTATGAATTTACTTTTCATGGACACTCAAAATACCACAAACTGAATTAAAAAATAATGATTTAAACTATTAAGAAGTTAAATCTCTGCAAGTATTTTATTATGATCCCATTTCCTTTGTTACGATATCTTACTGTTACGATATCTTTCCTTACGATATCTTACGATATCTGTACTTATGATATCTTTACTTAGGATATCTTTACTTACGATATCTTATTGTTACGATATCTTTACTTACGATATCTTAGTTACTAAGAACTAATATAGTTCTTAGTGAAATTTTAGGAAATAAAATAGTACATTATTCTATCAGGTTTTGAAATGAAAGTCAGTTAATAATTAAAAATCATCATTCAAATATAATATATAGAGTCCTAAAACAATTTTTTCAATTAAAGCTATTATTTTAGCAAAAGTACTTTTATTATTTGACAGTTTCACCAGTTTTCTTATTCCATCTCTGTTCTATTTCTAGACTGCCCAGCAGTCTGTGTGGGACACACTTACAGGTGAAGGAAGCAAAGGTTAAGTGTGTATGGCACAAATGAGACCCGAGGTTAAGAATACACTGTGAAATGTATGTGGATGTCCATGATTTAAACCAATGAACTGTGGCCTGGAATGATGTCACACGAAGCGCAGCGGTAAGTGGAAGGTTAAACCTACTTGCATCTCGGCTCATTAAACGCAGTTAAAGTGCAAATCCCCTCATTCTGACAGTAGTGATCACAAGGGTTCTCTTTCTGGTCACAGCGCTGATTTTTAAACCCCACAGAGCATCTGCAGAATTTCAGTAAAATAGAGCTAAATAAAGCGTCTGACTTTATTTTGCCAAATATGCTTCAAATTTCTTTTATACAGAGATTGCAACATGAATAAAAATGTTCCCAGGTATGCTCATTTCTATGCAATACACATTCGTCACATGCCACTCTGACAAGGTCTGGAAGAAGGTGCAGACGTGGCCAATATGGGCATCGACTCTCTCATCAAACATGGTTCAAACAAGACTCAACACAGTGACCACACACGCTGAATGGTTTTAAGTCACCTGCTCTGGACACTCAGATAAGTAGAGGGGGAAATATTAAATTCCATATTTTCTTGGGAACATTAGGAATCTCCAGTACTTTCATTACATATTTTAAAACCCAGACTCGGAGTAAGATTCTAACGGAGTCAGAGGCTTGATTGATTTACATAATGCAACACTCGACGTCTGATACAAACATCAAATAGCATTATACATTAGAAAAGAGACCTCAAGTTCTTTGGAAAATAATGGAGAGAAGTACAAGGGATTCATGAAAGATTATTATCTCTGGGCTTTACATATCTGAATAAGGTCAATAAAATGAGAACAATTTTCCCCAGAGTTTCCTGGTTCAAAGAGTTGTGAATGTCTGAAATGGCATGATGCTAAGAACTGAGTGAGCTCTTACTCATGGAGTTATTAGCAAACTGATGAAGAAAAAGATTCTGTAATGAATGAGCCAATGAGGGACGATACTTGATCAGAGATGTCCATGAGACACTCATTTAAAATGTGTTACCCAAGAAAGGAGAGCAATAGAATATGGATTCCATGTGCATACAGTGTCCTAGTGTAAATCACCCACAACATTGTGAAATACTCACAGACACACAGGTACATTTGTCTCAGGGTCCAGCTGGCATGTGCCACCATTGTAACAGTAGCCATCACATAACTGACAACTAGAAGCAATCTTCCCATTAGTACAGCTGTAACAACCAAGAAAAAAAAATTCCAGTGTTACTGGTATTAATATTTCTGAAAGCAGACACATCATGTCTGCAGATGAGAATGTTTACATTTCAGGAAGACAGACTTGCTAAAGGAAAAGATTTTATTTATGTTTTATCAGAACAATGACAGTTACATTTTTTCTTTTGATAATTTTCAAATTTTCAACCCATTTGCTTAGTAAAAAATTTAATACAGGTAGATACATGTGTGAAAATACACTTTAATATCTACTAAATACTTGCACAAGACATTATCATCAGTACTTTGTCATATACAACTAATATTATGCAACTAATATTTGGTGATATCTGTATGCATTATAACTTACAATATCAAGTTCTAAGGATAAAATGTTTCTGGTTTTTCCTCTAAACTGGAGAATTTCACTGAAAATAATGTTAAGAAATTTAGAGTCCCATAATTTGTTTTAAAAAGAGTTACTCTGATTTCTTCTTTCCTACTATTGTTGCATATATATGATAATTAATGTCAGTGTCAAACTTACTACCATTTAGCAGAAAAGAAATGGAGCAATTCACTACAAACATAAATAGTAATGTTCTAGGAGCAACATGATATGGCAGAAAAATAATGAGGCAAACTTGTTAAAAATTTAAGCAACATAATTCTAATTTACAGCCACATTACATGCTGAGATAACAATAAATATGCTATTGTTACACTAGAAAAAATAAGCCTAACAATAATAGGAAAAACATAGAATTTATTTTTCCATGTCACATTTTAAAGCAAAGAATTAGGTTAGGCAATCGTTGGTGGAAGAAAGTACATCAAAGTTCTATATACCTTTGCCAAAATCAGAATTACAACACATCCTGCAAATAACTCTCATCGGATGATCATGCTAGTATTGGGTGCTAGGACAGTGAATGGTATCATAATTAATCTGGACATTTCCTTCAAGAAGAAGGCTGTGATATAGTTCGTTCAGATCTATCTCATGATGGCTATCTACCGCAGCATGTTCGCACATTAATTCTGTGCTATTCATTTCACCTCACTGTAACTCTATTGTTGCAGGAAATGAACAGAACTGCTTATAAGTTTTGTATGTGTTACACTGGAAGCAATTTCTAAGGAGCCTGAGTTTAAAAACCACATTTCTAGTCAAGATGAGCCAGCAAAGTAAGTTACTTTATATCATGAGATATGAGTTAGGGATGTGT
The DNA here is from genome assembly GCF_000276665.1 of Chinchilla lanigera. Lineage (NCBI taxonomy): Eukaryota > Metazoa > Chordata > Mammalia > Rodentia > Chinchillidae > Chinchilla > Chinchilla lanigera. The sequence goes on from NW_004955440.1 coordinate 7,092,148, forward strand.
GAAAATAGAGCCAGACCAGTGGAATGGAAGGGTGGCCTAACATTACCAAGATTTAGGAGAGAATATTACATCCAATGTAGCCAATATAGGAACCCTAATAGGGATGTAAAGAGGGGCAAGTGCACAGTCAAAGGTATTAATGTCTGATATGCTAAGATCTGAGGGACTTTTCCTCACCCTCCTTACACAACCTCCCTGAATATCTAAAGAGCAAAAGGTTTTCATTCTATCCAAAGAACTAGGTCAAAGGGGAAAATGATCTCTTTATGCATTAAAGAATTTTCTACAAAAAATTTAACTGTATACTTGTGATTTAAAGAGGAAAACACTTTTTTTATTTATAAATGACTTCCAACTGCTATAAAATATTGCTTCTTTTTTCTTATAAAGATTTTATTTGAATCAAAATTAAAGACAGAAGTTTATAGATTTTCAATATGAAACACAGATCATTATATAGCCTCCAAATTACTGTTAATATTTTTTGTAAATTTTCTTGATAATTTCCTTCCTTTAGAGGCTTTCATGGTACACACACACACACACACACACACACACACACACACACACACAGAGTTTGGGATGCACCATTTCCCAAAGTTAATTACCAGTTATCCAGTACAAAAATTTTCATACTGTATGACATCAAAAAGGGTTTGGGGGCCACTCGAGATTGTGATCAAGTCTTTCTTCAATACTTACTTTCACTTTCAGAAAAAAGAAAAATGTGGGATTAGTTTTTTCAAATTGCTGTGTTCATATATAATAGATTAACAGCTCTACTTTACAGTTCACAGGCTGTGCATTAGAAACACAACTTCCTATTCATAAACAAATATGCATATGCTGACTTGAATTTTCTTACTTAAGTGAAAATTATTTACTTCCCCTTTGCTGGAATTCTGTGTTAGTTTGTTCTTTATGTTTGCACCAGAAATACTAACATTACTATAAATTTCATCCTAATGTTGAGATGAAAGTTACCATGGAAATGATAAGAAACTTTAATATCTAAAGTATCTCAGAATATCTAAGGTTTTCTGTCTGTACTGACAACCCCAAATGAGACTGATGTGTTAAGTGAAATCATATTCCTGTTTTTAAGGTTCCACTATTCATAATTACAAAGTGGTATTTGTTTATTCCTATATAAACATTTCTCCAAAGATCTTTTAAACAGATTTAGAAAAATTACTGTTACATCTCAGTAGCCTGTCCAGGTTATGAAAATTGTATGTTTATAGTTTGAAAAAGTTAATTTCTGCTGCTCTTTATTCAACTGGGAGGCTCTAGGTTCTGTCCTTTCTTCCCTATATGAAACTCCTTTATACAATGGAAACTGAGTCTGTGTCTCTGAATGAATTTTCCAAAGCAAACTGAGTAGGAAACCTTGGATCATTGCCAAGATTCCCTGTGAAAGTGCAATATATTGCTGAGATCTTCAGCCTATTCTGATGTGGTACCCTGAATATAAAGAAAAATATATGCCTAAACACTGAAATAAAGTTCTGTAATTTTAAGATTTTATCAAAAAATATTGACTCTAATGAGCTAGCACGATCTAAGTAGTTTATATGAAAGTATACTTTGCTTATATGTACTTATCAAAGACATTTATATATCAGTTATATTTCATTGGCTTTACTTAAAAAATTGTGCTTTGAAATGACCCAAATTGCTAGTTTGAGTAAATGTCATTTATAATGGCAACACAAATCGTATTTACAGTAAATTCTAAACTGAGAGTAAATAAAATAGAAAAAAATGTTGATGCTGCCTCTAATAAAATTTTATTGAGCCCTGTTTTTGCAGAGCAGCCTACATCCTCTGGCACCCTTGCAGGGCCCGCAGTGGACAGCAGGGTGTGGACACTTTATGAAATGCTTTTCTGTGTCAGATTCTCATTTATTATACTTGTAAGCAAGGCAAGTGACAGAATTCAGTCCTTTATAAGTCCTTTTTTTAAAAGGCTGTTAAAGTAGTTCTGAGTGAGGATTGATCTCTAACCTCAGTGGCATAAACTTATTTCATGATAGGAACTAAACAGCATTCTTCTCACCCTTTAGCTATCTTTTGTTTTTCATTCACTTAAATTTAGTGCCAAAGATCAAAAGGCAGTGTAGCAGAAGTCACACTTGGACATTTTTGTTGCAGATGTTTCCCAGAACACATTATTCCTTCTGTTTCTTTTTGAATATAATGTCAAAGTCAAATTAAGGAAAAGCAACTTTTGCAGCTCCCCAAAGGATTATTTATAACAGAAATGCTAATCAACTCACCATCATGATATTCATGAAAAACTTAAAAATCTGAGCTATCTTGTTACTGAACAATATTACACATAGCTTGTTCAATGTATGTTACATTTCAGTGCTTACTTATTCTTAGATACAGTTTTTACAGGAAATAATTATGTTGTTAATAACCTATATTAATAATAGTCTATGACCATATCATAAAATAGTGGATTTTCATGATCCTCAGGTGTTCATAAAAGGTGTTGAAAAAGTTTAAGTAAATTGAACTTACTCTCTATGCTTTAAAAAATGCAATGATTGGCATATAGAATTTTAGAATAAAATAATTTGCATCATTTCAGAGTTTATTACTGAAACACTGCATCCTTTTAGATTGAAATACTTCCATAAACTAATCTAGGTGCCCACTTACTTGCACACTATGTCTTCATTGTCTTTATTTATAATGCAGTGACCCCCATGGCACCTTACACACTTGTCCACTTCACACTTTGGTCCTTCATAGCGTGTTGGACAGACACATTCCACACTTCCATCCTCGCCAATGGTGCAGGACTCGGAATTCACACAATAGTGATGGCATACATCTAGGAAGAAGGCACGGTGAAGCAATCAAAATGTGCTGTGAGATATTTTTCTTCATTCACAATAAATGTGACTATATTATTTGATATTTTAAAATTGTCAACCACACTAAGGTGTGAGATACTGAATGAGTAAATAAGATCCAAAATGTACCACAGCTACTGAGAATAGGGAAGAAACTGCTCAAAAGAAGAAACTGTGATGGGAGAAAGGGGAAAGGAAGAAAGGGAAAAAATACATACACGAGGAGCTGGGGATATAGCTAAGTGGCATAAGTGCCTGCCTGGCAAGTGCAAGGTCGTGAGTTTGATCCCCGGTACCACAAAAAAAAAAGAAAAAAAATTCATACATGAGATAGTTAAGATAATTATACAGCTCATTTCTCTTAGTTCATTGAAAAGAAAGATTTGTGCCAATAGTATTTGGACAATATTTCATGCATATATCTTGTACTCTGAATAACTAGTATGAATATAATAATACACAATGTATTAATTATTGTTATTCTCCTACTAGCCTGTGTTGAAACTCTGTTTTATTGACTTTTTTTTTATTTTTTCCTTCTTTAAAGTAAAAAAAATAATAAAATGGTCAACTAATAAGCAGATTAATTTGCAAAAGGAGCATGCAGTAATAAGCAAACTGGCTTTCTCTGGTAATACTATTGATTCTTCTTTTTGTCCAAATCAGGCATCACGTCATCTGGCTAAGGGGAGAGCGCTTACACTGGCATGTGTGAGACGGCAAACTCTGGGCTCTGAGTTACATATTTTAGCAAAGTTCCTTAGCTTTCAATTATTTAACAAGAGAGGCACGATTAGAAATGCTCATGCCTTCCTTTGATGTCAGATACTGTTGTTCCTCTCAGACTTCTGTCCATCCAGAGAGCAGTGAGTGTGTGGTAACCAGGGACTAGGGTCTCTGCACCATCCTGCCGGCTGTGGAAAGATTCCTCCGTGTCTAAGTGCTAGAACAAACTCATCTGTTTTCTAAGTACTTCAGCAAAGGTGTGCCTCTCATGAAACTCCAAGAAGAAAGCAGACTGGGAACGTGGTTGACCCTTCATGAGTCAGAGGTAGTAAGAAATCTAGGCTATTCCCCTCCTCCGAGGCAAGAGAGAAGTGTCCCCATTACCCAAAAGAAAAAACTTCCTAAATTCTAAGACCTTTGCTTTCACACATGTGTTATACTAAGCATTACAGACAAATGAATTCATCCCACAAACATTTCTACAACTCTTGAACTTGTATAATGCAATGGAGGCCACTTGAAAGTATAAAAGTCTCTAACTTTATAATTAGATATTTTGCCTCAGCATTTCAACAAACAGAAAGACCTATATGTGTTTGTATATAGATACACAATTAATTATCCAATTTAAAATATTGAAATAATAATATAATCTTAAGCAAAATAACTGATTAAATTGATCCTGGAACTTGTGTCTAGGAGCAGCAATTTCCTTTGAGCTATCTAACTGTGAAAGAATGTTAAATGAGATTAGGTAGATAAAAATCACAATTTAGAAACTGTAACCTGCTGCATAACAATTATGGTGGTTGAAGAACCTTAAATACCATTTATAATTTTCATATTTGTATGTTATCTAGTCCCTTATTAAATCAGGGAGTTATTAAATTCATTGACAGGCTTGCTTCATATTTATGGAAATTTATTTCGAGCATTGTTATTCTCTCCTAGTCATGGTATTACATTGTGCTCAGTATCCTTAGATTCAGTGCTTAAGAATATGGGTCCAGACTGTAAGAAAGAAGAGCAGCACTTTCAAGAAGTTAGAGTTGAAGGTCTAAATTGTATCCTTGTGATTTTAAACTTCTCTCTGTATACTGTACATCAATGATGATTGTTTTCCAACCTAAATGATATAAGATACATTAGTATGATTTAGAAACTCTAGTATACTTGCCTAACTAGGCTAAATAGTTGTTTTCTTTATAGATGATGTGTAATAAAATATTCAAGGTCCAGTTTCTATGCTCTAAAGAAAAATTTTATCCTTTATCACTATAGTATTTTTCCTCATACGTCAGCTACTTTAAATACAGCTCATGTCCATGGCATAAACATGGAGTCAAAAGAATATAAAAGATGTGTTCTGTCTCCTGCTGTTAGAGTCAACACCCAAAAAATCCAAAAGCTGTTAAGTTATATATCTCTCTCTATCTTTATCTCTATCTCTATCTCTATCTCTATCTCTATCTCTAACTCTATCTCTATCTCTATCTCTGTCTCTGTCTCTGTCTCTGTCTCTATCTCTATCTCTGTCTCTGTCTCTATCTCTGTCTCTATCTTTATCTCTATCTATCTCTATCTCTATATCTATCTATCTCTAATATCTCTCTATCTATCTATCTGTCTATCTATCATCTATCTATCTATGTGGATTGTTTTCTTGGCCCTTCTTGGGCTTCTAGGGCCTGTTCCTTGATTGCATATTTAAAGGCCTTGTCTCTCCTGTGATGCTCCCTTCCAGTTTCCCCCTTCCTCTTTTCTTTCTCTTCCCCTTTTGTCTTAAACCATTCCTTTTTCTCATTTTCAATTTCAAGATGCCGGAGCTGAGGAGAAAGCAAATGCTAGTAAGGCAATTTAGCACTAGATATTTAAGTGACTACAGAAGCACTGAATAGCTGTAATCTGGAAAACAAAGTATTTACTACCCTCTGTGTTCTCTGCCCCTGCAAGGATTGCTGTGACACAAGCTGTAAGAGTGAGGACCAAGAAATGGAGATGCGGGAAGGAGGGGACAGAGGGGACAGGCAGGAGATGATGAAAGCATTAAGATGTCAAGTACACGTACCAATCCCTACGAGGATGAGATCAGTATGTACTGTAAACATCTGCTAATGAAAAATGAAAATTAAAAATCAATTGAAAAGGAATTTGATGGTACTATTTTCAAAATGAGAGATTCAACCAAAGAACCAGTTTCTCTGTAATTGCCTCAGTGTCTGACCCCAATCCTTTATGTCACAGGAATGTCACGCCAATCTCCTTCTCTTCCCAGTTATCCTCTGCTTTCAGTGAGAAGTGTCTACATAAAGTTGCACTATATATACCATATTTTCATTAGTTACCTCTCTGTAACTCTCAAGTAATTAATAGTATTCATATTTAAATTCCAACTGTCATTTCAGGTATTTAATAAAATGAATATTTCATTAGCACTTTCCAACCCAGCATAAATTTGTTTACTGATTTACCATAATATGAAGAATAATGTATGAGAAGGCTTCATTAGTACATAATTGTTCACTTGGGTTCTGAGGATTCTGGTCCTGACCAAACAAACTCTGAAACTAATACAGAAGCCTAGGGGTCTCTAAATAGTCACTTTCCTCGTTTTTGTGCCCTGAAAAATAGTTATTACTTAGGGGTCACCAATTTAAACATCAAAAATGCTTTAAAACCAGTTAAAGGTTGCACCTTTTCTAAATCAAGCTATATCTTTTTTAATAATTCATTTAACAGTGTATCAATTGTCCATATGAACTTATCTTTGCAAAGATTTTGCCACTCAAAGAAAGTTTTTAAAAGGTGCTTAAACATCTGGAAGACTGGTTAGAAAGAAAATACAGGTGACAGATGATTATGTGTTGGAGGGTTAAATAGAGAAGGAATTGAAGATAGAAGAAAGTGAATGAAGACTGAAATGGAGAGTTTCTGCTAGGTTGGTCATTAAGCAGCCAGTAGGAGGAGTTTGAATTTGTGGAAACTAAAGCAGAGAATTGACAGTTGATCACCTCTTAAACCACATGAGTAATATGACCATGAAGATGAAACAGAAGCAGTGGGTCCACAATTGATTGCTTGTTGAGGACATGCATGTGTGTAATTGTATAATAAGAATTTTAGCAGAAGCCTAGAAATAGGAGACGGGACACAACTCTCAGAAAATACATTTGACAAAAGGTACAATTTTGTTCCCCAAAACAATGAAGTCTTTCTCCCTGTGGAATGTGCTACGTCAAATGTTTTGAGCATTTTACTGACCTGACTAGCATAACAATTGACATGCTCTACATATGATAAGAATGGTAATAATAAATGTAATTAATCTGTGCTGAGAAAGTAAGAATAATGTGATATAATATTGCTTCATATTCACAATATAAAAACTGTTATAACCTCCTTTGGGCAATTACACTAAGAGCTACCTAGCAGCTCCAAACACAATCGTGTAATCAAAAGGACAATGCTGACTATATAATTACAGAATATTTATATGGTAATTAGGTACATGGTAACTGAAGATAAGTGGTGACTATTTTCTGTAATAGAAATGAGATAATCTTGAAAGATCATTGTTGTACTCTCTCTGTCCTTCTCAATCATCCTTTTGCAAAGAACTAGAAATACAAGGAAATACTTCTTTCTTTAATCATTTTACAGTAATGGACTATGTAAAAATATATGCATGTATTGATCTATACACAGGCTTATGAATATTTATGTGGCACTAGATAGTCAAGAATTCTCTAACTGCATTTAAATTCCTTCCCAAATATTCCTTTCTATTGAAGAGTAATTGCCAAGACATTTAGTTATTAATTCATATTTAAAACTGAGCTTTTTACATTGTAATAGTTAGTAAGGTGAGAAATATAAGAAGAAGAAAACCACCTGGTAAAAAGTGGCTGAACATAGTAGGAATAAGGGGATAAATTTGACCTGTAATAGAGATTGTTATTCAGGGGAACCAAACTGTAAAATTACATAAACGTGCACTTACTGTTCTAATCACTGGATTTTGATCCTGTGTTTAAAAATAAGTTCTGTGAATTGGCTTTAAAATTCATATGTTAGGTAAGAACTCAGTACTTAGGAATGCACACGTACATATGTGCACATGAAGTTACAGTAAGTTAAGAGTAGGTTTGGATGACACTCATAGTAATGTAAGTTCAACAGTGCGTAGGCCTGTGCATTCTGTAGCTGAAGTACCATTTTTAGTACAACTCACATTCCACCTCCACTATTGCTTAATTGTGTTGCAGGAGCAGTAGGCTTTAGGAATTCTAATATTCTTTCTGCAAAGAGGTTTATGGCAACTTCCTTGTATGTATAACGTGCAAAAAATTTCCAGGACAGTCAAAAATGGTATTTTATAAACATCTGATGAATACTTGTATCAAGCTAATGTAATAAGAAAAAGAAAAATGTTGGTCAGAATATGAGGTATTTATAGGCTCCGTCCAACTGCCTTCATGCTAACAAAGTGACTGCACTTGAGTTACTTAGTTAATTTCTCCAGGACACCCTTTGGGCATCTTTGATTATTCAAAATCATGCGAAGATCACGTCAGGCTTCCCTCCTCACCCACCAATCCCACCAGTGCTCCCTTGATATTATTAGGGCCAACTTGATCCTGTTTTGAGTAAAACATTAGAAATAATGATCGCACTGATAATGAGCACTCATTTTCAGGGCTCTTCTACATTCCTAAAACATGTGTGTTGGATGGTACAATCCTATTTTTATAGGTGAATAAACTGAAGCATGAGTCAGTAAGCAAGTTGCAAAACATCAACTGTAATTTCAAAACCAAATAGACTAATTTTTTTTTCTTATTCATTATTTCATACATTTCCCCAGAGGAAGAGATCTACAAATTAACTGTAAGCATCTGTGTTGTTCTTTTGCTGCTGTGTGCTATTAAAATTGAAAGTGTTTCCCTCCATGGATATCTTAGGGCCTTTCACCATTTACAGTGTCACAGGGCCAAGCAGCAGAACCAAGAAAGTATGCATGATGCCAATAAACCCTGTAATGTCAGAGCTCAGTGACACAGCTTTCCCAGACTGCAGCCAGAAATCCATCTTTCTGGTGGCATCCTCAGGTCCCACTCCAACCCCAGTTAGATATTTGCCCTCCGTCTATTGATAATTGGTTTACAGTACTGGACCTAAATTCCCATACTTGAAGGAAATAATTATTGACATAATCTATTCATTATCAGGTACAAACAATTCTGAGTGATTCCAGACACAGCAAAAAACAAAATAACAGCCAAGAAATCACAAAATAAGACTCGGCGGAAGTATTACCACTTACTTACACTTTATTTAGGGTGAAAATGTTTGGAAGTTTTCTGGTAATGGATTTGCAATCCTAAGTAGGTTAACAAGAGTGATTGTAGCCTTTCTTTCCCTAGAGATACATATCATCAAGCAAGAGTCACTTTTCCATCAAGCATGGCTCAGCAAGCAAAATGCATAAAATAACTTGCATAAATTTGCTTGGAATGTCATAAGTCTTGTCTTTGAAGGAGGAAATCGGAAAATAGAAAATCAGGATTAAGAACTGGTAGAATTTATTCATTTTTACATTCCTCAAATGTTTTACTCAGCCTAAGATATTTTAATAATTAAACTTACTGCATAGTTCTAAATACATCTTCCAATTTCCCAGCTGAGTTTCACAAAGTAGGTAAACATTCAATCGAGGTATGCCAATTAAATATTCACCAGGGAAAAGCTGTGTGCAAAAATCTGATTAGAGCTGATAAATTTTCATCAGGATAACAGGTCTGAGAAAATTAGCATCTTATAATTTAATAAGAAAAATAATAACATATCTGAAGTATTTCTACAGTAATGACTATGCAATTTTAAAGAATATGATCTGTCCTGAGAAAATAGTTTCACCTTAGACTGTCCACATGAAAGAAAAATGTAAAATTCGAAACCCAAATTAGCAATATTTTGATTTGAGTAGAGCCTGAGATGAAACTTAATAAGAACTAGCTTTAAATTTTGGCCATGCTGGTGGTGCAAGATGGAGCTGAAAATGATGGAATCAATAGTTTTGAGAAATGGTCAAAAACAACCCTCTAGAACTATGATAACAATGGTCATTTAAATAGAGACACATATAAAATATGCTCCATTATTGCTTAGAAACATTGTACTGGGTTGAGTATTTGTCTCTTTTTAAAGCAGCCTAGCTATAAAAGTTTTTAGCTAGTAACTATTTATAAAATGACGCAGTTGCTTGTGAGGAAGGTGAGTTGGAGAGGACAGCTAATTATGATTTCTCAGAAGAATGTAGCTGAAACCTAAATAAATGAATGAACATATGGTGGCTATACAAGAATGAGGATGAATTCTATACATAAAAGCAATATGTTTTGGCCCATGATAAGCCACTTGCCATATAGAGGTCCTAACTTGTTTTTCAGCCTACTGTGTATGTTTTGAAGCTCAATTAATTTTGGCCTAATAAATTTAATGAAATATACTATGTTCACAATATTATGACATATACTATGTGTTTACATTGCCAATACCCCTGGAGTGCATAAATTCTGAGAGATTCCTCAATGCCAATGCAATTGACCCTGATGGTTAATCTCAATTGTCTATTTGATTGGATTGAGAAATGCTGGGAAATTAGTAAGAGCTCATTTCTAAGTGTCTCTCTAAGGGTGTTTCCAGAGATAACGGGCATGTGGGATAGTAGACTGAAGGGGCAGACCCAACCCAAGCTTAGGCAGAAAATCCAAAATGGGGAAGGCCAAAGGGAACAAAAACTGGTGAATGGACAAAGTCCACTAGCACAGGTGCACACATCCTCTCTTATTCCTGGCTGCCAGGGAGTGAGTAGTTTTCCTCTACCGTGCATTTCTGCCGTAACATTTTGTGTCACCACAGGCCTAAAATTAAAGGAGCCAGCTGACCATGAACTAAGCGCTCCGGAACCATGAGTCAAAATGAACTGTTCATCTCTCAGTTGTTCTCTCATGTAGTTTGTCACAGGAATGGAAAGCTCACTAACACATTTACAAAAATAACACAACTACAATTTTTTGAAAACCCAATGCATGGTATTAATTTTTAAAATGACTATTCAGATCATAAGTGCATAACATATTTTTAAAAAACTAAAAAGAGTGTCATAAAGAAATCAGAGGTAGAAAACACTAGATAGATGATAAAGGAAACAGTCATTTCAGATGGAAGCCTCAAAAGGGAAATTATTTTTGTCATGTTATAACCTCAGTGAAAAAAATATGGCTGTGATATGATTCCTGGGTGCACCTACTTTGCTTTCTTTCTGTAGTTCTGTTCCTTCTATCCTTCTTTTCATCTCTCCCTTTTCTAACCCAGTCTACTTCTTCCTTTCTTCCTCCTTCCCATCCTCCCTCCCTCTCTCCTTTCCCTCCTTCCTTGCTTCCTTCCTTGCTTTCCTTTCATCCTTTTGGCTTTTTTCTTTCTTGTCTCCCCTCCATCCTTGCATTTTTCCTTCTGTTCATCCACCCATTCATACCTAAATGTCAGTATATTTTTTTGTGATTTTCTTCCAGTTTTGCTGCAGTATTGGAGTGTCTTGCCAACAGATGATATGAGTGCATGGACAGACACACAGACAGACAGGATGATCCATACATCATATGTATTTCTCCACATGATTTCAGTTTTTATTTCTGCCATCATATCAATTCATTTCTATCAACTGAATTTCAAAGCAAGCCTTCCCTTAGATCACCACTATAGATATTGAAGTTCTCAAGCCTAAAAAATAAGGCACAATTACTTCATTAAATTAAAACTAGGTGATGCACTACTGTGGATATACATATGGACATTAAGTGGTTTAAAAATGCAAATTGACCCACTGGCTTTTAGAATAATCTTCTAGTGCCATTCTAAAACAAGTGACCATTTTTCTCAGGGTGGCCCTTACTTAAGACGTGTATGATTCTATGAGGCAACTCACACTAAATGGGCTTTTGTTCTGATATTTTTAAAAAATATAGCTGTATATTCATATTAGGCAAAATTATTTGCAATGTATAGTATTTCTCTTTTACTTAAATTTGCTCTTTTCATTGTTGATGATGAGGATCTGTTGGAAATTTGAATGGCTTAAAAATATATATATATTGCTCAAATTAGATAAAATATTTTATAATATATATATATTTGTGCTTATAAGAATTACATGAAATCCATTAATTCACAGATATGTTATTTTTCTATATTCTTTATTTTATGTGTTTTCACATAGCATAAGGTAAATTATAAATCATCCCTCTTTTCTCTGTTCTCTTATACAGTGGGACTCTACAGAATTACACTTTTAGTATTTTGGAAATTTAAACTCAGCTAATGATAGCATAGTGAGTCAAAATCTCCTGCCATTCTTATCAATCAAAATAAATGCAAAATGTTTTTAGCAGTATATTAACTATCAAAAAATGTTATCCTTTTTGAGAACATATATTATATATGTAGAGTAATAGTAACAGTTTATGCCTATAAGATCTTCAATAATTACAGAGAAATGTTATATTATTAAAGTAGGAATTTTATTTTGTCCTGTTTTATTTTTTTCTCTAAACAGCATCAAAAATTTCTGACTCATGGAACTTTTTCAAAGCATCTTTGCAGACATTCAATGTCAGAACCAAAGCACTCTGTTTAAAAGTTGCTCTTAAATCTACATTTCAGGTTTTAAGAAGCATATTAGCAGAGGAATTTAATGCAGAACAACTTACTGGGTTAGAGGCAAGCTTCAAGTAAATATACTTTTAAAAATTCGTTTGTCTGAGAATGATTTATTTACTATACTGGTTTTAAAATACTCAGATTTGTTTTCAGAGAATTATTTGCAAATTCAAGTTGTTTATTTACCAGTAAGAACAGCAGAATTATAACCAATGCTTCTATTCATGAGAAGTTTTGCATTATATTTTTGTTATATTTTTGGGAGTGTACTCTTTAGAAGACATGCCTCATTTACTTTGATAAAAACCCTATACACAGTTACTACAACTTGTGTGACAAATTATTTTCAACCTTCAATCAAGTAGTTTTTGGGTTCATCTGCCTTTATATTATTCTTTGTAGATACTCTTCAAGTTGAAAACAGTCTAAATCTGTCTGTCATGTTAATATGGGATAAAAGTGGGAGATTAAAAGATTTTGACATGACTAAGGTGTGAAACACTGTTTTTTAGATAATTGAGTTTGGAGTTGTCTCAAAATCAAGTGAAGCTAGCATGAAAAACTGACTGCCAAGATGCCAAGGAGGGTAATTAAGAATTCTTCAAGAATGTTTGCAGTAATCTTTACTACATTTTTTTTAAATTGAAACACATTTGCCCAAAATATTTTTCTTCTTCTCATTTCTAGATATCCTGTAAATGAAGGCCATAACATTATAGTTAATATCTATTTACAGTATATGAATTTTATTATTGCATTAAAGATGTCTTCAATAATATGTTTACAACCTTGAATAATCTAAAATAAAAGGAAAACTTCAGTAACCACATTATCTTACCCTTAGATCTCCATTATCTCTTGAGATCATTTGAAAAAAATAACACACCTATTTTCCTTCACATACATTAAGTTAAACTACATTCTGTTTTTATACTATTTGTTTTCAGAAGGAATACATTAGCACTCAGTTTCAATGGATTGCGGATTTCAGATACTTGTTAAGGAAAAAGGGCTAGAATTCTGACACTGCCTTTTGAATGGGAATTTGTCACAGCACAGAAAACAAAGCAAAAAGAAAACAAATACTGAGCACAGCAGGCTGGATATGGGGTTGTTCCTTAAACACAAAAATTTCAACAACTAGATTTGCTTGCAAAACTGATGAGGTATGCAGAACTTCTTTGCCTGTTTTGTCTAGGAAGGAGGATAATCAAGCACATACATGTACAGTGTAAAAACTGCCAAAAAAGTGTTGAGATTTTAGCACAAAAACAAATTAGAGTATTACAACGGCCTAGAAGACAATGTAGGCAAGAGCTGATAACAACCTGAATGAAGACAATATCTACCTTCACAACAAGAGAAAAATAATTTAGGTTTACTAGGAAGACAGAACTCCAAAATACTTAGATACTCCCAATGTGAATGTAAGAAAGAATATTAAATATTTAAAGAGTTAAGGAGGAATTCTTATTTGTAGCTTCACCTTCCATAACAGGTCTCCTAAGATTCTAGGTTCTGTTTGAATTGACCTTCAGATTTATAGTAGCAACTGGAAATATACTGTTATATTATATTTTAAATTCTTTGATTTCTTCTACCTGGGTTTGCCATAGGTTTAATGAGCCCAAAACTAAGATATTTGTCTCTATCTTTCTTTAATGGAGTAGAGGTTTGAAAGATCCAGTTGGGCTACTCCGCCATTTCAACTTTGATTGTTCTCATCATGACATAAAAGATCAAACAGCGCTGGTAGTATAGTAAATGTCAGAACAATACACCAAGAAATGACTGATTTCAGAGCCCGATTCAGAAGGCCACACATTTTGGCTGCTCTGTTCCCTAGAAGACTAGGGAAAACTGCTTAATCTCATTTTGGGTATGTGAAAAGTGGTACCAGTAATATTATTCTCACAGATGGCATGAGTTTGTCTGACTTGCTATACATTCACTGATATATATCATCACATGTATCTCTATGAACAAAGAATTGTATATGCTCAGTATTCTCGTCAGTCTTTTCCAAGGAAAATCAAATGGTAAAAGAAAAGACAAAGTTCAAAGTGCTTCCTCTTTTGGACTTCTGCATATGCTATTGTCCTTAGGAAAGGTTTCCCCTTTTCTTTTCTTTTTTTTTTTTTTTCTGGTACTGGGAATTGAACTCACGACCTTGTGCTTGCCAGGCAGGCGCTGTGCTGCTGAGCTAAATCGCCAGCCTGTGTTTTCTCTTTTCATCTGGCTAATTTATCTTTTTTCCAGTCCCAGTTTAGTACAGTTTCTTTCAGGATATCACTCCCATAGGCTGAACTCTGTGTTCTTAGTCTCTGTGCTTCCTCACACTGCCTTGTAATAACTTGCTTTATTCTAAATCACACACAATGGTCTAACATAACGGCAAACTCATAAACACTAAAGCACATTCTCTGAATTGCAGACAGAACAAAGCTATGTTAGAAAAAATAGTAAAATAATCTCATTATGTCATTAAATACACTAGTTTCATATAGAAAGTCTGCAGCAGTTGGAGAATTTAGTTGACAGACTACAGTTTTAATACATATAATAACACATTGTACCTTCAGATTCTTGTCAGATGCACCTAACTCTCTAAAGTAGAGATTCTATTAAATGTATGAAGTAACTTGAATCAGTAGAAATGAGCTATGCAAGTGCAATTCCAATAAATTGACTCTTAATTGAAATTATAACCATTCCCCAAGAAGATTACTAGAGGACTTCAAAAATATCAGTAAGAGGACCAGCAAGCTGTCATTTGCCTACCTGCTTTTTAAGATACAGTTGGAGTTTGTCCCAACTGATGTTTTTCCCCTAATATTAGTATAGTTTAATTAAAACTAATGTCAGATATTGTTGACCTCCCACTTTACACCTACACTGAAATGCAAAATGCTATGCTTGCTTATTTATTTGTACTAGGAAGTCTAGCTTCTGAATAGTGTGAAATGCAGCTATATTTGTTCTTGAACAGCTTAAAGCTTATTTAATTTTAATTTTGCCATTATTTATCATTGTCTGTCCTCACTGGGCTGCTGTTGTTAAATTAATTTGCATTTCAGACCTCAGGATTTTATATTACTATTAGAGCTCTGAAATGTTTTTACTCAGCACAACTAAGAAGTGATGTTTTACCTCCCACTAATGGACCTTTAATTAGGCATCATAATGAACCATCCTGTCATTCCTTCATTTAAAGAGAAAAGATGTTGTACGTGCTAGATACAGTTTTGACAGAACACCAGGTCCACTGAACCTTGTAATGGATCTTAAATTTATTACGCTGTAGGATATGTCATTTTAATGATGCTGTCCACAGATTTATTTTACTGCCAAAGAACAGCACCACCACACTGTTAGAATTTCTGTTGACATTTTGATCAACAACTCCTCGGGTCCAATTCTGATGATAATATTACTGCTTCAGGACCTTGAACAAGTTATTTAACCTCTGTCTAAAGACTAATTGGTTAATTTTAATAAGTGTTTTGCAGTAAAATGTGGGAAGTTCTCTGACTGCTAGTAGTGATAAAAAGTATAATGCAGCCTTTTATGAAGCATCAGGCTTCCTCAGACTGGGGTTCTATTAAGTTGCCAATTCAAATATAGCCTAATTCAATGTATTATTTGGAAGAATACACATTTCTACACTGATGGCTATATCACTTTTCATTTTAGTTAGAGGAGAATCAAAAATCCAGATGATTTCATTTAAAAATAATAAAAAAAGAGTGGCCAGGGATATAGCTCAGTGGCATAAGTGCCTGCCTGGCAAGCACAAGGTCTTGAATTTGATTCCTGGTACCAAAAAAAAAAAAAAAAAAAAAAGGAAAAGTAATAAAAAAAGAAAAGAAAATAGCATGATATTGGGAACCAAGAGAAAAAAAAGAGTAAACACTAGCTCTACATTAACAAACACACATACACCAGATGGTAGTCTTTGTACATTAATTTCCTTTCATTAATTTTTCTCTTCAATCTGCTTTCATTTGCTTATCTACCTCTGTTATTGGTTTAGTGGTTGTTATTCAACAAGTGCTATTGATTAAGTATGATTGTGAGCAGGCCCCAGACAAATGGGATGTCTGTACACACTTGACAAAAATATAATCAGAAGAAATGAACGAAAGCAGTTAGAAACTCAGAAAGAGAGCTTAATTCATAATATATGAATGATTTTTAAAAAGAAACAGAAGGGTCTAAGCTTGACGTATTCCTCATGCCAGGGAAGTCGGCATTTATATAATGAAGAGCTATCCCTGTGGCTTTATTAGAGTAAAATGGGACCTGCAAGCTTAGGATGGATGGTAAAGCAGGTCTTCGTTACTTTGGATAATAGCTGGCATTGTCCTCTATTTGCATGGAACCCATTAGGGTGTGTGACAATGGAAAAACAGAAGGAAGGAAGGAGAAAACCACTGAGTTAGCAGAAAAAAGTTGTGCTGGAATCTTCTACTCTGGTGAAGAGAGGAGAGGACAGAGATAAAGAAGTGAGCAGCATGTAAAGATTCACACTGTGTAACTAGCATGTTATTTTCAAACAGAGTGTTGTACTGGGATGCATATTGTTTAAAATATAAGTTGGAGAAGTAATGTGAAAAGGGACATCTGACTTAGGGCATGGGCATCTATACACGTCAAAATGAGAGGCTGGCCTCCTCTGAGAATGAACTTTTGGAAAGAAAACAGTAGGGTAAAATTAAATGTGTTTTCATGCTGCCGCAGAAGTGGTAATGCTATAATATTAGTGGCAAGATATTTAGTCTTATGCTTGATTCTCAAATAAATTAGTACATGTAGCTGAATTCTGTAAGGTTCCAAGTATTTTCCACAGTGACCAGAGATTGAAGCCACTCTTTGTGAAGTTCTCAGGAATAGCAAATGATCTACAGACCAAAGTGTTAAATCACTTTTAGAGGCATGAGCCCTGACGCTGGACTGAAGGAATTTGAAACTTAGTTTTCACAATTACGAAGTGGATGGGATATTCACAAGGCTACTTATGCCTTGTCTGTATTATCTTCTACAACAGAATTAGAACAGAAAACCTAATTCATTACCAACATTAAATAAATTAATAGAATTAATGAAAGGAAATCTTGTAATTATTAGTGTACTGATGTGTCCAAAGATCTCAATGGGATTAAGAGGGAAAACAATTTGTTATTATGAATAAAAATGACAGCTATGACCTTTCTTTTGACAACAGATAGTAAGGAAAAAATGAGACAGTGTACAGATAATTTTGTAATAATTCATTAAAAGGTTCTTGTAGCTTGCATGAGGATAGTGAGAATACAGACAGTGGGAGATTTCCAATTCTGCAGATACATTTGGTACAAGGAATTGAGCTCAGGGTCTTGTGCATGTTACACAAACACTCTACCACTGAGCTACATCCTCAGCCTCAATTCTGGACATATTTTAAAGGTGAAAACAAGATGTGGTAGGAAAAGAGGCATCAAGAAACACTCTATTAAAGGGGTAGAAGAGGGCTGGGGATTTAGCTCAGCGGCAAAGTGCCTGCCTGGCAAGCGCAAGGTCGTGAGTTCAGTTCCCGGTATTGGAGAAAAACCAAAAAAATAAAAAATAAAAAATAAAAAAATAAAATAAAGGGGTAGAAGAGACTACATAAAAGAAATCATGTGTGAGAAAATTAGGTTAATTTAGAGTTAAGTCAAGCTGTCACACAGACAAAATCTGCATATCAGAGGACAGATTTAACTGGGTGTGCAATTTCAGCATCATTATTTGGATACTACTAGAAACATTACATGTCCATGAAATCATCTAGGCAGTGTTTCTTAACCCCGTTTGCATATCAAATGTGTATTTTATGAAACAACAGAATTGCTCAAAATAGATGTAAAATAGGAACTGAGAATTAACCATTGGTTATAGCAACATAGAGAATATAAGCAAAATTAATTAATTTGACCTTCATTAAAGTCGTCAGAATGATAAGGACAAAAAATTGAGAGGATTCAAAGGAAAAATAGAAATGGGTGAAATATGGAAAACAACATATTTGAGTAACACTTCTATTAAATACAAGGAAAGTGGAGACGGCACAGGGAAATGAGGTGGAAACTAGGGAAAGATAGGGGCACACGGGAAGGTTATTTCAGAGTGCAATGCGGGAGAGAGGAAAATACTTAATGAGGAAGAAAGAACGGGACAACTCCAGGAGACACACCTATGAGTAGATGTGAGGCCAATGCATGAACGAATGAAGAAGTATTGCATAGAGCAGGGATCCTGGTAATATGAAAAAGACTGGTATATTGTCATAGGATTATGTGTCTTGGAGAACAGTCTGGTGGGAGACTGTGGGCCCTCCCTTTATACTGTGTCTCTTTTATCACTAACATAAAGAACATAAGGATGGAGATAAAGTAGGTGTTGGACAAAGGAGAAGGCAGGACACACACATTTAGAATAGAAGAACCAATGGTTTATGAACTATGTAAAAACTGGACTAAGTGCCTATCTGAGATTAATTTCAAAGGTTCATTGGGAAAGTTTATGCATTTTTCTTCAGTTGCATTCATCGAGGTGGGGACCACATCAGGAGAGATAAAACACTACCGTGGTAATGATTTTCCAGGAAAGTGTAACAAAAGACAAGAGATAGCAGGGAGGCTGAGGTGTACACAAGGGAATGATTAGTGTAATGGGCTACGGAACTAAGCTGGGGAAGAAGAAGGATCAAATCTTCAGGCAAAGATTGAGGATCAATGTGAATAATTGCTGAAGGATAAGAAGGACTGAGCCTGAAAAGTAGAAGGTGCGTGAAATGAGGGCAATGGAAGAGTACTGAGAAAACCACTTAATGTAAGCATCAAAGCAGGCTATCAAATGGGCTTCTGGAAGTTGCTTCCACTTACAGTACTGACATCTGTCTCCCGTGTATTCAGCCTGGCAGTGGCAAAAAGGCTGGTTCCCGGCAGTCACGATGCAGGTCCCTCCATTTTGACAAACATCCTCACAGACTGTCTTTCCACAGTTTGGTCCAGTAAACCCCAGTGCACAGGTGCAGGTGGGTCTGCCTATTGGAAACAAAGAAACAAACACACAAAAATAATACAGTGTAAATTTTCAGATGTAAATGTTCATGTCTGTGTAACTGTCACTGCATAAGAAGTGGGAAACCAGGTTTTTGTCAACAATTTCATCTGTGGTTTTAGGTAATAATGGGACTTCCTTGGTTGGCAATTTCTGCCCTTGTCTAGGGAAGCCTAGAAGACATATAAAATTTAATTAGGTCAAATACTCAGAAATCATTTTAGGAATAATTATATTTGCATACATGGATTGTATCCTTAAGTGCTTATGTCATTCTTTACACTTCTCTTTCATGACCATTTTGCCTTTCCCATTATATCTGCTCACATGTGGCGACATAGTTATTTTGCTTAGAAGAGAAAATATAGATAATCATATTCCCCAGTGGTCAATCATTATCTACTAACTACAACTACTCTACGTAAAACTTTGACTTATGCATAGAAGTAATTAATTTAACAAGTTTAAAGTACCCATGCCATACTGATAAAAATAATTAAAAAAAAAATAAAGTAGGCATGGTATGCATGATTAGATTTATGAACATCAGGTATTTGATTTAAACACCCATATTTTTAAATATCTGATCACCAAGTCTTATTCTGTCTAACGACATTTATTCATAACAAGGTTTTCTACTTGTAGTCTTATTAATAACACGATGAGTCAGAAATTTAACCTGAATATGACAATAAAAATTTGATAAGTCATATTTGAATGTGTTTCTTCTTTCATTCTGTAAGAAGTAACATCACAGTGAAAACGAACAATCATTTCAAGTATTTTGAGCGTAATACACTTAATTGTCATATTAGGAATGAGTCTCTAACTGCCCCATCTATATAGGTCTAAGTAGAAAATGGACCATGCAACTAGGTGTGTAGAGTGTGGAAGGAAATACTGGCATGGAGAAAGAAATAAGTTTGCAAACATGTTAGAAAAAAACATAAAAGATAATAGGAAACACATCCATCACAGGTCTCACCAAATTCAGTTATAGGTCACCATTAGCATTTCTATAGAGCTCAGTAACGTCAGTCAGCTGACATGCATCTTTCCCTCTCTCCTCTTTGTTAACTAGAGTACAAAATGCAGGACTGTAGGTTTCCTAAGATTGCATGCAAAAAAAAGAAGGTATTTCTCTTTGCCATAAATTTCACATTGAAGGACAAGTTCACATTTTATGAGAACTTCTGTGAAGTGAACAAAATACTTTCAAACAAGATCCACTTGCATTTCCTACAGAAGGATTACATTGAAGCACTACAATTTATTCATTAATTTTACTATATAAGTACTCTACATACTAAAAAATGCTGAAAACTGGTTTAAAATAAACAGAGCAAGAAATATTTTTATGGTAAGTAGCACTGCTTTAAAATTTATTATTTATAAATGTGATTACTGTGGTGGCCCTATAGATGCCTGCTAATAGACTAGAAAATGGAGTAAATTTTACATACATTAATATCTGAAGAACTTCTTCATTTCTTTTGCCCAGAAAATCACTAACTAAATTTTTCCTTACATTTGTGATAAGTTTTCCTTACATTTGTGATAAGTAATAAATTTCCCCTTACATTTGTGATAACTACATTTTTCCTTACATTTGTGATAAGTTTTTCTACTTGTGGACAATGAAACAGTGTGTTCTATGACCCTTTAAGGGGTGAAAAATAAAGACAAAAACAAAAGAACAAATGGTGGTATTAGATAATTTTGGAATATGGTTTCCAAGGAAAACAAGAGTGGCAGAACAAAAGAATTAATTCTTGTTTTTCGGTAAGAGCCCCTGAATAACTCGGAGAGAACTAGGGGGTAAGCTGAATAGTAACCTGAGCTACATTTGAAATAATGTTCAAAATATAGAAGAAACCAACGGGCAATCTGAAAAAGATCAGAAAGAGTCATAGGGATGTAGGATTTAAATAACGCAGATGCACGTTTCTCTAGGGTTTTTAGGGTTTTTGTTTGTTTGTTTGCTTGCTTTCCAGGAAATTAGAACTGAAACAAAATAAAATGAGAGAGATTGGAAAGAAACAAAGAGAACCCAGCAGAAAATTTGCAAATTCTTCCCCGAGTCACTGAGAGAAACAGTACCACAGCTTTCTGTGCTTACATCTAACCTGCAGCTGCTTTGAAGTCAGAGCAGAGTGACCAGGTTGTCCCCGGCTAGCATACGTCTAACGTCATTTGGATTCCAGCTCAATTATTTTCAAAAGCTCTTATCTTTCTTCCTTTGAAGAAAAGATTTATTTTTGACAAGGAGAAATGTTCATATTCAGTGGAATATTGCCTAACCCAACTGTATGGTAACACAGCAGATCTTCTGTTTTTTTGATGGGTAAAGAACCATCTGTTGCAGAATTGTATAACAGGTTCCATGTAACATTTTTAACAATCTTTTGTTGCACTCCAGCATTTCATTGGTTTCATTTGTAGAGATTTATTTAGGTAGTAGAATTTTCATCTTGATATGTGAAAGAGAAATGGCAATGTCAGGATGAATGAAGTATAGATTGATAGCAGTGATATCCATAGATCTGGGGACTTGGTGGCCTACAAGAGAACACAATCTAAAAAAGCATCAGTTGACCAGAGGAAGGAGTGAGAGAACCTATTTCCTGGCTCTATATCAATCTTGTTCCCATAACATCCTCAGCACAGATATTAGAAGTGTAGGTTGTCTGAATTCATAGTATACTTCTGTCAGATACTGAGCAAATATCATCTCTCTGCTTGTTTCCTACTGTATACAATGGAGATAATAATAATATTGTCCCAGTTAGCTGTTCTTTAGAGTGATAAAGACTAAATCATAAATATTCAAAGAACTTCTAACTGTATTATATATATAAGAAGCACTCAATTACATTTTAGTGCATAATACTATTGAATGATACTCAACACTGTAGCTATGACTTATTCTGTGTTCATCTTTAGAAAGGTATTGTTATTGTTTATGAAAAGTGTTCTACAATTTTTATTAAATTCTACATGTCATTGCTTTTATTTAATATAATATGAAAATAGAATTTATTTTTATGGTAGTGGTGACATTGAACTATAACTCTCCATCAACTTCACCCTCAGAACCTTTTGAAGGATGAATCTTTTTCCCCTCTTAAGTTTCTAATCATGCTTAACATTTACTAAATTCATCCTTTTACACAACTGTGCTTGATACATGCTTGATCTCCTCAAAAGAGCTATTTATACTAACTGCTTCTGATTTTACTAACACAAGACAATAAAACATTCACCTTAAAGTCATATTTCAGTACTTCACTAGGGTGAGAGTTCTCCTTTTCAATATATAAAATAATGCTTTTTAATCTATTGCCTCTGCTTGCGCTTTCTGAAGAGGGTGTATCCCTCAATATGAATATGCTGCTCATATAGATTAATTCAAATTCTCTGGTGTTACGAGTCTGACAACTTGTGATGCATCATCTACTGGCCATGTATGTACAGTCTTAAAGCTTACCTGTGCCCTACTCGAGGCTATATCTCTGCCTTGTGACACACTGTGGTCCTCTTCGACGTTTCTCCACAATTTTGATTACCCGAACCGGAAGTTCTAGCTCATTTTGTCTTCCAAGACAACGTCCTTGTTAACTTCCCCATCTATCTTTTCACTGACTGATTTTTTGTTAATGTCTTTATATTTTCTCTATATCTCAAAAATATGCTTCCAAACATCTTTCTAGTGATATTACCCAGCTTCAAATCTCTAAGAATTACTTTTTCAATGTCTCTGTCTCAATTTTATGACTCTGGGCTCATCCTCCTTCCTAAACTTCCCACCTTCCTTTTTATTCCGGTGGCAGTATCTTTGACATTTCAATAGGTTTATCACTCATCCCACCCTCCAAAAGAGAAAATAGATTTTATATATTTCCCATGCTACAGAAGTATACATGTTTTCACCGTCTTGTAGGGTCTCCCAGGGCCATGTTCACTCACGTTCAGATCTTGCTGTCTAGGGTACTTAACAGTGTTCTCTGCTAAGATAAACAAGCGGTGATCAAAACGTATGCTAAATGTTTAATTTAAAAATATATATATTACTGTAAAAGACATACTGCAATTAATCTTTACCATACTCTTCCTTCCTTGTGTAAACACTTATTCCACCAATAATGCCACTTGCCAAGGAAGTTCCAGAAATCTTTTGTGTCTTTACAAGGTATGGTCAAAAGTACATTGAAAATTGCTGCCAAGTGCCTTGCAAGAGAGAGGAAGGCCTGTAAAATCATTACAGTGTGTGCTCATCCCCTTTGTTCACCAGATCTGGCACCGTGTGCATTCTGGTTTTTGTAACACGAAAATAATCATGAAACATAAATGCTTTGAACCTGTTAAGAACATCGAGGTAGCCAGGGCTGTGCTCACTGCAGACACTCATGAAAAGGGACTTCCACAAGCAATTTAGGATGTGGCAAGAGTACGGGATCAGGGTACCTGAAGTGAGAGAGGTATTCCGATGTGGATTAATGGCAAAGCATCTTTTATTGCTGTAAGTTTAAAAAAATTTACATTCGCCTTATTTTTCCATTACAATGATTGATTTTATGTGTCCATTTGACTGGGCTAAGAGATGCCCAGATAGCTGGTAAGATATTATTGCTGGGTGATTCTGTGAGGTGAGTCCCAAAGAAACTAGCATTAAAACTAGCAGACCAAGTGAAGAGATCCACCCGACTGTTCAGGTGGGCATCCTTCACTCTGTTGATGGACCAACTGGAACAAAACGATAGAGGAGTGAGTGGTCATCTATTTTTTCTAAAACTGGAGCATTCATTTCCTCCTGCCTTTTTCTATTGGAGGTCCTTGCTTTTAGGCTTTTGGGCCCCAAGACTTTCAGTTGAATTCTTCCCACCCCTCACCTACACTTAAACTTTTGGCCTCCCACTGGCAGTGACAGCGCTGGTTCCCCGATATCCCAGACCACTGGGTGTCTTGGTTACTCTTCTCTGATTGCTGAGTCAAAATACCCAATGCCCAAAATGAAGGAAGGAAAGGTTTATTTAGCTTACAGTTTGTGGAGGTTTCAGTCCATACTTAGCTGGCTCCGAGGCAGGAGATAGCAAAGCAACAAGAGCAAAGGGGGGAATGGCAGCCGAACAGCAAACAGCCAGAGCAAAAGGGAGGAATCGCGGCAAATAACCTCTTTCCCTGACTTACATTGTAAACAGACTACCCTGACCTAAGGGGCGTGTAGCCCTCACATAATCTCCATGCCCTCCTCTTCCACAGGCTCAGGATGTTTACAAAGTAGGCACCCTGGCTTCCTGCTGAGTCACTTAGCCAAACCTCTAGGCTCCCCAAGTTGACACAATGTATCAACCATAACACTGGGCTTTGCTGAGTCATGCACCTGGCTTTCCTGGTCATGCGGCTTGCAGACAGCATGTTATGAAGTTTCCCATGTGCCTGAGCACTTAGGGCCGCTCCCAAGGCCAATCTCCTATTACATATCTATGTCTCCGCATATGTGCGTATAAAGATAACCTTTATATTTTTTTATACTCTTTTTCTTTAAATCACCTTAAGTGCACATAAAAATGGAGATTAACTGAAATTACTTTTACTATTTCTGTGCATAGATAATTAGAAGCTACAAGCATACATTTTCTAAGGCCTTTCAGTAAATAGTTACACCACCAGACAAATTTATAATAAACTATTCCAATATCACTGCATAATGAATAACAGGTAATGTTAACTGTTGTAAAGCTGTAACCAAAATCTATAATCATCTGAAATCAGTAATAAATATTTCTAAGACATATAAATTGACAACATGAAATATTTTGTTGCTTACAAAAATGAAAATGTCTGGAATTACATGGAATTTTTAAAATTTCACTAATATTTCATGCCCCTCACAAAGAAAAATCATAGTCTCCTTAAAAATGGCTGATTATAAAATACTGCAGAGTTAATATTTAAAGGAAGTAATAAATTTTGAACAATGCTAAATAATTTGATTTATTTAGACTTGGGAATGAAGTCCTGTTGATATTTAAATAGAGTGGCTTTAGTAAATTGAATTTTCCTCCCTGCCTCTCACTTTGTAAATAACAGCCACACTGTTTAGCAGGTATAGGTAAAACGTGGCACAGTGCCTCCCACCAGCGCCAATAATTGACACTTCTTTATCAGTAGCCCTGTTGGTATTATTACCACACAAATTACCATACTTTGTTCAAATGTGATTGAATATGCCTCTGCTAGGAAGCTCCAGCTGGAATGCTGACCCTCATTTTTGCTCTATTTTTATTCTTTTGGATATAATATGCCATAAATAACCCATCCACACACATCATTGAAGGTGATATATATTTATACTTAACGATAGGAAAATATTTTCTACTTTATGGATAAGTAAACGTGAACAGTTTTTAAAGGTCTGAAGTTTGATTAGTTTATTTCTAGATAAATGACCTGTTTAAGTATATGTAATCTTTAGGTGTATTGTCTCAGTCAGCTATTTCTCTAGTATGTGTAGACAATGCAAAATTTCTGATTTTTAGTAACAGTAGGTGATGTGTTAGGGTATTTTACAATAATTTAGGTTCTGAATTTCTAGTTGTATTTAATCACTGTAACTCACATCTTAAAGATGTAGACATTATATCAAGGTAAATGTCATTTTAAGGTAAACATTTTAAGGTAAATATCATATTGTAAATGACATAGCTAAGGAATTTATCTGAGGTCTTAGTATTCATTGACCATTCAAAACATAACAATCAGAATAACAAAGACAATAGCTATGCTTATAAAATTTTCAAAATACTATACTTTGATATAGTAATATTATCTTTTGGCTAATAATTTTAGAGTAAACCTTTCTTAGTCACTCTTAATTATCAATAGCAACACTGATTTTTTCAAAAGAAATTTATTTTCCTTTTTAGGGTTTTATTTAATCTTTTTTTGCCCTTATATGCGTAATGCATAATGATTACATTCTGGGAAATTGGTACATAAATATATCACGACTTGATCATTTATGCTTCTGTTCTCTAGCTACTTGCTTCCCCCTCCTCCCCCTCCCCACAGACTCTCTTCACATTTCCACAGAGTCTATCTCCTTGTTTCCTGCCATTTCTCTTTTATTTTGTTCTTGAAATTATTCATATTTTGGGTCTCTCATATTAAAGAAGTTATGTGATATTTAACCCTCTGTGTCTGATTTATTCCACTTAGTGTTATCTTAAGATCCATCTGTTTTTCTACAAATCACTCAAATATAACCTAATTTATGGCTGAGTAACTATATAGCTAGATAGATAGATAATTTTCTTTATTTGTTTAGGCATAGAGACTGGTTCCATAAATTACCTATTGTTACTTATGCTGCTTTAAACATGAATAGTCACATCTCTGCAATACGATAGTTTAACTCTTTAGGGATAATTTCCAGAAGAAGTATAGCTGGGCTAAATTAAATTTCTATTTTTAGTTGTTTGAGGAACCTCCATACTGATTTCCACCATGGTTGTAGTAGTTTACATTCCAACCAACTATATGGAAGTGTTCCCTTTTCCTAACATGTCCCACTATTTTGAGTCCTTGATAACAGCTATTCTTTATGGGTAAGATGGAATCTTAATGTTGTTTTGATTTTCATTTATCTAACGTCCAAAGATATTGAAGATTTCTTCATGTACTTAGCCATTTGTACTTTTACTGTGAAGTGTTTTTACATTTTAAATGCTCATTTATTTTTGAATTGAAGGACCTCTGCAATGAAAACTATTGTGCTTTCAAAAAGAGATTGAACAGGACGTTAGAAAATGGAAAGGCATCTGTTATTCTTGGGAACACAGAAAAATATTGCTAAAATGGCCATGTTAGTAAAAATAATGGATAGATTTGATGCAATTCCCTTCATAATACTGATAACATACTTCAAAGAATCAGAAAAAATAATTTCAGAATGTTTATGGAACCAAAAGTCAGAATGGATCAAATACCTAGGCATCAAAACAGAAACACTGAATCTTCTGGGAGAAAATTTGGTAAAGCTTTTGGACACATAGGCACAAGCAAGTACTTCTTAAATACAGTTCTACCTAATCAGGCTTCACTACCAGGAATCAATGACTAGAACAAAGTGAAGATAAAAACCTTCTGTGTAAATGAATAACCAAAAGAGACAACCTACAATTTGCCAGTTCCTCAGAGGACTAAGATCTACAACATATAGAAATCGAAGAAGTAGGGCAGGGATATAGCTCAGCGGCACAGCATCTGCCTGGCAAGCTCAAGGTCCTGAGTTCAATTCCTGGTACCAGAAAAACAAAACAAAACAAAAGAATTCAGAAAAGTAGACCCCCAAAATAAAACACTCAATCAAAAAAAGGGGCAATGGAGATGTATTTTTACTTATCGGCAAAACTATACTATGTTGACATTTTTAATAACTTAATTGATTGTTTTGAAAAGCTGTATTTTTTCTGAAAAATTGTTTTTAAAATGCCTTTCACCAGTATGACTTAGTCAAGAGTAAATTTTTTAAAGTAGGCAAAATGACATCTCCTCTCAATATTAGATAAAGGCATATGAGGTTTTATTATGGACACAGTGCCTGACAATGTGTGGTTGACTGCTATAAAGGAATGCTAGCAGAACCGATAACCTCTGAATTTCCCATGAGGCAATGGTTGTTTAATATGATGATGAGGTAGAGACATGCTACTGATCATTATTGGTCTAGTTTTATTAAATAAGGTTTTGATTTCTTATTAATTTTTCTATGTAAACCATGCCTCTGACCTCCTTTAACCTGGTACTGGTCGAGGCAGACTCTGTTTATGACATGGGATGCATAACTAGTTTTGAATGGATATAGTCATGCTTTAGTTCAATGTGTGTGATTAATACACTGAGTGTAAATAGTAATATTTATCATATACCCCTTGGCACATATTTTTGAATGTTAGTGTTTAATATTCCATGAAAGCACCATCTATATGTGACATAATTCTTACAACACGCTTATTATTTGAACAATAAATGTATTTGTATCCCTTTGTGCAGAATAGAGATAATAAACTGTAGTCATATCCCCAAAGCATCAGTTACTTATAAAATTGCAATCACAAATTCCCTCTCCTGATATCTCATTCTGTGACTACTCTCCTTTGTGAAATCTGCCTTGACTTCAGACATAGATCCCAAATAATAAAAGTTCTGAATACTTTTAAAAAATTGCTAGTTCTTTGGTAAGAAAATTTGACATTCTGCTCTTTCGCTTAATAGAATAATTTCCTGAACCGAAAGTGAGTACACATTTATACCCAGTTTTAGAAAGTTGATTACAGCTGTCAAATTGTCTTCAGTTTCACAAAGATTAGAGCAAACTATTCAGCAAAGACTGACAAAGTCGGGGAGGAATTGTGGGCTTTTATCGAGTTGAGTTGTCTCCCAGGTACTGTTTAATATATCCTGACATGCTTCAAGTTATTGGTCACAATCTATTTATACTTCTGAGAAGTTCATTTTCAGTCAGCATGGTGGAAATGAGGTTGAAGCATTTTCATATCTTCTGAGAATACAAGTAAGCTCACACAGCCTTGTGACATTAGCCTAGAGAGTTATAAGACTGAATAATTTAGTATCCTCTCACCATGTGGTGCAAACAAACCAGTAAGTGTGACTCATGAAGCCAGCAGGAGAATTAGAGAGACCTTATATTTACTCTTTCAAACATTTGCTGTGAGGAGTCTATGATAGAGAACAAGTCTGGCACTTAATAAAAAGCCAGTATATGTTATCATGATTGCAAGGGTAACAATTATTGCTATTTTAATTTATAGTAACAGTTATTATTTTCACTTTTATAATAATAGTAATACTTATTAATATGGGATTTTCTATAATATAGAAAAATAAGAAGCATTCTTGATATAGAAATTTTATATATGAAATTGTCCCCATAGAGCTCATAGTATATATATTTTATGTATTGTTCTTTTTTATTTTAAAGTACAATGTAAACATTTTTCTATACTATCAAATATTCTATGATTGTGATTGTATTTAAATATGTTTATCTTTTATACATCCAATATCTTATATATTTAGGATATGAATTTAGGGTTTTCCTCAATATTAGATGATTTGAAACAAAACTAACACTTTTACCTCTATATTTTCTTCTTTCTTTCCTTTTTTTTTTTTTTTTTGAACCCTTGGGAGATATCTCTAAAAGTGACATTATTAAGGCAAAGAAGATTGATACATTAAAAAAACATTAACAAATTTTTAAACATTGTTGGCTGAAAGGTTTGCACCCTTAACGTCTTTTTCTAGAACTAATTTGAGAATGCTGATTTTATCTTACAGGGAAGAGGCTCCTATTGCCTGCTTCTCCGACTCCGAAGGTGTCAGGCTTGCTGTTTCCCATTTTCTCATTACGCTTTAATTTTTTCTGCTTGATTTTCAGAGTTACGTATTCTAAATGTACTTACATGTTAAATTATATACTACGTTTTGTTTTTAATTGAACATCATTAGTTATTTCCTTGAACTCTTAAAAAAAAACTAAATATTTGCTTCCAGTACTTCCTAAGTGTAATTAATATCTATGTTGAGTAGTGAGAATATCCAACATAATTTACCTGAAAAACAGCCCTTTTTTAAATAGAAGTGAAAAGAAAAGATTGGAAGGTTAAAAGTAGATTCACTCTTTATAGAGCTATAACTGGGTTGATTATGTGCTTTACATTCTAAGTAAATTGGTAATTTTAGAGCTTTATGTACATGTGTTTTGTCACCATTTCCATGGTGCTCTGAAGTTATACACAAGTTCTTTGATCAAATGTGCCAGCTGATATGGGTAGTTGCTTGGGCAGAAAGATCCTAATAGAAACAATGAAATTTTCTCCATCGATCTGTCTCATACTGTAAAAGTCCATCCCATTGCAGAGATTTTGAAATCTTTCCACCACAGGGGCCTCTTTCACACTCCTGCTTCACTTCTGAGAAAAATCATTGAGTGTGAAAAGTCCCTAGAGATGTAGGCACAGAGGTCTACCAAAAGAGCCTCTGCTTGCTTCCTGTTACATTCACTTCAATTATCCAATAAAAATTCATTGTGTTCCTACTATCCAAAACTACTGTCACCTCTTAGCCTAGCCAGTCTGCCTTTGTTTCACACTTTTAAAAGTGACATGTGTTTTCCCTTCTGCCTAATTCCAAGCTTTAGGAGTGGTAGTGTTTGTGTTTGTTATCCCAAATTCGCAATTCTTCTTGGTCCATTCCTCTAAACCAACTGCATCTGAAGCCCTGATTCATTTTGACAGAAACATGAAAAGTCTAAATGCAGACCCATATGTGTAAAGAAAATACCAGGCAGTATGAACATACCTTAGAGAATAAATGTTCACAACGTGGCACTACTTGCAAATATAATTACATACATATCTTGACATCTATGATGCATAAAAACTTTCCTAAATTTTTTTCTTTTTTCAATAATAGAATGTATAGTACTATGTTTTACTCTGACCTCTATTACTTTTCCCCAAGACAAATTTGATCATAAACATGTCTTTTGATGAGGAAGTCATAGAGATGAATTATATAGACCATCATTGGCATAATCAATGTCAAAATATTTCATTATGTTGTATCTTCCTATATAAACAGAGCTCATATATTTTGTTTTTAGTGTTCATTATTTTTTAAAAAAGCTCTTAGGAATAAAAACTCATCCCTACACACAGAATTTTAATTACGTCTCTCAGATGTGTGCTTTTAATTAACTGGTGACATTTTCTTTGTTCAATTATTATTGTTCTGTTCAACTGTCATAAACTTATAAACTATAATTAAGGCTGCCCCAGACCCTAGTTATATGGTGTCCACATAGGAATTTGCCAAAAGGCTTAACTGTAAGTAAACCAACAATGAATAAATCCATGAACTGCCCACTGGGATTTGTTTAACAAATTAACATCTGTGTGGAGATAATGAGGTTCTACAGTCTATGGTAACAAACAACTTTTTTTAAACCACATTTTTAAAAGTGAAAAGTACTTTGTAAATGACTTAATTGGATAACACATGATTAATTATGAGATTCTATAAGAAAAACTAAGTGGTCATATCCCTGGTTGAATTCATAGGAGACCTCATTTTCTTCTATGTATAATCTATGGAAATCAAGATCTAAATATTCGGGTATATAAAGCTAACATACTATGGATTTTAAGAATGCACCAAGGTCAGGACAGCTATTTGAACATAACATTGGGAGTTGTGCTATACCTATATACAATGTAGACTCCATGAACAGCACAGCAAATTTTAGAGATGTGTCCCTGTAAATCCTTTGCAGTTTGAACACACTGCTATCATTTGGAATGTCAAATGATTTACTTCACCTAAATATATCTAAATATAAGGAAATCACATAGCTATAACCCAATGATTTTTATTGTGTTAATGAGAAATTGCTACCAATTAAGCCATTAAACCTTCAAATAACTAATTTGTCAGAAAATGTTTCTTCCCTACAAGAAACAGTATCTTTACTAATAACATGCAAATCATGGGCCAGGGACAGAGCTCAGTGGAACTAGTGGCTGCCTGGCAAGTGCAAAGTCCTGAGTTCAATTCTCAGTACAAATAAATAAATAAAACGCAAATCACACAAGCATTCATTGAATCTGTATTTTCACTTGCCTGTTCAGTAGAGGATCATACTATTATATCTTCCACAACAATAGAATATCCCTACTGCATGGACTAGCTTCCCTTAAGCAAAGTAAAAATACAGGTTAAGAATCCTAGTGCGTTTATATTTCAATTTTCCTGCTAAATATTCTTTACAGAATATAATGAAATACTTAGAATATTTTAAATATCAGTTAATCGTCAGTCAAATATATTTACAGGCATAAAACTATCATGATTTTACTAAAAGGATTCAAATTTAAAACAGCTTGGGTTTTCTATATTCCACTGAAAATTCTCCCTTTTCTGAGTCTTCAGGTTTGCACTATGCTAAACACTTCAAAGAGAACCATAAGCAACAGAGACAGTGAAAACTCCCAGTAAGATATAAATTAACCATGTAGGGAATATGAGGATCATATAGATTGATTTTCCATCTGACTAAATTTGCATTTGCGGTAGTAAAATTAAATGTGCATAGATTGCACTTTAATAGCTGCATAATGTCCCTGGTACTGAATATTGGAATTTGCAAATTAGATTTTATTATGCATTCAGGTTGTTTTTTTTTCTCATGGGAACATATTTTAAATTTAATAAAAATCAATAGGAAAATATGTTCAATGTTCAGTAATGTGGCATAGTGAACACTTTTGCAAACATTTCTGTTGCATAAATTAACAACAATCTCAAGTATAGTATGTACTAACAAGTAGTAATTGGGTATTTTCAAAGCATATTATATAAGATGTTTTGCAATGCCTACACTACTTATAATTTTAGAAGGTAGTCAGGATGGTAAAATAATTTTTTATATATTTTATTTATGTTTAAATGGAGCCCAGTTTTCAATAACAATTGATTTCTATGTTTAGGAAAACTATTCAGTAAAAGTCACTGAATTTGAAATTAGCACATAAGTTTTGGAACACTGGCACTATCCATCATTCTATCCATGCCCTGGGTCAAAATATCTATCAGCATAAATTTGTTACCTTGTAGAAACTCAATACTTTGTAATATCCATTACTGTTGTTAAATTTTGTAACCTGAATTATGATACACTGAATTTATTGCAAACGCCATTGCTTAGGTTGAATTGTTTATTTTGTGTTAATTTATTCATTTTCAAAATATAAATATTATATTTGTGACACTAAGGGTTACCTTTTCATATAGAAGAAAATAAACAAATGATCTGAATATGCAATGACACTCCAGTATTTACCTAGAGCTGATGGTGTGCAAGTCCCTCCGTTTTGACAGTAGTTGCTGCAGTGGTTGATCTCACAGCGTTCTCCTGAATAACTCGGCCAACAGTGACACCTCACGTCACCCTTCTCGTTTAAAATGCATCGCCCTCCATTTTCACAAGTCATCTCGCAAGAATTATCTGGTTGTAAGAGGAAATATACAGGTTAGCATATCCTTCAGGGGGTGGTTGAATAAAGATAAATAAATATATTTAGATACTAAAATGTTAATTTTCATACAGTAACAAAACTATTATTTACATAAAGTCATTTTTCATGAAATTATAATTTTTCATAAAATAACTTAATCCTCATACAATTGAATATAATTAAATACTTGCTGAAAACAGGGAAATATATTCTAGTTGTTGTATGGTGACTACAAATATCAAATTATTATTTCTTTAACATGTTACTGTATATCTTAATAATTAACAAAACTGACTTTCTGAAGGTAATATATTTTCCAAGCAAAAATTTTTATTTATAACATGACAACATTGTCTATTCTTTAGTAGTTGATATCAAATAAACATAAAATATGTAATATATTTATAATATTTATATTTATCTTTACATACTATTACATCTTATGTTCTTCTTATATACATTTATATTCGCATATACTGTAAAGAAATGGTTATGTCCAATGGCAAAGAACCTATGCTATGTGTATATTAGTATAGAGAAGTGTTCAAATGATGAGACAATCTTTGATGTCAATATACACTAAATATACAAAAATATGCCAAGTCATTTAAATTTGATAAAAGGAGATGACAGAACAACATCAAAAACACTTCCACAGATAAAATTCACTCTCTATGTTTAGGTTCAATCTGCCTACTTAATGACATTTTGACTGAGAATAAGAAATGGTCATCTTTTGGAGGTAGCAAAATTATCTTTAACAAGATAGTATGATTTATGATTAAAATTGGTTTGGAGTCATTGTGCAGGTTATGTTGCTATCTGTGTGTACATGACCTTCGTTCATTAGAAAACTTTCTATTACTCTAGGTAGGATGAATGGAAAAAAAATTATTGACAGTATTTTGAAAGCCTTCTAGGATATACCCACTGCTAAATTTGTATCTATCACATAGTAAACTTAGGTGATAAAAGCACAGCTTATATGCCCTATTCAACATACATTGGTCCGTGCATGGCAGATGCTGGAAAAGGATTACTGCAATGATCATTAGAGCATCTTTTTCAACCTCAGTAATTTCTTTGGCATGTACTTAAGCTTTAGATTGGCATTACCAAGTTTGCATTTATAATATGAAGCACCCGCTTATAAGGCAACATACATAAGATAAAAATGGTATAATAAGAACCTGTATAAACCCTAGTTCTACCTCTTAATACGCATCCAAGTTAGTTTACCTGTATCTCAGTTACTTCACAGGTAAACAACCTCTGTGAAAAAAATACAGTTTAATTTGGGTTTTTGTGATATTAAAAAAAGTTTTTAATAAATTTTAATAAATTTAAATAAATTTTAATTAAAATAAATTTTAATAAATAAATTTTAATAAATTAAAGTTCTAAAATGCTGTAAATTTTAAGGACCTAAGTATACCTCATACATACTTACATACAGAGATTGTGACTTCCAGCTTATATTTTCCATGTCTAGAGTAGAGGTTAGATGAGGAGCTGAGGGTTGGACGTATGAGGCATATGGCTAAAATTCAGTAGTCACTTGAAGGAATTATTTGGTAAATAAGCAACATGCTCTTTCAGCATTGTTTTCTGCATGCCTGCAGGTACATTGAGGGTAGAACTCAGATAAAATAATATTTCTTAATGCCAGAAGATGAGTTCTGGTGGGACTGCCTGAATGTCACTGCACTAGCACATGGATCAGAGAGTGTGAAAGCAGGAATTGGAAGAGGTAAGCATCCTTGATGAGACAGTGACAATAAAAAGAATCATTGGATTCTGTACTTTGCTCCACAGGTAATGCAGAGATACTCAAGAGCCAAAGAAACCTGAGAATCAATGCACTGACAGGCATTAAACTGAAAGTAGGACAATTAGGACTTTGTTAAGTAATACAGGCTAGGTAGATAATCATCTAAAGTATTGCAATGTAGGATGAACTAATGTGGAAATATCCCAAGGGTTACTAGTGAAGTAAGAAACCAGATCAATGATGTATGAAGACAGTAAGGGAAAATAACGGTGATGCCTCAGTTTCTACTCCAGACAAGTAAGTGAGAACTTAAGTACAATAGGAAATAGAGAGGTGGTTCAGCTTCGAACATTTTAAATTGAAGATGCCTATGCAAATGCATGTGAGAATCTCCAGCAAAGAACAGATTGACAAAGATGATCTACACTGGAGATATGTTTATTTAAAATATACCAATATATTTTTAACTCATTTAGCAAACTATACCCTGACTGGGGTCTTTGAATGTGAAAAGTGAAGACAAACACTGAAAGAGTATGGCCCTCATTAGGATGCGATGTTCAAAATACTTATGTGTTCACGCATGTATATTTCTACAACATACTTCATGAAGCACAAAAGTTTTAAAAATGTAATAGTGCTTGATGAAATAGAGTTGAGTTATACTCTTTTAGAACTTCCAGGTATAGCTCTATACTGAAAAAGGGGGTTGCTTTTGCCCATAACTAAATCACCACAAGATTCCAAGTTCTAGCAATTACAATCAACTATTAGAAAGAGCAGGTGAACACTTCTCTTAAGAGTAGGATTTGAATTTTAAATTTCTTACATGAAGATTAAAAGTACTCAATGCACTCTTTCAACAATAACAGCCAGAGAAAATAAAGCAATTATAAAAGGTTGAAAATTTTGCTTACATCAAACTTCATATGAGAAAAAGATTAACTGGCATTTGTCTACACTAACCAATACTTCCTAAAGTATATAGACTTATGTTTCTAACAGCAGTAGGGCGAGCTGTTTATTACTAAGCCGTATATGAGTACCTACTAATTTGAACATTTCTGCAGACATGCTGCCCTGTGGGTATCTGTGAAGGCACAGGGCATGGATGTGAGTGGAATATTGAATAAGTAGCAATTTTTCAACAAGAAAGAAGTTCTTGATATTTTTGAGAAGGAAAATATATATTCCTGCATAGAGTATCTTCATGACCTAGTCAAACAAGTAATGACAATATTTGAAAATATGCATTCAATTCATTCACTATCTCTCTTTTATTTTCTTTTTCTGAAACAGCCTCACTATCTAGTTCAGGCTGGCTTTGAACTCACTATGTAGCCCATGCTGACCTTGAATTCATGGCAGTCCTTCCTCAGCTTCCCAATTACAAGCATGCACCACCATATCAGGCCTCCTAATCTCTTATTACAGCTGAGAGCACAGCTACTGGGGTTGGTTAGAGAATTAGTGAAGAAAAGAGACAACTGAATGACCATGACAGCAGCCGTTAAATAATCGGCACGAATGTGTCCATCCAGACCAGCAGCCGTGACTCACAGGTAGCGCTCTATTAAAAGCTTTCCCACATTGCCACCTGCAAAGGTATGTTTCATACCTTACAAGTTAATGGAAATGAATAACTCAATATATGTTTGCATGCTGCTTTTCCAGATAGTTTTGCTCTGTCAAAGTCCTTTTTCTTTAATCTCATTGAACCTAAAACTAATTTGAATGTGGAAATCCTGTTTGAAAGTCATATCACACAGGGAATTCAAACTGATCCTGTAATTAAATAATCACTTGACTCCTTGAAAGTATTAACTGTCACTTCTGCAGTTTGATCCACTATAAATATCAATCACATTTTTATGTCATTCATCAGTTCCTTTTAATCTGTATAGCTCGGCCTACCTAATGGCTCAAGAACACATTAAATGGTGAAACTATGATAGTTGTTAGATACAAACTGCCTTGGAAAAGGGAAAAATCTTTAAACTGCATGTAGGCTTCAGCAGAGAGCAGAGTTCACTACTCAGAAATGGAGGCCCTCAATGAGGACAAAGACACATGTTCAAGGGAGGAGTGAATTCCAGATGGAAGAGGCAACAGGTGAGAACTCCGTGCTGAAGAGAACTTAACGCTTGTACCGCACTGGAAAATGTTTGCTGTGATCCTCAAGTATTCTTGGAACACAGTTTTTGTTTATGAAATTAAACTGAGTAGGTATTGATTTTTCTTTCAGCTTAATAGCATTTTGTAGTTATGACTAATATTTTAAATATGAAAGAAAAGTTCTCGTAAGTGCACTTGGATATTCAAGAGATGTCTCTTCCCTTTCTTATCACAGCTTGTATTTTTATTTTATTTTTAACTTTCTGCTCTTTACTACTTAGATCTCAATCATTTTATTGTTTATTGTAAACACTAATTCCAAAAACGAAAACCACATGAAAGAGTCTCATCAGACTCATTTGTAAATTAATCCTTAGCTTTGAAATTAATGCTAGGTCTTCCTCATAGTCCTCGTATTTATTTTCTTTCTTAGTAGAAATATTTTTTGTAACTATAAACTAGACAAAAGAAACTGAAACACAGGGGCTGGGGATTTAGCTCAGTGGCACAGTGCCTGCCTGGCAAGCGCAAAGTCCTGAGTTCGGTTCCCGGTACCAGAAAAACAAACAAAACAAACAAACAAACAAAAAAAAAGAAACTGAAACACAATTTATAAACTAACCCTTTGTTTCTACACTAGTGTTTGACAAACAGAAAGTGTTCAAAATAAATTTATTCAATAAATAAACAGATGTGAATACTGATTTTAAACCCACAGCAAAATGAGGCTTATTAAAAAATGTGATTATCTTCTTCAGCACAACTATGAAACATGTTTATTGTGAGTAATTTCTAAATTCTCAGTCTGCTGTGTATGTTGTTCAATGCTGCTTTGCATGCGAAAGAATAACAAATAGAGAGGAATTCTTCAGAGCACAGTTCACACAGGCATTCAAGAATCCTTGATACCAAGGCATTTAAACTTACAATAGAATTATCCCTTTTCTTGAATATTGGAGGACCAAAAAACAAGGTATACGGTGTCTTCGCAGTGATTTTATCAAATCTTGTTTCCAACAACTGTTACGTCTACCAGGGGCTTAAAAGCCATTATGTAAATTACCAGTAAAGTATAACATACGCAAACATAACAAAATCACTTCCATTATGACTGTACTCCAACCATATGGATGTTAACCAGAGAAAAATAGAGGTTTTATGATATTTTTTAAGTCTTTTTTTTTGTCTAGGGAGTCAGTGTGCACTTAAACATCAAGCATTTTCCTTTTTTTTTTTTTGCTTCTTCCTTTAAAATTTGTATGTATCCAGTACACTTAATTGAGACATGCATGTTTTTTATTATGCTGTGTTTTCTTTTTATTTTTAATTATTGTTTATATTTTCAATTTAAAAAGGTACAAAATAAAGTTACATTGCTGGTCTTTTAAGAGCTATACAGTTTTCTTAAATGCATACCTATATCTGCAGTAGTTCACCTATTTAAAAAATTTGGAATTTTGTTTATTTGTTATCTTTAAGACCACCTCGAGCTGGGGATATAATTCAGGGGCACAACTGCCTGCCTAGCAAGTGCGAGGTCCTGAGTTCAATTCCCAGTACCAAAAGAAAAAAGAAAAAAAAAAAAAAAGGCCACCTCAAATTTATAGGCTACCTTATTGTATGTTTAAAGTGTATTGTAACATTGTGGTAGTTAATAAAACACTATTTTTTTTCCTTTAAAAAAATTTACAGTGGAGCAGAGAAGTCTGCTCTTTTTCAAATAGTTGTGAAAATTTATCCAAAGGATTAATTCACTGTTGACAGAATAATGAAGAATACTTACCTGAGAGGTTTTCATCACTACAGCTTCCATTAGTCAAATATTTTCCTTCTGGGCACACACAAGTGGCCCCAAGAGGATTAAGCAAGCAGAGAAATTCACAGGCTAAATCCAAGCAAGGGTTAGGTACTGATGAAAATGAAACAAAGGAAAACAAAGAAGGGTGTAAGGATAGTTACAGTAGGTTTCATCAACAAAAAACTGAATTAGCAATGTTAAATCACATCTATTTTTACAGAAAGTATCTAATTTCAATGATATCATTTTCTTTTACAAGTGAAGAAAAATTACTGCTCAGCATTCATCATTAATAAGAAGGATTTCTTAATTATGCTTTCAAAGAAAGGAGAAATTATTCAATTACATACTTTGTCACACGTTTTTGACTAATTTGTTTTTCAAAAAACAGTGGTCTTAGAACCTAGTGTACAGTATAGTACTGTGTTTAAAAGAAAAGTCAACTCATGCCTTCGAGAATCTTACTTTTAGTTTAGATATTCAGAGTACTACTTTAAAAAGTAAAACATAACTTCCCTGTTGTATTTTCAAAAGTTTAATATCCATATATGTTTGTCAGTTCACAACACAAAATATGACCTTTAAAAATGTTTTTAACTGTGTTCTTTTCCATCTGGAATGAGTAAGTATGCATAAAGGGCCCATCTGGAAGGAGTATGTATCTATAAATAGCTGCCACACATATTTATTCTCAAATTTCTACCTAATTAACATAATTTTTAGTCAGAAATGACTAACAGCCCTCCCTAGGGATTATTTTATTTGTGTGATATAGGAATGTTATAGTTAGCTGAGTTGGGGACTGTGACAGGTGACTTTCTGCAAGAACCGTTTCTCAAATGTCTTCTACACTCTGATCAGGGATAAATTTATTTATGTTCATTTATTGTGAATCTGGCAACACTGGACTATGTCCATGAGTCAGACAAAACTAGGAGATGAGGTGTGTTAACCTTGAGACCATATACATCAGGTTATTGGCAAAGAGCTGAATTTTCAGAAAATTTTAAGACATATTTGTAAAAACTTTTTTTTTTTTTTTTGTCTTTTTGAGACAAGGTCTTGCTATGCAGTTCAGGCTGGCCTTGAGCTCACTTTGTAGCTCGTGCTGACCTCAAACTCACAAGGATCCTCCTGCCTCAGCCTCCCAAGTGTTGGGATTACAGGCATGTGCCACCATGCCTGGCGTAAAAACATATACTGTTTTAATGTATTTTAAAAATTTATTTGAATAAATATCAGTTGCTATCTTTCCACATGATTGTACCAAACATAAAAATCATGGTTCAGTACAATTTACTTCTACTTTTTAAATTTACTTTTATAAATAAATCTTAAACCATTTCTTGAAAGATGAAACAATACACAATTAATTAGAATGTCAGTTATGACTTTGTTTTGTTGAGTTTTATTACGTTCTTCTTCGATGTGGTTTGATGTTTTGTTTTTGCTTTGAGGTGCTAGGGATCGAAATCAGAACCTCAAGCAT
This sequence comes from Chinchilla lanigera, assembly GCF_000276665.1. Taxonomy (NCBI): domain Eukaryota; kingdom Metazoa; phylum Chordata; class Mammalia; order Rodentia; family Chinchillidae; genus Chinchilla; species Chinchilla lanigera. The sequence goes on from NW_004955440.1 coordinate 7,132,811, forward strand.
ATCGGGCAAGCACTGTATTGTGATGCAGCTTCTCCAGTTGTTCAATATATTTGAAATATATTTTCCAATGATTTTTGATGATACAATATTTTTACCTACTCCTTTCTAGAAGGAAGAGTAATATTAATAAATCAGAGGAAATACAAATTCTATGAAGAATTCTCTTAAAAAATTTTAAGATAAATGTTAATGTTATAGTAGTTACTTCATTTAGTAACAAGACTCAAAATTGCATCATTTATCTACAACTTCACAAAGTTTTACTAAGAGTTTTAGAAAAGCAAAATAATGGATAATTTTTTTGGTATGAAGTCAAACGTAGTTCCAAGAAAAGAAAATTTACATAATAATTATATCAGAAATGGAAATTTGTATTATTGATATGATAACTTTGGTAATTGACATGATATGATAACTTTGATAATATGAAAAGTTTGTTGATATCACAACTAAGCTTACCAACTTACATGGATTAAGACAGAGAAATAGTTAAGATATAGAAAAAATGTATACATTTAAGAATTGTACAGACAGTCATTTACCAATATAGATACCCTTACAGAATACAATACTTACACTCTAGTTGTTTATAGCGATGAGATATTAAAACGCCTTTTGTCTTATCAACATGTAAAGCTAGGTACTCTACTGAACCATGGCCAAATTTTTGTACTCGAAATACACCATTTTTTGGTCCTGCTCCATATATATAATCTTCAAAGATATCAATCCTATGTGGGTGTAACAAACCTGCAATTATAAAGTAATATGTGTTATAGACCTTCAGAAACAAAGTTTATCAAAGATCATATAGAAAATCTTATTACTGCTTTTAAAGTTAGAATTGGAATGTTTTAAAACTTAAGCTGCAAAGTTATTAGAATTCCTTTCTTGGCAGTAGGGATATTAGAAATGCTTAACATGCCCTTCAGAACACAGAAATCAATGTCACCATCGACTTGATCACTTTCAAAATAACGTACCATATGCTGCGGGTTATTAGGTGCCGATAACCTCTGCTACACATTGAAAAGCAGAAGAAAAGCCAAAATACTGGATAAATTCATGTGCAGTGCAAACTCAGGTACTTCATTAAGCTCTCAAAATATTTTCTAGATCAAATTAGTAATCAAATTAGATTGGTTTAACAGGCAATTATGAGTTAATTTTTAAAAATAAATTAAAATAATTTTGTCAGTATGATTACTAATTTTAGAAATAGAAAAATATAAATATTGAAACAATACCTTCCACAATACTATTGAAAGAAAAGAAAAAAAAGAAAGAAAGAAGAAAGAAAGAAAGAAAGAAAGAAAGAAAGAAAGAAAGAAAGAAAGAGAGAATAAAAGACAGATAGATGGATGGACTTAGGAACTAACCTAACCAAGGAAGTTGTTATGGTTTGTGTCTGGATGTTAGCACAAAGCCTCATGCAGTTGATGGGGTGGGCTTTTAGAGCTTATGATTGATCCATGATCCAACGCTGTGATTATGGGTGTGAGTGCTACACCGGCCCTGGGGCAGGTGGTTTGCATGTGTAAGGGAGGGAAAGAGGCTGCTTGCAGCTGCTCCTCCCTTTTGCTCAGGCTGCTTTTGCTGTTTTCCCACTGGCATGAATGGTTCCCTCTGTCCTAGGCCACTCTGCCTTGGAGCCAGCTAAGTATTAACTGAAACCTCCAGAGACTGAAAGCTAAATAAACCTTTCCTTCTTTAATTTTGGACATCAGGTATTTTGCCTCAGCAGTGAGAGAAAAGTAACCAAGACAGAAGTGAAACAGCTCTATAAGGAAAACTCTACGTCTAAGAGGACATCAAAAAATGGAAACACATCCCCTGTTCCTGCATAGCCAGGACTAATATAGTTAAAATGGTCATACTTGTAAAGTGGTTATATAGATTTAATGCAATTCCAATCAAAATACCAATAACATTTGTTATGGAAATGGAGAAAGCAATCCTAACAACCATAGAAGAGACCTCAAAGAACAAAACCATTTCTGGGCACCAAGAGAAAGGCAGACTGCTTCACAATCTTGGACCTGAAGTTATGCTACAAAGCTGCAGTGATGAAAGCAGCATGGTATCGGCAAAAAAAGACTTCTTGATAACTGGAACAGAATGGAAAATATAAACACTCCAGGCACACTCTATTATGGGATGTTCAACAAAAAGGACAAATTTCTCTGCTGGAGAAGGGATAACTACTTAACAAGTGATGCTGGTAAAACTATGTACCGATGTGCTGAAGATTGAACATAGATGTATATTCATCAACATACACTAAACTAAAATTAAGATGAATCAAAGAACTCTACATTAGAACAGAGACAATGTGCTGGAAGAGAACATAGGTAAAACTCTTGAAGAAAGAGGTGTAGGCAAAGATTTTCTAAATAAAGCTCTGGTTGTACAAGAAATAATACCAAGAATCAACAAATGGGATCAAATTAATTTAAAAATCTCTTGCACATCAAAGGTAATCACCAACAAAGTGAAGACACAATTGACAGACCAGAAAAGATGTGGCCAGCTACTCAGATAAAGGACTAACATCTACAATCTATAAAGAACTAAAAAAAAAAAACTTAGATGCCCCAAATTTAAAGACCCACTTCTAAAATAAACAGACACTTCTCACATGAAGATATAAAATTGTCCAATAAATACATGAAAACATATTCAACATTGTTGATCAGTCTAGAAATGCAAATTAAAACAATATTAAGACTCCATTTCATCCCAGAAAGAATGGCTATGATCAAGAAATGAACAAATAACAAATACTGGTGAGGCTGTAGGGAGAAATGAACTTTTTCATTGTTGGTGGGAGTGTAAACTGATACAACCACAGTGGAAATCAGTATAGAAATTTCTCAAAAAAATGAAAATAGAAATTTCATTTGACTCAGTTTTTCCCCTTTTAGTTAGCACCTCAAAAGAGTTAAAAATTCATACCATAGTGATAGGTACATACCAATGTTTATAACAGTGCGGCTCACTACAGCTAAATATGAGAAATAGCCTATATGCATATTTACAGATGAATGGATAAATAATGTCTGGCATTCATATACACTGAGTAATATTGTGCTATAAAGAAACAACCTTGAAGCATCTTTAGGGAAAAGTATGTATCTTGGGCCTATAGTATTAAGTGAAGTAAATCAAACACATAAATTGAACATAGCACTCTTTGTCTTATATGAAAAAGTTAACGTATAAAGAAAGGTCAAGTAAAAGATAGGTAATAGGAAAAAAGAGAGGAAAAGAAGTTATGCTGTTGGTTTCTAGTTTTAGTCCAGCATGGTTGGAGAGCTCACATTTTGCATGATTTCCATCTCTTTGAATTTGTTATGGTCTTTATTGTTGATATAAACAGGGTCTATTTTGAAAAATAAATACATTTCCAGAGTAGGAAAAAAATCTATGAAGATAAAGTGTAGTTCAGTGGTTGCCTAAATTCCGAGGGGAGGGATGGGGGGATGATAGCTCATTAGTAGACTGGGGTTATCCTTTTAGAGGGGGTGACAGCAAAAATGGTCAAAATATGATAGTGGTCATGGTTGTACAACTCCGTCAATATGCTGAATCATACATTGTAGATTTGGAAATTGCATAGTATTTTAACTTGATTCAATAAAGCTGTTATTTATTACAACTAATGAGATGTGGAAAACCAAAGAAAAACAAACTGGCAATGGCACTCCTTCACATGACAGCATGGACTGAAAATTACAGTGACCTTAAATTTTCACATTTGATGCCTATTATTTTAGGACATTTAATCAAAGGAATATGTAATGTAACTTTGCTACTGAAATGTGTAAAAAGTGAGATGATTATATTTTCTAATGATCCAGAAATTTTAAGACACAAACTTACTTATGTCTGTGTTTTTCTTCATTGTTTCTTCAATAGTAACATGTATATTTAAATTGAAAGAAGTAAAATTCATTTTAAATAAATACAGGGTTATATAAAACAAATACTCGCAACATGAAAAATCAAATAAGCACTAATAACAGTTGTAATGAAGGACCTCAATATGCCACTATCATGAAGAGATCAGCTCGGTAAAAATTCCAAAGTGACATATTCGCACTGAAGCAGATTTTTGAATAGACGGACTTAGTAGATGTCTACAGAGTGTTCCACCCACAGCATCACAATGTAGTGCACTTTCTTCTCAGGAATGTAGTTTTTTTTTCCCCCCAGCCTGGGTCATACATTCAAAAAACATACTGTATGAAAGGCACAATGAAAACTTGATTTAACTATGTTTCTTCAACTTCTGTGTTCTTTAAAAACAGGAAGCAAAGCTACATTCATTGAATATAATATTATGATATAAAAACTCTGAGTTTATATTACAAACATGTTAGGATTGGGAGAAGGAAGAGAAAAAAAGACAAAGGGAAGAATTAACATTGACCAGAAGAAGCTGACAGTCTGGAAAGGCTCCCTGGGCATGAAAGGGAGTTAGAAAATGAGAGTAAGATAAAACAAGAAGTGGACAGAGAGGTAGAAATAAAATGGGTTCAGAAACAGAAGAGCACTGTGAGATTTGTGGTCAGTGATGGTGGAGGTAAACTGTCATCTTTTCACACCAGCCTTTCACTTCAATGAAGATATCTTTCAATACCAGTGACTGTTACTTGGCATTTTACTACATGCAATATTTCCTTTCCTGCTTGCATCCCTGCTGTTGGAAATGAAAATTAATAGTCTTGGGTTTTGTTCTTGAGCACTTGATATGCCTGCTCAGTATGGCATAACTAGAGAATAAAAGAATGATTTTCTTTCCATAATCTTAGCAAATATGGCTCATGATTGTCTAAGTCAAGATGATTTTCTGCATTGGCCTTTTTGTCTTTCTCACAAAAGTGAAAATTTTAATTAATGTAAGAGCTGCAAGTTGAAAGGCAAATTTAAGGAAATATACAATTCATAGCTTTCACACTTATATTTATGTGTTATGATTTAATACTCTCAATAGCTAAAAGCCAAACCAAACACTGCACCAACCTTGTTTGCTGCTGACAGAGACTACTGAATCAGAACCGTCATAAAGAACACTTCCAATAACGGACAGCTCGACGTCAGCCCAGTATATGCGCTCAGTAAGGTGATCCACAGCCAGACCTGCAAAACAGCGCGCGCACACACACACACACACACACACACACACACACATAATAGAAGGAAATTTGAGCTTGGTTAAATCTATGCTTTTTGGTTTTAATGCATAATTATGCTTCATATTTTCTTTAACAATCACAGAATTTGCTCATTATACATCATAGTCCCATAGAAATAAAAAAAAAACCTAACCTTTATCTCAAATACATGTGTTCAGATTGCATAGTATTTATTTTAAAAATCTTAAAAATCTTACTTCACATAGGAAGTAGGAAACTTTTAAAATCTTTAAAAATCTTACTTCACATAGGAAAAATAACATTATTTCTCCTTCTTAGGCTTCTTAGTTTCTTAATTATGAACTCTAATAACCTTTAACATGTTATTTCCATTTTTCTATTTATAGTATACACAGAAGGGATAATTTAAACCATTACCAAAAATTGTCCAAGTTGATGTGGTGTGTTTGGTTACATTTGGAATGCCTTCATGAAGATATATTTCTCAGAACATAAAAGACTCATGAACTCAGTCATAAGATAAAGCTATTCAGGATTAGTCTACAGCATTGTTTGGCTCCTGTGTACATGCTAAAGTTTAAAGACGGATGTGTGTGGTAGGAAAGAGTGACTAGGACAGTCCTTAATTAAGGTTCCCGTGGTGCTTCAGCTTTTCACTCTAATAATTAATTTGTTCACAGACTACTTGTCTTCATTTTCATGTCTGTCATAACAGTAGACTAAAATAATACATAGCAAAATGTTTTTATAGTTCTTTTATTTTGAAAATATGATTGGATTCCAGCCAGTATCTTCTTGTTTTTGTTTTTTTTTTTTGGTTTTTCTCCGGTACCAGGAACCGAACTCACGACCTTGCGCTTTGCCAGGCAGGCGCTTTGCCGCTGAGCTAAATCCCCAGCCCCTAGCCAGTATCTTCTTATAAAAATACCATAAACACACTAAGGCTATAATAACATTATGATATCTTAGACAGAAAAGTTTCATCACTTTAGAAGAATAAGATCTATGATATGATTCTATAGTCAATCTTCACTGCTATAAATATTTAACATTATGATACAGCTAATCATTAAAAATGACACATTACATACTTTCAAAGCAAAGTGCAATCAAAATACATTTAGCAGATGAATGTCACAGAGATGCTCAATTAAACATTTAATAAACAACAGGAGGTAGAGATTAATGTCAAATGCAATGGAATGAAAGGCATTTTGTGTTTGTTCTACACTTGTATTTCTGTTCAGATGGGGTAAGACTGAACAAACCAAATGAGAAAAAGTAATTTGTGAATATTTGTCTAGTTTGTTATGTAGATCCAGAACAAATGCAATCCTACTAAATATAAATATTGCCTCTTAAGTAAAATATAGAGATGTACCATGTCCATTCAACCTCTAAGAAATGATTAAACAATTAAATCAAGTGGTTCAGGCTTTACTAGTTTCTGCCCGATGATTAAGTGGCTATTTGGAGTCTTGTTTGGAGTTACTTTGCTTCTTCATTTATAATTATGAGTAACATGAACCATAAAATGATCCAGTTTCCTGCTGCTGTCTTTAGAGTTCAGGGAAGTTGTCTAATAAAGATTGAAAATGCTTTTCTCTTTCCTCTGGCATGTAATGTAGTGCAGAAGTACATTAAAAAACCTCTGCCAAAGAAAAATTTATTTTACACCAAAAATATTAAACTTGCTAATTATGGAAGAGAAGAAAATAAGGATGTGATCCAATTTAATGAAAAACATTATTTTTCAGATTTAGCAGCATCGGAGAGTTCTAAAGTGTTATATATTGCATTGTCAGGCTTTGCTTGCCTGTCTTACACTTATCCTTATCAGATCTTCTTCCATCCTGTATTATTGGACAGAATTATATCTAGAGAGAAATTATAAAATGAAGTTTTTCCATGATTGAGATTTATATTGCAAAAATCCACAATCAATGATTTTGATGTTTTCTTAAGATCTCTAATAAAAGAAATAGTCTTTTAAATTAAAAAGTTAATAAAGAATCAACTGTTTCCTGTGGTAGTGATAAGAGTCAAGTTTATATGAAAGAACAAGTTCATGCCTATCTGTAAAATATCACAACTTCTTTCTCGTTTAATAAAAAAACCAATAATGCATTTTTAAAAAATCAATTCTTAGGAAGATCTTATCTGAGGGAGAATGGCAATATATGGAAACAAATTAATAAAAGGACTAAAATGTAAAATAAAATGATATATTCATTATAATCAACATAACAGAATCACAATTTGAAAAGTGTATAGAATAAATACCCAAACCCATTGTACTGTGTATGATAATGCATTAGTACACATTAATCGTGTGTATGACAAGGTTACTATTACGTTCACAGATTTTTGAATCCTGTTGTTGAACTATAATATTTTCATGGAGTCTCCAATGACTTCCCTATTTCCACTATAGTCTCATTTGTGGGAAAAGGGTCCATGTTGAGACCATCATTGTAAATGAGATAAATCTGACACGGATAAATATGTGAGAGACACAAAGTATACACAAAGAGCAAAATCATAGCTTGATAATAGAAAACAGGGAAGGGAAGGCGATCAAAAGATGGAGAGAGAGGGTGTGGAGGAGAAGGGCATGAAGAGAACACTAAGATGAGTCCTGTACAGGTACAAACTTCCCATGAGGAATGTGATCATTTTGGACTAAAAACACAGTAATTAAAAAAAAATTAAAAAGTGAAAAAAGGAAATTGACAGCGCTCTTATGAGAAATGATCACATTTCCAACATGATATTCAAAGGAAGACTTAGACACAACAAATTCAAATTACCATGTTTTCTGAAATAGAGAAAGGGTTCGTATATATTGGTTGTATGCAAAAGGCAAGATTTGCACAATAACAAAAAAAGTGAGCACAGCCACGTTCTTGCCTCAAAAGTTATACAGAGCAGCTCAAAACACTGAACATACTTAACACTGTATGAAATTAGTTTCAAAACTTGTGAAGGGTATTTTTGTGATAGGTTTGCTACTCAGATTCCAAACTACACTAAAATTATTTTCATATGGACATTTAGAGACTTTTTTTTCTACATACATATTTATGACATAGTAAAATAAATGCACCAAAAAGTAGCAAAATAGTCCTGAAATATGCATTCATTATTTATTTAGATCTATTTTGTTAAGCAAAAACAAAGATATTCTTATTAAATAATTATGACTGATTTGTGGCCCATGTACTGTACCTCTTCTCCCTAAAATTGCTGCAATTTGGGAGAGACACGAGGCAACATAAAAGAGCCATCCAGAGATTTTAGAGGCTTAAAAACCAGTGAACGGTTATGATATTTAGGTCAATCCGATGTAGTACTACACTTTCATGCTAAAAGATCACCTGGAAAGTGTCCTTTTATGACACAACACTCATTGATTCACCCTGTACTCCTGGGACTCTTTCCTTGTACCACTCACCGCCTGACGCTAGGCACAGAGCAATGGACAAAACCTTTCCTGTTCTCATAGCACATATGGTGCTCAACCACTACACGCTGGGATGAGAAATATTTATTGTACTTGTGTTTGTTACAGAGCCCTATTTAAATGAAGCAAATAGACGAGCATGGCATATATTAAAGGAAGCCTTCAAAATATGCCACTGATTACAGTGTTAAAAGTTGTAAGCAGCCACATACTCATTAGGTCAACATATAATAGTTTTTAAGGGCACACTAACTACTGACACTATAATATGTAGCACAGGATATAGCAGCAATGTTAAGAATGGGTTTTGGCTTAAAACATTTATGGTCTTAGGCACACAGAATATAAAGAGTTAGTGACCACTATGTCACCAAAGTCACAGCTAGTGGAGCACGAAGCATGGAGAGAATGTGAAACAAAACTCTGGAGAAAGAGGTAACCTTAGGATGTGGTGAGTTTGCAGTGCTGATGCTGGTTGTGGACTACTTGAAGAGATAGTGTAAGTTTAACGCTGGAGCGCATAAGCATTGAAAAAGAAAGAGATAGCTTCGCATCTATTCCTACTGGCCGCTTATGCCGATACTCTTGGCACCCTGTATGGGGCGTAACCAGAAGTACTGGGCATATATTCAGCCATGGACGAATAAGAGAAAGACAGCATTTCCTTTAAAACTGCAACATAAAGCACCACGTTTCGCATTTGGCGATAAACTGAAGAATACTTGAAGTCACTGATTTTAAAATGATATCTTAAATTCAGAGCACTATTAATACATACCAAGAAAAATATAGAAAATTGATATTAGCCTAAGATATTACCAGAGAGGATGCTTCAGCGGTGAACATACTCCCATGTAAAGATATACAGAGTGTACTTGCTTAAGTGTACTTTTCTCTGCATTCATAAAGTGTACATGTGCATGTAAATGCAGAATGACTTACTGATGGTCAATTTTTAAATTTTCATTTTCTAGTAATATGCTACTTGGGAAAATAAAATTATGCATTGCTTTCTAAAAATTTCCTGGGATGTGTTTTGACTCATATGTAACAGTAATATTTGGCTTTAAATATATCAAAGAGTTATTAACTACTGTAGAGATAACATCAAGAGAGATTTTTATTTCATTTGAAAAAATACTTTCTAAGCCTGTGTTGGCGCCTGACTTGTTTGTTTTTTGTTTTGTTTTGTTTTTCTCCGGTACCGGGAACCGAACTCATGACCTTGCGCTTGCCAGGCAGGCGCTTTGCCGCTGAGCTAAATCCCCAGCCCCCGGCGCCTGACTTGTAATCCCAGCACCCAGGCAGATTGAGGCAGGGGGTAAGACTGTTAGAATCTCAAGACTCTGCTCAAAATATTTTAAAAATGCTAGGGATGTAGCTAACTGTGAAGGCTCTGGGTCAAAAAAAAAAAAAAAAAATTCATGCTGTGCTATCAAAACACCAAAAACACCAACATTGATTCTCCTTAACAAATGATAGCATTGTACACACAGGCAGAATTCTCCTCCTCCTTCCCATTTTCCTTAAACTCTAGGAACCACTATTTTACTTTCTTGTTTTTTTTAAATTTCTGCTGCTGGAAAAGGAAACTACATCCTCATTAGACAAATGCAATACCACTGAGCCGCATCTCCAACCCCTTTTATATGATTGTGAGGCAGGGTCTCAGTAGTGGAGGCCGGCCCCACACTTTCCATCTTCCTGGTTTGGCTTCTCACAGAGCTAGAGTTACAGGCAGGCGCCACACTGCATCGGAGACATCCCCTTCGACTTCTATGCAAATTCTTAAATCTCTTTGTCACTGACATCACTTCATACACTGTACTTTATAAATATGTGCACATATATTGTGTTGATAAAAGATATTTAAAATTTTATATCAATTATGAAGCAAGTGGCTTTGAGATAAAGTGACAGAATTTTACACATGATTTCTGGATTTCTTTTTTTAAGAAGAGAATTAAAATCGATACAGGATGAGAAGATGAATTGAACTAACAAAACATACTAAAGAAAATATTAAAATGTGGTTAAAAAGTACCAGTGTTAGAAAATGATGATGAACCATACATGACAAAGTTATTCAGTGTCTTGCACTGGCACATGATGCATTATTCTTATAATTTATTATTAGCCCTGACATACCTCACAAAATTCATTTTGGTTTCAATGTCTGATTTAAATGAGTCATTAAAATCGCGTGTTTTGAGGTAAACATTGTCATATTCATTTCACAAATAAGAAAACTGATGCTCTAGAGCATACTCGGGTTTTGCCATTTAAATTTGAACCTGTGTAAGTGGGAGGCCCTCTTCCCCCTGCCCCGGTGCCTTTCACCTGAGGCCCTGGGCGAGGCCGGCAGTGCAGAGCGCCCACCTTTTGAAACTCCTTTGGGCTGTGGGGACAGTAAATATCTAGTGTACCATTGCTTGATACACTTGGAGTCTTCATTCTTTCCTCTTGACTTTTCTAAAAATAAACACCTCACAAGATTCTACCTTTTAAATCTTATTGTGCCACCCCTCATCCATCTTAACAATTCAGTAATTAAAGACAGCGTCTGCTTTGGCTGCTAATTCTGACAAAGATTAGTAAGTGGCATTTAGTGACCCTTCAAAATTTTTTACAGAGGGAGAAGGAAAGAAAGAAGGAAGGAAAATAGAAAATATATGAGTGCTTTTAAATTATTGACCTCTTATCCCTCTAAGATACATTTTCCCTAGCTCTTCTATTCTCATAAGCACTCTTAATTTCCACTATGGCAACCCTATTTTGTTTCATGTATATATTTTCCCCTTTCTAGCTCTCTGACACTTTTCTATTACTCTTTTCTCTAATAAAGAACTATTAATGGCAATTACCTAGTTTTCTTTTCTGTGTCTACTCATTACATTAGACCAGTCTGCCAAAGGAATATTCCAGAAGATATATCCTATTCAAATCACCACTTGAGTCAAAACTGCACTGAACTTCATTACTAGCTAACAAGCGCAGTCTAATTACAAGGGTATTGAAGAGTCTCTATTTTGATCTCTTATTACCTTATACAACATGTCCCTTTCTAGGTAAGCACTCAGTGTTGACATCAGCAAATAAAACTCATGGCTCAGGGCATTGTCTTATTTTATAGATACAGCATTATGTTGTTTTTTATTGTTTTGGTGCTTGTTAATGATTAAAACAAAATCTGTAGATAAATAGGAGTTTCATTTTGAGGTCTCACAGCTAGCAAGTGATTCCTTGGGTTTCAAGTGCAGGTGTTAGTAACTCTAAAAACATCTTTATAAAAACATCCTCACATTGGATTAAACGTCTACCCTTCCAATGCTGGCCTTTCCTTCTAGCATGTGATCATGTGAAATTTTTAACAACATTTTTTCCCACAAGCTTTTTCTTTATTAGACATACTCTCTTACATTTGAACTCCAATGACATTATAAATCATGAACTAATTATCTCTTTTGGGAAAAACTGCACTTAGTTGTAATTGCTTTTTTTCCATTCTTAAATGCAGACTTCCTGAGAAATGGGATGGTACCAGGTGCATGTGGAAGTTACCTGCACTGCTGAGCAAAGTGGTGATCCATAGATGTTCAGTACAGGAGTCCTTCACAGGGTCCCCTGTAAGAGGTGCTGTGCACTATGGTGCCTGCCCAGACTCCTTTTATAGGCAGCACTGCCCATCCCCCCAATAGCTGCTTTAGCAGCTGCAGCTTCACACTTAATCTCCTTGTTCAGACAATTGTACTCCATTGATTGGAGCAGACTTGCTTGGGAAGTTACAGCCCAAAAGCCAATGAATCACTGATGGGGTGCATGAAAATAGACACTCTTGTCTGACATGTTATTTATGTTCTTAAGCAAATACCTGAAGCCTCAAGCCAGAACTGGATTTTGCATGAGACACAGTTTTGGTCAGCTCTTTCCTTTCTTTTTCCATGTTTTACACATTTTTCCTGAATAGCACTCTCTTCATAAATAAACTTTGCAAGAATTCTCACCTCAGGCGTCCTCCAGAATACCCTACTACAGCAAACTCTACAAACTGCTGCCAAAGCCTTCGTTTGAAAAGAAAATGTGGTATATATACTACGATTATGCAAAATGTTAAATCAGAACTTTTTTTTTTTTAACTAATCTTACAACTTTCTGCAAGGCTAAAATTAGCTAAAAGCTAAAAGTTAAAAAAATAAATGCAAAGTGCTTACAAAATGAAAATTGCATTTGATCAGATTATGCTGCTTACCTCCCTCGTACACTCCTGGGGCTTCCTTTCAAGGTAGACCAGAACCCGGTAATTATCAGAACCTGGTCACACTGCCACCTTCATACTGGCACTATCCTGAACTGCTTACATGCTCTGAGGCAAAGTAAGCTTCTTGCTGTTCTTGACACATTAAGCACATTCTTAACTGAGAATTTTTTATTCTGTCTCTATATAAAGCTCGTTCCTCAAGAATGTACAGAGCTGGCTACTTCTCTTTATTCAGGTCCCTCCTTAAGTATCATCTTTCTAGTGATCACTTCTTTGAGAATCATAACTGTAAGGTATCCCTAATAACTGTTCATCTCTAACAATGAATGCATTGTTACATAGTACTAATAACTGTGTGACATTATTTAAATGCATCATTTATCTTCTAGAAGATAAATTGTAGGAGTGTTTTGCTTGACAAGAATATGTTTCTTTAGTTCTGTATCTGGAACTATTTCTGGCATAAGATAGGTGTTTCATTTTTATTTGTCCCACCCATGAATAAAGACATGCTTATGCAAATGAAATAATTCCCAAAAGTTTCTCCTTCTCATGAAGAGTAAAAATAAATTTAGTCAAATAGCAAAATATAAGACATGTTAAAATTTAATGAGAATATATGCAAATAAAAATAAATTTGAACTGAAAAAGTTATTATAAAGCACAATATTAAATAATGCAGACTGTGTATATAGACAATGCTTCCATTCTCCTATCAAGGATGTAGGAAATGGGATGTGTGGCACAGGATTCCTGAGGCTCCTGGAATCTGCAGATGTTTTATTATTGAAAAAGTGCTACAGTTAGACCTTGCAAGATGGGAAAGATTCAGGAGGTGGAGAAACACAGGGCGGGCATTCTAGCTGGAGGAACTCTGAGGGAAATGACGTGGGAGAATAAAAACAGAGAATAATCGAGCTTTCAAGGAGCCCTGAGTTCAGAGTTTCTGGCTCAACAGCTTATGTAGCTTGCCTGGGAAGAAAACTGAAGCCAGAGTGAAGAGCTCAGAAGAAAAAGGAAAGGACTCACAAAACCTGTCTTTCACAGAAATTCTTTATATCTTGCAACCTCTTTGTCCATGTCCTCTTTCATCTTCTAGTATTATTACCTTCTATCCCAGTAACCTTAAAATGTATCTGTATAAGTATCTTAACACATTGCTATAAACCATCAAAATATTTATGCATGTGAAATCCTACTAATACTTGGAGAGTTTTCAGATAACACTCCTATAATGTAACTGGCAGATGACTTGACTTTCAAATTCAGAAAATACAACATGAAATGTCAATGAGGTTCATAAAATCATACTATAAATTATTTTATCCACTTGTAAAAATGATTGTATTGCCAAGGAATGTAGAATTGCTATGTGCTTAGCATCCTGCTCTATACTGTAGTTCATTGTCAGAAACATGACATACCTGTGGGTCTTTGTAAGTTCTTTTGTACTAAAATCCTTCGCAGAGTACCATCCATGGCAGCTTCCTCTATGTGGGAGTGATCCCCAATGACAGTCCAGTACATCATCCTGGAGAAAGGCGATCAAGGATGTTAGCTGAGGAACAGTGCAGGTATAACCATCTCTGCTCCCCAAAGCAGGGTCTCATGGCACCATGTGCAAAAGACTCTCTCTAGGGTCCCGTAATGCGCAAAGTACCGGACCCAGTTTACAAAAATAAGAAGATCCTAAAATGAGGCCTTGTGCATCAACATTTTAAAAAGTCTTACATAAAATCACTAAAATTTGGGAAGCATTGTTTAATAGGCTACACTGTAGATCCTTATTTGAAGTACAAAATTCAATTTTGAAAATCCCATTAAAACCTTGGAAGAAAAGTTTTTTCACTATTTGAGACCAACTTCTTGTTATAAAACAATATACATTTTATTATGGATTCTACAACTATATGCTTTTTAGATAAAGAATTAACTGTTAAAAAAAATCATTTTCTCATTTAAAAGATACCACATTCTGTAATTCTTGTAACTGAAGTTGCCTCTCTTACCTCAGGACCTAATGATTTTGTGGATGACTAAAAGCTTTATTTAATATTTCCCTATTCTGTTTTTGTCATTGCTTGTAGCGTTTTCTCTTTAAGCAATTTAAAGGAAATGTTTGTATTAAATTTTTATATTTATATATATGTCCTTATCTTTTACTATTACAAATAACCAAAGACATTAATGTACTACATTTAATGTTTAATATTAAGAAAATCCAATTATAGATTACCAGTAGTATTTACGTGTTTATCACATCAGTCTTTTTCTTTTCCAATTTATAAATATAAACATATGTAGAGGCACATACACTGAATGTATAATTCAACAACCTTTTGGGAAAGCAAATGAAATATTTTTGTACAGAATGCAAAATATAGGAATATTTACAAGACTTGTGACTTTATTAGATTTTGAACACATCTAATAAAATGACAAAGCACAATCTCTAAAATATTTTCATATGAAGGAATAAAAGTGCCAAGCCATGGACCTACCCTCTTTTCGGGTGAACTGCAATAGCATAGGGCTCTCCAGCCATGTTTGTTAGAAGACGGGTACAGTTAGAGCCGTTCAGCTGCCCCACATTGACGGAGTACCTCAGGTTTGCCCAGGGTGTGGTGTAGTAACTGAACCAGTGCATTCTGGAATGATCAGTCCAATAAATATTTCCAGCAACCCAGTCTACTGCGATGTCCCTGGGCCTTTTAAATTCAGGACACTAAAAGAAAAAATAGCACACAACAGTATTTTCAAAGAAAACAATGTAGTCTTCTGTATCCATGAGATTGTGGGGTAATCCTACTAAATTTGCTAAATAGTAACTGTTACAATGATTTCAAAAATATTGTTTATTCTTATTGCATATATATATTATGATCCTTAATTAGATAAATCATTAGAATTGTACCTATAGTGGCACCACTCTATCACTATCCCATTAGAACATTTCTGGAACCACAGGAGGTTCTCCTGTGACAGTTCCCAGTCAGTATTCCCCTGAGAATAACTATACTTCTCATATCTAGTCGCAGAGATTACTTAAATGCACCCATATAAATAGAGACTCACTTTTCTATTACTGACTCCCTGAGCACAATGTCATGTGTATGAAATCCATATTGTTGGGAAGGATATTATTGTATAAATATATGACCAATTTGTTTACTATTCTACTGATATTCATTTGCATTGTTTTCAGTTTTGGTCTATTAAACTAATGAATATCTTTGCTCGTGTCTTTCAGTGGGCAGGAATGCTAATTTCTTTTGAAGATTTGCCCAGGAATAGAATTGTTCACCCTTAAGTTACCTAGCTGGAACACATATTATCAGAGAAAAACATATTAGGGTTTATTGTTATGTGAGTTAGTTGTACCAATGTAGGCACATACAGATTGGTCCTCACACACAATTTGAATTATGAATTTAAAAATGCTACACAGAGAGCTACCATTTCATGTCTCCAGCTCTGTTGCAGTGCCTGTCCAATAGCATGAATTTTCTAACAAACGTTATATTTTACAGAATCATGAGATAAAGGTTAAATGATTCATTAGGAACAGATAGCAAAGAAAATGGCATATTTTTTCTGCCCTTCGATTAATTTGTTCACTTTCAGTATGAACTACTACTGTAATTTATTTGACATTGTCAGGTTTATTGTGCATAGCCAAATATGAGGGGAGATTTTCAGTGGCACTATATCAAATACAGAAACAATTATTTGAAGGATTACAATTAGACATGTAGTCGGTGAATGTGAACACCTGGGAATGAGGGAAGTTACGGTATTTTAAAAAGTGAGAGTTCCTTGTTCAAGTGAAAGGGACTGTATTAAGTAATCTGCTTGAATTAAGTGAGAAGAAACTGAATATCTTATAAAGAGCATGAAAGGTCAAAATAACAGGTTTGAAAAACAGCTATGTGATTACTGATTTCCAAGAGGAGAAATATGGCTCACACCAAAGACAACATTCACAGACCTTTATCACAACTGATTTAGAGCTGAAACCATAAAATTTTATGTTACTTTGTCAACTCTGACAATAAATGTTATCCAAGTACCTAGTAGATAGGTATCACAATCATCTGAATTAAATGCAAAGTACTCTGTAACACAAGGGGTTCTAGAAACATCCTATAAATAATATCTATGGATAGTAAGAGTATAAAGATTTGTCACAGATAAACCAGAAAATAATTTTAAATGTATCATTTAAATTAAATGTATCTTTTTCAGTTTGGGATCATTTAAAGGTAAATATATATCACCAAATATGTACATGTCTGTGTAAATCATAACTTTATAAACATGGAAGATGATTGTAAAATTGCCATTATAAGTTGTTTAGGGTCTGTTGTAGCATGTTTATCATTTTCTAATACCACTAGAACAAATCTTTAGCATGTTAAAAATTGTGATAACTTTAGCATCCAAATATCAGTTATTTAGCATGGCTATAGAAAATTAACTGTTTTCCCTTTATCAGATGTAAACATATTTGCCTGACTTTTTGCTCTTTCTTTCTTTTTTCCACTTATTTATCTGATTTTTAAAACTCCTAATGGTACCTCTGTCAAAATATGATATAGTTCATGCAAAATCCTAAGGTTTTAGAAGTGAGAACTGTCATCTTACTTCAGGCTAAAATTGGACTGATTATCTTTACAGTCTATGCATCTGGACCACTGACAATTAAGAATATCTATTCCTCACACTTCTAAGGCAGTCAGAAGTTTGATTTAGTGTTACATTTTATTTTGGTAAATGAGCTGGTGAGGATTCTACTAAAGGGAAATGCTATATGAGAACAAATAAAATGTAGGTCCCATTCCAGGTCTGAAGAACATGTGTTAGAGGAAAGGCAAAAAAAAATCTTACTTTCATGCTAAATAGATGAGACGTTGATGATTTGCAATGTCATTTAGATCTACATGTTTGTTTTCTGGTTTCTTGATCAAGGACAAAGGAATAATTACTGTCAGTCTAGTAGCAACTAAAGTCTTTGGAATATGAGATAAAATATAAGTTAAAGGACAGTCACACCCTATCATCATGATATCATCACTGAAGCGATGATTGTCCAGGAGCAAGATAATGCAGAGGCTAAATGTTCATCCTCAGTGACCCACCACACACTCAACACTCGCAGGTCCTTAAAATTAAAGAGAGAATTACAGAACAAAAACAAGAAGGAAAGAAAAGAAAGGGAGGAAAAGATGATGAAGAAGGTGTTAGGAAAGGGCAAGTATAGCCACAGAACACTGGAAAGAGCAAGATCTTAATCATACGGGACCTGTGGCCAGATAAAAAACTCATCCTTTGTAGTGAAATAAAATGAAGTAATTCCTATTGATGGCTCCTACTTGACCAGGATTGTGATTAGAGCCACCCCTACAAAAGAAACTCACTGAACTCATGCTGGTTGGAGAGTGAAGAGATGACATTGCTATTGAGTCTTCATATTCCAAACATAATTTATGGAGATGCACTAAATCAGTCAAATAAACCAAAATGGGAACATAGAAACATTAAACTGGGGTTCATGCCGTGGAGATGGAGAATAACATAGGAATCAAGAACAGGAAATTTTAATCACCCACTCTCAGAAAGACTGAAAACAAAACAAGCACACCAGACTGGAAAGAAATCAGGAATATAAAACTTTTATTGGATCCCTTGGCTAGCTCACAGGACAGCTAACCTGGTGAACTAGACGTGAAAATCAGGTATGTTGTGTTTAAGAGGCAGGAGGATCCTGTGGTTGCCCTGACAACAAATGACATTGTTCATATTGCTGCCCTAAGTAAAAGGTGCATTTAATGCTTGCTTTAAACAGATGGTTTCTTAAGCAATGAGCTCTCTAAATACACAGGAAGAAGTTTAGGGCTTAAGCGATTCTCCTTTGTTAAGATATATAAGTCAAATTAGTGAACATTTAAATCTTACAGAAAAGTTTTCAGCTCAATTATGGTATAACTGGGAAACAATATTTTAAATTATGAATTTTGTAAGGTATTGCTTTGGTAAAGGATCTGTCACAATTCAAGATTCACTCAACTAAAGATGAAAGTAATTGTTTTAAAATAGTAAAGAGGAATTATAAAAGTGTGGAGTTTGTGCATTTCAACTATGGAAATTCTGTTTTCTTGGTAACAAATTAGTATAGTTAGCAATATATTTTAAGAAAATATAGTCAACACAGGGTAGGTTGGAGTGCTAGAGCATATTATATTTGATTTTTGAAATTTTTTTGTATTGCTGTACATGTAAGAATTTTTTAAAAATTGGCTCATTGCACCAAAGGTAATGATTTCTTTATATAATTCTATGAAAATAAAGATGTATTCACTATCAAGAAAGTGTATGTGTGCTGTATTATTGTGGATCACATAAGATTAAATTCTTACAAACCAGAGTATGTAAATAAAAATCTGACCACAAAATTTCTAAATATTAGTAAATTGTATTGAATTAATAATGCTATAAAATATGTAGATATATATTCCAATTTAGTTATTCATATGTCAATGATGAAATTCAATGAAAATAAAGAAAAGCATGTATGTAATACAAGGATGTGTAAGAGGTGAAATTTCTGACCCTTTTACTGTGATTTACTTTGATGAAAATATTATTTGTCTGACAAATGTATAAGACTACAGTGGTCTATTTCAGGACTATGTCAACCTAGAACAAACTTCTATTAAGGGAAAAAGAATAACTAAAAATAAGTCTGAGTAAAAAGACCAAATTTATCTTTGAATTATGGATGTGATATTCAATCTTGTTACTTTCTTGTTTGCTTTGTTTTCTTTTTCTTTTTTAAGTTTTTTAGCATGTTCTTATTTTTAACTTATTTCAAACTTATTTCTCTCTCTTTTATTTAGTTATGTTTTTTTGGTACTGGGAATCAAACTCAGGACCTTGCACTTGCCAGGCAGGTGCTTATGCCACTGAGCTATATCCCCGGCCCTTCAAATATATTTCTTCTAGTTTACCCCAGCTCTTCATAAAAATAAGAATAAAGAAATGATAGCATGGAAACTAGAAAGCACACAAAATGTGTGTTTAGAAAAATTCCATTTAAGTTTTCCTCCTACTTCATTTACAAAATGTATTCCATGCAAAATAAAGACTGGATAAATCTGATATAGATTTAGGTTCTAAGCAGTATATTATGAGACACTTTAAAATATTATACATTCTAGATAAGTATGCAATTTATATAGATTTATATATGTCTTACACTAATTGTGAAGTTTTAGGTTTTAGTAAGTGAATAATTTGTTGGAGTCTATTTGAACATTTTTGATATTATCCCTCTAGGTGACTGAGCTGGAAATGAAGAAGTGAATGATCTTTTGAAAATTAAAATTCAGGGGCTGGGGATTTAGCTCAAGGGCACAGTGCCTGCCTGGCAAGCGCGAGGTCCTGAGTTCTATTCCCGATACCGGAAAAAAAACAACAAAAAAAAGAAAATTAAAATTCAAGCAGGCATAATATTTCAGAGAGAATTCAAAGTAACCTGAGAGCAGACACAACAAAATAATATCTAGAGGACTAAAGATATAAATAATTACACAGATTTTAACTTTTAAAATTAACACAACCTTTAAAAAATACAAATTTTAGTTCTTCTTGAAAATTAGGAATATAGATGTTAAACATATCAAAACTAGATCAACATTCCAGAATACCAGAGCTAACCATCTCCTGGTCCTCAATTTGAGTGCACTGGGTATATTGTTTTCCTCCGTTATTTGTGTATCTATTGCTTACGTGCAACCTGTTTCATTAATTTATCTTACTTATATGATTTATTCACATACATTTGGTATTTCATAAAGAGATGAAAGGATGTTGAGGTTAATGAATAAATCAGTATCTATCAGAAACGTGATTAAAGCAGCAATAGAAAATAGAAGAATCAAAGAAGCAAATGAAGGTGATGCGTCCCTACAACTATTTGGTGAGGCTTTTGTGGCTGAACATAGAAATTTCACTGTATATGGCAAGTGTTTGTTCATATACATAGAAACAAAGATTAATTTCTTTATATCAATATCTCTCATTCAACAGATTCATTCAGATTATAAATACATATGTATGCATATGTGTGTAGAGAAATTGCTGAGCTTTGAATATAATTTTTGCCAGTTTTATTATAATTAGGTTCCTAGTTCACTTTATGATTATCTAAACAATTAAAACCACCTGAAATAACAAAGTGGTCACATTATACATAGACTTTCTCTTGGACATAAACTGACATTCCCAGGATATTGATCATGCTTGAGCATGTCCCTCAGATGAAAATAGTTGGTTCAATGAAAATAATCATTCTGTTCTACAAACATGTACTAATAGCAATTTTTTAAAAATCATAGGGTCTTACTGAATGGATTCCAGAGAGAAGTTGGTGGAAGTTTAATCTAATTTCTCTGTGAGACAAAAGTGTAGGATAATAATTGTGATGAGATGGACATTGAGGATAAAAAGAATAAGTTGTAATGGCAAACTGAAGATCTAATCTGTCTAATAAGATGGCCCACCTAGGGAAGAAAAGACAAAAGTAGTTCCAGGAGCATTCCAATCATAGAAACATATTGCATTTGTACACATAAAATGCTTCACTTGCTCTTATGAGCTACTTTCTGCAAGAAGTTCTGAAAAAAGTGTACACTAAAGAATCTGTTGTTTGGTCCAATAACAGACAAGGCAAGAGCTCTGAGAAAACTGATTCATTATTGATACCCATTGCTACACTGTAGTAGAGCAATGAGTGATGTTTCAGAATTGAGGAAGCAATAGTCACACCTCAACATATTTAGTCATAAATTTTTCTTCTAATTGACTCTTCTCCTACAGCAGTGGGAACATGTTCAGTCATAATTCTTAAGTTCAGTTAAACTGTGAATGACGTTTTACATAGATTTCAGTCTTTCCAACTTTCCTCACAGCCTCGAATAAATTATTCACCATTACATCTTCTGTGCGAATTATGATAGTATCTAATTCATACGGAGTAAGAAAATATATCTCTTCTAATTTGATAGCTATATGAAATCCTATCAATTTTTGTCTTGTAAAATATATGATTCCTATAAATACAATTTTACTCAGTGTTTTTAATGGCGTAAGTGCTCTGACGTTGTTTAATTTAGGAACAGTTGTAAAACTCTTTATTTTCATTACATTAAAACTATACAATTAATTACATTTTGAGAAAAGAAAAATGTGTTCATTTTAGTAAAAAGTCCAAGTATTCACAGATTTTATTTTAATATCTCTAATTTCCCTGTATAATCTTTGTAATAACTTGATTCAGTTTGAGTAATTATATTTGCCAGCATTAATAAAACTGAAGGAAAACAAACATAAAGAATTATATTTGGTGTGTGCCCATTTACATAAAATTTTGTGTTGTATATATGTATGTTATTGTGTAGATATATTTTCAGACAGAAAAAGAGAGACAGGGAGGGAGGGGAGAGGAAGGAAGAGAGAGAGCAAGAGTGAAATAGAGAGAGAGAGAGAGAGAGAGGTGCACCAGCAACCAGAAGACAAGCTGCAGTCACAACCAGGTTTGAGGTGAGTATGGAGCTTAGCAGTAGAGTACTTGCTTAGCCTTCTTGAGGTTCTGGTGTCAATCACCAACACCTAAATTAAACAAGTGGATTTTAACACAGAAACACTGAAATACTGAAGTTGTAGAATAAGAAAAGTATGTTTCCATTAAGAATGTATTTTTATTATTTGAATACTTTTCAAACTGTCTGCCTTGTGGGTGTCAGGCGTTGTGTCTCAACTATGAGAAAGTAAGACAAGTTCAAAATAAAAGAAATGCCAATGGTGATGTTCTCTGACATGATTAAAGAAGAATTATGCTGAGTAAAGGAGGGAAGACAGAATACAAAGGTACTTATCATTTATAAAGTTAGAAGAAGCAAAGTAATTTAAAATAACAGAAAACCGCTATGTGGTTTCTCAGTGACAAGAGCAAGGTGGTCAAGACTCAATGTGCAGTTTACATAGGAGAAAAGTCGTGGGCTTTTCATTGTGTTGATGAACAAAACTTTTAAAACTGTAGTCATGTTGTGTACATTAAATATGCACCACTTATGATTTGAAAGCTGTAACTAAATCCAACTGTCAAATTCTGTTGACGGGACAGTATATAAATTTATAGGAAAATAACTGCGTGTTTACATGACAAATCGATTACCTACTTAGAATGCTGTGGATTTTGAAGAAAGACAATGTAAAGGACCACATTCAGTTTTTATGATGTATAACTGTATATGTTAATTTTTATGAGTCATATACTCAAATACAAGATGAGAAATTAAAAACACCATAAATATCACATTTTATATAATTTCCATATTATACAATAGATTGAATTAATATTTAGAGTTAATACACTATGACACATAAAATAAGGACTTCCAATTAATTTATGGTTTCTAGTATTTAAAAAAAATTGTTTACCGTATGTGGCCACTGTTCTATATATTAAGATGACAGTAATCATCAAAGCCACAAAAACATCTACCATCTTAGAATTTATAGCAAGTTGACATGGACCATAGACAAAAGAATAAAATAGGTGACCATATCACAGATTGACAATGATGAATGACATGATAATGAGAAAAACAGTGCAGATTACTAAGGATTCATTCCCAAAAGAAAGCGGGGTAAGTCTGTCATTTATTTCTCACTGTCACGTGGTCAGCTGATAATATTTGATCAAGACTTGGAGGGGAGAGGAATGCGGCATGGAGGATATGTAGACAGTGTACATTAAGGCAAAAAGAACATTTTAGGCAAGACCTTAGCAGGTAATGAGGGTTGTATACATAGCACAACTTCCACCTGGAAAAGGAAGCAGAGGGGAAAGAAATGAGTGATGAGGAAGATACAGGAGAACAGGTCATACACGGCCTTGAAAGACACTGTGAAGCTCTTGCCTTCTGCACTGGGAAATCACACTGGGTTTTGTCTTACAGAAGTCGGATGTGGTAATATTTATGATTCAGAAGGAGCAATACAGCAGCAATACAGGCTGCTGTATTGTAAGTGAGAAGGAAAGGAAGAAGATTGGTTAGGAGGCTATCGTGCTAATCCAGAAGCAAAATGATAGTGAATCAAAACTAGGTGGTTTATAAGATTTCATCTCCTACTTTCTATGATTCTCCGTTCTCTTTCTTTTAATGCATTGGCCACTCCTTTCCAGGATTTTAATTTCACAAGGTGTCCAATTCCTGCATGTACTTTGAAGGTCTATTTAATAGGATTATCAGAGTCTTAAGTTTTGATGGGAAGAGGAATCAAAAGTGACCCTAAAAGTAGTACTTTAAGTCTGGGGAAAACCACTAAGTGAGATTGAGGAAACAGACTTGGCGAACCAAAGGACTTTATGTGGGGAAAAGCTACTTTGGTGGGATTTTTGACATCCAAAATGAAAAATGAGGAAGCAGAGGCTGATATCACTTTGGGAATTGTGAAATGTGGGCACATTAAATTATGAAAGTACATGAATTCACCAAGACATTTAGGAAAGAAAGAGATTCAAAGATCTGACCCTGTAGAAACTTTAATTTTGAGTGGGAAAGAAAGCAAAGGAGCTAGCAAAAGGAAATGCAGAAGCTCAGACAATAACAAAAGATACTCATTTACCAGCAAAAGAATAACTATACTCTCCATAGAACCCTTTCATTTTTAGGTTTATTATCATGTAAAATAATATAACAAAAGGATTGATATAAACCTTGACTGAAGTGATATTACTATGTGGAGGAAGGTGTCTCAACTCTGACGATAATAACATTTTGGTCAAGATAAAACCTTTTTGTGCCAAACTCTTCTCTACATCGTAGACATTTAAATCGCATCTTTGGCCCTACTCACTTCATGCCAACAGTACTCCTAGTTTTAGCCATGAAAACTACCTGAAGACATGTGCAAATGTCCCTTGGATAGCAGATTTTTCCTTGTTAAGAAAACTGCTATAGAAGCAAGCATTCTCCGATATCTGCTCTCTCCTTGTACCCTAAGCTTCTGTCAAGGCTCTAAATTAATTTCTTGTCAACAAATTTAGTAGACAAGTCTTTGTGCTCATTTATTTGATCTCTGAGCACTATACTAGACACATGAACCCATTGTTTAAGGTATTCTCCTCCCATTTCCTGTGCCTATATTCTCTTGCCTTCCCTTAGTGCATTGCCTATTCCTTGCAATTTTGTAATTTCATTTTAGAGTTTGGCCGTAGCCCTTCATTACTTTCTCTCTACTTTCTCACTGCGAATGTGATCTGACTTCATGGATTTAGGTAGCTTTTTTTTCTATTCTTAAATGTATATCTGTTGACAAATGTAAGATCTAGCCTTGGGTACAACATTGATTACTTGATATCTCACACTCTCATGTGGTCTCTTCACATCTGACAGTCATTTCCCACAAAATAAAACAAAAGCTACAATTCACCATCATCAATATCCTTCAAGTTATGTAACCTAGAAATCTAGCTGCCTATAATCTTTCCATTCTCATTTCCACATTCAGTGTATTTCCAAGCCTAAAAATGTCTTTCAACCTTCTACCCACTGCATTCCTTCTTTGAGACTAGAGTAGTCCAGCTTTCACCTTGTCTAAATTAGAGTACAGCAGCTTAGAAGGTAGTCTTCCTACTCTAATCCTTCCTTTTATAAAAACCATTATCTCTCAGAAGTAGAATTTTTGCCTTAGGTATGGGTAAGATGGTACTATTTCCTTCTCATACTTGGGGCCTTAGTTCTTATCTGTCCACAGATAGGCTTTCACTTATCATCTAATTCGAGAAAACCTATGGCATCTATACTTTTTTCTTAACACATTGCTTTCTCCAGCACACTTTGCAAAACTGGAAATTTTTGTATATGTTCATTGATGAATTTATTTAACTTTCACTTTCTCCCCAGAGCAGAAACTTCTTGCAAGGAAAATTCTTTTTTTTCCTAATATTACTGTACTCTGAAAATCTCAAACCAAAACTGCCATGAAGAAGTTTTTAATAAGCCTTTAGGTGCAAGTGAATAAATCTTGAGTGATTCATCTTTAAATGGTAAGCAATTTGATAAATAAGTTACTCATTATTATTAATTATAGACACATGTTTTATATAGTCTGACTATTTAAAAACATTTGGAGTATTAACCATAAATGTTATAGAACCACTGGACTTTAAGTTAGAGTGTATTGCTAAGTACCTGTCTTTTGCAATTAGCAGTAGTAAAGATACAAAATGGCAATAATGTTATTACCTGATAGTTTTAGATTTTTTTAAAGTAATCATATTAAATAACTATAGACACTCACTGGCTTGCTGAGCTGAGATGGTTTTAAAAGCATCCTTTTAAGTAAGTATACACATTGCTATATTGCAATATATCAATCTATATTGATATAATGGCTATGAGAAATTTATAACAATAAAAATTAGAAAAGGAATAAATAAACCAATTTTTGTCAGTAACCAACATTCTAAAACAAGACTTTAGTGTATTTGTTAAAACTAACTGTTATGGTTTGTGTCTTTGTGTGTCCCCCCAAAGCCTCATGTGGTCATGGGGCAGGCTTTTAGAATTTGATTGATTATGGGTGTGAGAGCTACATCTGCCCTGGGGTGGAAGTTTGCATATGTAAGGGAGAGGAAGAGGCTGCTTGTGGCCATTCCTCCCTTTTTGTGTTTGTTGTTTCGGCTGTTTTCTGCCGCCATGAGCTGTAGCCCTCTGCCATGTGCCACTCTGCCTTGTAACCTGCCAAGTACGGACTGAAACCTCCACAAACTGTAAGCAAAATAAACCTTTCCTTCCTTAATTTTGGGCATCAGGTATTTTGTCCCAGCAATGAGAGAAAAGTAACCAAGACACTAACATACACAAAACACTTGTGCATGCTTCTATGTATGTCTACTATTGAGAGACTGTAGGTTGAATACAGGGTTTATAACTCATGTTTAACTTAAACAGTAAAACATGTTAAAGATAATGTAGTAGGGTATTTTGTTTAAAGTTTTCCAGGGAAAAACTGCCCAATCAACTTTTTGAGGAAAATATATGATTATTAGTGAATAAAATTATAAATATTGAACATTATCTTTTGCATTAAAGATAGCATATCAACAATTTTATTCATGTCCAAAAGTCAAATATGTCAGATGATCCTGACCATTTATTTTGCTTAGGAGTATGAAGCTCTTTTCTTGGAAGTATGTAATCTGTTATTTCATAGTTTCATAAAGTTTTTTCAAACACTGATCTACATTATGCTACTTTCCATCATGTATTTTATGTACAGTAGTTTTCATGCTAGAAATGCTGAACTGCCAGAAAGTATGTATAATTGTTGCATAATGCTGCTATATTCTGTCTCATTACTAAAATGTAAATTAAGAAATCTCATTATGCTTCACATATAGATTGGATCATGTCAGTCTCTTCAATTTAAAATTATCTTATTTTCTTAAAGAAAAAAATCCATTCTTTTTGTGTAGCCCAAGGGTTTACATAATCATAAGCATTTCCATCTATACATAACTTAGTATTCATTTGAATTTTAAATTTGTAATCATAATTAGTATTCCAACCATTTTTACAAACTATGTACAATATTCCCTTCACAATCTAAAACAAAATAGTATTAAAAATCACCACTTTTGGAATGGATTTTAGTTAACATTTAGTTTTATGGGTCTTCTGATTTCTAACAGAACATGTTTCCTGGGCTTTATAGGGATGGAAATAAGCCAATACTTTCCATATCTATGAACATGATTTCTGGACGTCCTGCTATGACATGTACAACTTCTTCCATTTACTTCATTGATAATGGGGATGAGGTAAGGTATACATAATTTGATTTGTGTATTTTTCTCTCCTTTCTCTACTGATTCTGAGACATAAATCAGCATGCTAAAATCAGCTTAGGGAAAATTCTTTTATTTGGTTTTCTCCAAGGAATGTGGAAGTCTTAGTCAGTATAATTCAGAATCTGTATTAAAATTTAGGAGATGAAATAGATGACACACTTATTAAACCAACAGACGGTCAACTGGTGACCAGTAAAAGAGCAAATACTTTATATGGCCGAGTAGTTAATAAGGGTAGAACATCAATACCTTATATACAAGATAGACTTCCAGGCAATAATAGGATAGACATTTACTATCTTTACACTGGTGCACATCTTTGGAAAATACGTGTTCTTTTAATCCTGGAAGGGATTTTACAACTTGGCTGATCATAATATTATAGTTGTTTTTCAAATGAGTAATTTGAGACTCAGAGATGCACCATATTTCTCAGGCAAATTGCTCCAGAACTCAATTGCTCATTGAATTAAGTTAGTAAAAATAGATTTATTCCATTTTTCTGTATTGGGACACAAGGATAACAAAAATGCTTTGGAAATAACGCTAAATAGTTGTCTTCATCAATGTTCTCTTCACTCTTATTTTTTAATAATGCAAATTAGAATTTAACTTCAAGTGTAAAACTCATGGCTTCGGTTTTCCCATGTTTTAATCGTGACATTTATTCATTTCAGATGGGCTTCTCAGTAGAAAATATATTCCTATAGTTACCAACAATTCCTTCTAGTGGATGCTATTAATAATGATAGGTCTAAGAATTTTGAATAGCAAAGGCAATAAAGTCTAGGATAGATAACATAATGCATGTCTTCATTACCATTTATGGAACAAAGGAACTTTTGTATCTTATTTGAAAAAGGCTGATCAAAACTTTTACAGATGTTCATGAAAGATTTCATAACACATTTATAACATTATGTAGAAATATATAAATGAAAATATGACATACACATAAAATACATGTATAGTATGTATGTGTTTGTAAGATTAAAAATTTATTAAATATGGAATGAATCTGTCCACTAGTCTAAATAAATTCTGTTCAAAGAAGCTTGTTATATATCAATCTCCCAAAGTGCAAAACTAAATGAAATCAAATAATTTTCACTGAGACTTACATCCAAAGTAATTAAAGTTGTGAATACTTTTAGCAGTTATAAAGCTCAGATATGAGTTGTAAATATTTAATGTGATTATATACATTGTAATAGAACATTTCATCAATTGTCATCAATATAATTAATATCATCAGTAGAATCATTACATTGTTAATGCAAAAAGATTTATAAACTACATTTGCCAGAAAACGTTGGACAATTACATACATTATATGTAATTAATCTATGTTTATGAAATCACTATATATATATATATATATATATATACACTTATGCTTTTTACAAACCCTGATCAATACCTTATGCAATAATACAGGGAATTTAAGAGGAGAATAAGGAATGGAAACAAAATTCAAACCCAAATAATGTAACCCTGCAGTCCATACCCTTTATTTCATCATTGACACAAACAAAATTTTGTCATAGAAGGGATGCTTTCTACAGTAGAATTCCATATGAAGACAAAGTTTAGGTGGCTAGAGCCCTAACCAGTCTTTAGCTTTGCAAGGAGGATTATTTGCAAAAGAAAGAGGAAAGAGTGTTGTGCTAAATTTGTTGGTCTGTCCTAAAACTGTTCTGGATAGAAATAAAACCATTGCATAATGCTGTGTGGGGAAGAGGAGAATTTGAAGAAATAGCTTAGATATACGTGAATTTTTACTGCTAATTTAGTCTAAACCTGAATTCAAAATTAAATATTGCTTCTTTTAAATATGGCTCATTACTATCCACTACTGAAAATATTAAAATATCCTTCAGAATGCATTAAGTGGTATTCATGTAGTTTAAACCTTTACGGTAAATGTCAGTGCAAAAAGCATTGAGGACCTCTAGATGGATACATGGCTCTTAAAATATAAAACTTCAAATTACACACTGCGGTGAGAGTACTTGACTTTTCAGTTATATCAGGATAGCATAAGTTCCTTAAACACAAGTATTTATTTGTCATTTTCCTGCCAAGTTACTTCAAAATATCAAATATCCAATAACTCAACATGCCTCAAAATAAAAGGGATAGTATATAACCACAAATCTAAACAAATATTCCAGTTTATCTTTCTCAAAATGAATAACCATAGTGATCAACATGTCCCTCATATATCAGTAGGCAGTACTGCTGCTTCGGATGTTTCCCGCAGTGTACTTAAATAAGGAATTAGAAAAATAGTTACAGTCTAACTGATCACTTCCCTTAGAAGTATATTTCTGATATTGTTAAAATTGCAATAGTTTTCTCTGCCTTACACTGTTTTTAAGGCCAAAAATACAGTGACTTTTACCTTTTCAATTTATGAGGAGAAAAGGTTATGTTTGTAATATATTGTGAAGGATAATGAAATATAAAATATTCAAGAAATGTTGGTTACCATTCATGACCATGACTAATGCAAATGCTTAAAAAATTCATGCATTTAAATTATGCACTTCTATAAGAATAAATTAGAAGAGAAATGTTTTATTTCTATATAGAGGGGTATTGAGAGAAATAGATATCATGATTGCTATCAACAGACTTTTACAAAAAAAGAAAAAAGAAATGAGAATGTGGGGAGGTACAGCCTTCAAATATTCAGTCTCATTTACTTACAATCAAGCCACTCTTCGTTTCCCTTTTTTC
Organism: Chinchilla lanigera; assembly: GCF_000276665.1. Classification (NCBI taxonomy): domain Eukaryota; kingdom Metazoa; phylum Chordata; class Mammalia; order Rodentia; family Chinchillidae; genus Chinchilla; species Chinchilla lanigera. The sequence continues at coordinate 7,163,353 of NW_004955440.1, forward strand.
TCTATCATGGATCATTTTGTAGAAAATGCCTCCTGGATTAAACTGAGTACTCCAAATAATCATATCTCTTTGATAATATACATCCATCCCTGTTATCCTTGAATTATGTTCAATATGAGAAATTTGTTGATGATCGCCACTGTAGTTGAATGGATATATAAAACCCAGGATATCAGTGTCATTAGCAATGTAGAGAACTTGATCTTCAGAGCCTGGAGATTATTACAATAAAATACAAAAATAAAGTAAATTTCAGCTAAAATAAAAGCCACGGTTATACTTTTTAGTTATCTTGAGTTGTTATTATTAATACAGTTCCTTAAAATTCAACAAAATGTCTGTTTTAGTCTTCTTGATTCTTTATACTCAGTTTTTAACATTTATAATTATGTGGGTGCTTCTGGTGCAAAGTTTTCTTGTTTGGTACACGGGACTTGAATTTAGGACCTCCAGCTTGCCAGGCAGGTGCTTGGGCCCCTGAGCTATATCCCCAGCCCCAACAAAGCTTTATTTATGGCTAGAAATTTGATATTTTTTTAAAGAGAAAAAAAAAATAACAAAAAGACCCACATGTGTAAACATCGGTATTTTTTAAAAGATGTACTTTTTATAAATGGGGGTTACTATTTAAGGCAAAATAAACTATGTTGCAATATTTTAGTCATCAGGAGGCAGGCCTTGCACTGTGCATTCCTAAAGCCTCAAACGTTTCTGAGCATTTGATCATGCTTGAGTGAACATTATTTTGGCTAAAAAATGAAAAAGGCAATAAAGACTTTTATTCTTCTAATTTATTTTAGTATAATTTTTAACTTTATTACTTGAGAATTTACATATTTGCAAATTCTCTAGAATCCTGCTAAGTATAACATTCTAAAGTTGTGACAACTAAAATATACTGCTAACATCATTTTAACACTAAAAAGTGAAACACTAAAATAAAAAACCATTAAAAATTAATGTGAGCTCAAAGAGAAATTCAATTGCAAATCTAATTTCTGTAAATGAATAAATATAAAATATACTGAGGCACAGTTCAGATCTATAGTTTTCTTGTCTCTTGTTTCATGAATATTTATGATGTGTGAGATGTTATGCTAAGGTCTCCCTAATTTATCCATACATCCTTGAACAAATATAAAAATGTATATTAGTGTACCTATTGTACAGACTGGCAACTGAGGCTCAGAGAATTTAATGACTTTTGTCCACACAGTCTGAGAAAAATCAATGCTAGAGTTCAAATTTCCACACCTCTGCCGCTACTATTCACAATTACTCCACTATATTGTGCTGCTTTTCTTATGTAAGAATGATCTTATTGACAACATCCACTCATGCTGTAAATTTACTTCTTCCGGTTACAACATACATAGGTATTTTATACTAAAATGTTCATATATAAATATGCAGTATATAAAACATGATGTATTTATATGTAATAATATAATCATTAGTAGTAATAATAAATATATATGATATATTTTATATAGTCTATGTCTATATTTTAAAATATTAACATTCACGTGCTCAAAAGACTAATATCCATACTTGTTATTTAATTTTTCAAAAAAATTACACTACTGAATAGAAGAAGTATGAATTTCCAAGTAAGATCTATTCTAAAAGTTTTAAAGTACTTATGAAAATTATATTCTCCCTACAATCCTAACCTTTAGCCTTTTATTTTTATCCTAGAAGAGCAATAACTTCTCATATACTTTGAAAGTAGACCATAAAGATCCTTTATATTTTCACTATAACAATAACATTTAAACTTTTACTTCTTCTTACAAAATGTGTGCAACATAAAGTGATTTGAACCCTAGCTGAATATTTCACAGTCATGTCTATCACCACATAGAGCCAAATTATGGAAGAATGACGATTTGTCAAAGTTCAGATGCAAAGGAAAAATTAGTTTCAGGGTTCTGCACCACACAGGGGGCTGAGTACTGGTTATAATATTTTACTGTGTGTTTTATAAGTAAATAAGGGTTATGACTTGGGAGTATATCAAATCAAAGAAATAGTGTTGAAGAATGTGAAAATGTATTGTGCATTTATACATATATATATATGTATATTTTGTGTCAATACTTCTTAAAAAAGAATACTAACCCATTAGCCAAATTAATTAGCAAGAAAAATACATTTGTTTTATATAATCAGGAATGAAGCTATCACTGAAAGGCACTAGGAAACATCTTCTCCCCAAAAGATATTTATAATAAAATTATAATTCCATTTCTAATAGTGATTATAACTTACCTTTTGCTATGCAGGTGTTATTCCGAGCTTGAAAATTCTGGTCACATACACATTTATATGATCCCTCTATGTTCACGCATTGCTGGGAACACGTGCCAAACACCAAGCACTCGTTGAGGTCTAAATACAAAAATTTTAACAGCATTATGACAGTCCCAATTTCACCCTTGCATTCTTTCCGTGCTTCAAAACAATCCAAGGTATCTATCATCCTATAACTTTCTATTTCTCTTTTTATTGTCCTTTCATATCTTAAGATTGTAAATTCTTGCTAAAGTTTTAGGCCATCGTTATGGTTTTCACAGTAGCTTTTTAAATATTATTTGTTGGTTATTAACTGACTTAAAATCATACAAGAGCCATATTCAGCCACTCAGACACTTCTCAAGATTTCCTTGTAAGCCTGTTTGCCACTGCCTGCCTGCACACCTGCCTATTTAAATATCTACCAATTAGCGTCTGGTAGTCCTTCGCTTTGGCCTGTCTATGTACATGTCTACAGACAGAATTTCTCCTTTCTTGGGAACAACCAGAAGTGAAGCCTTTCTTGGTTTTCCCCTATGTATAGCAGTGATGATCCATTCTTTAGCTTCTTTTATTCTTCTGGAGTCACTTTCTATTAGCATTGCTCATACTATGTTTCCAAAAGGTGCTTATACATTCATATCCCCTACTTGTCTGTCAGGATCTTGAGTATAAAGTTAGGATGCATCAACTTTTATTGCTATTTTTTGTACAATGAATGGCACAGAATGAAGGTATGGATGTACCTGTAACACTTCTGGGTTCATATACATGCAGTAGCTGTGTAAGGAGGACTGAATTGAAGACATATGAATTAAGCAAACAAGCTAAAAAACCTGAACGCCTATATATAACAATATCTAGATTACAGCATTAAATGAATAAGGCACAGGTAATGTCTGTAGCTTGGCACAGGTTTCTAATTTTAGGGACTTAATTAGAACCAAGATTAAAATTGCATTATTCACAGGAATTATCTATTTTCTGATTTCCTTATCTATTTTTACTTTCATACAGCACACTTCTTCTATCATTTATAGTTGTCCAAAATATGTAACAAATCTGTGAGATAAAATTTTGCCTGAAATTTGAAAATTTAAAGATCGCATTAGTAAACTAACTTCTGTTTATTATTCAACAGTCCTCAAGCTTTTTGGTACCAGGGACGGATTTCCTGAAAGACAATTTTTCTACCTGATAGGGCTAGAGCAGCAGGGAGGGTGGGTGGGTTCGTTAGATGGATTCTTACAAGGATCACACAACCTAGATCCCTCTTTTGCATGATTCTCAGTCCGGCTGGTGCTTATGAGAATCCAGTGCTCCTGCTGATACGAACAGAGGTGAGCTTAGGCGATAATGTGCGGGATAGGGAGCAGTTGTGAATTCAGGTGACGCTGGTACCTTGCCTGACACTCATTTTCCGCTAGTTTCCAGTTACTACCAAGCCATAGACCTGTACCATACAGACTGCGAGTTGGAGACCTCCGTTCTGAGGGATCCGTGAGAGAGATAAAGGACCTTCGTAGCGACAGATTAAATGACATACTGAGACTTTCTGATTCTGCTTTTTCTGCTATAGTACCTTACCCAAGGAGGATTTAACATTTTAATAACTCATTTCTATGTTTGATTAAAAAAAGGATAAACAGGAAAAGCAAAATGCATTTACTTTAATGAAGATTGTTCAGAAATTAAGTAAAATGTTTCTTATCAACACAACTGTCAAATTGCAAGAAGTATTTTTGGTTTATCTAATATCTGTAAATTTGAACAGGGAGATAATTGTTACTGTGCTTTCTTTTTGTCATAGATTTACACTTTAAAAATTTGCATAACGTGATAAAATCTCAGCTACCTGGCATTACTCCAAAAAGGACAAAAACATTTTTCCCCTCATTAGTATAATGAGCTCTGAATTGTGAGATTTTTGAAAAGGATATAGGAATCCCACACCTGCCCAGTGTCCAGAACACTGACTGGCCTTTGCCACAATGAATCTTACCCTATTACTGTCATTTCCTTTGTTTTTTATTCCCTTTACTTATTTCCACTGAAGTGTTTTTCACCAAATTCCAATTTCTTGGTTTTTTTCTCTTTTTTATGAATTAGATTGTAAAGAATAATGACAAATTTAAGTTCTTTACATTACAAAATGTAGCTACAGGAGCTTCTTTCTTTATTAGTAAAACTTTATCATAGATGCAAATTTCATTAGATTTCAGAACTTACTCTTTTGTGAAACAAAATTATATAAAGAGTACATTTACAGCAGTTAAAACTAAAAGTATAGCTTGCAGGTTAGATTTGCCATGAGTGTAATTAAAGGTAAAGAAAAATACTGAGAATACAATTCCTAAATTTAGTAAGTACATATGGTATGGGAAACAGGGCCTGGTATTCACAAACAACTCTTTGAAGATCAATGCTATTGCAATTAAAATACTGAAGAAAAATAGAGAGAGAGAAAGAGAGAGAGAGAGAGAGAGAGAGAGAGACTGCACATGCCTGTGCGTGGGGGGGGGTGTCTGTTTAGGTAAAATAGGGGCTGGGAGAGAAGAAATGATTTATTTTTCAGTAAAATAGAGAAAACTTAATGTCAGTTTTTAGTATTTCATGGCAATGGAGAAAGAAAAATGCCATGGATAATCTAAATGAGAATACAATTCAAAGTGCTATGAATAATCTAAATAAGAATAAAATTCAAAATATGGCTATACCTCTTCCTATCTGTGATGTATAAATAATTTCAACAATTCTATTTTTATTGATATAGTTCAAATGTATTTTAACCCATGAATGTCACATAGACACTTTATTGAAACAACTGAGAAGATGAAAGAATTTTAGGACTTGAATATACTATGTATAAGCAAGAAACCTGTTAAGCTTGGGTTTAATCACAACAATAGAAAAATATTGCTATGAATACCAGTTTTACCTAAGAAATTTTAGAAAATGCTCATGGGTCTATGCTTTGTAACTGTATAGTTTAAGCCTTGCTGTGAATTATATTTACTTCTATACCTTACTATAAGATTTTGTCTATCCTACACACTCAATGTTTAAATGATCTTAGGTAAGTTGGCAGATTCATTGATAATCTGACTTTAAATTTTTAAAGATATCTTATGATAATACAGAGAAATGTTTAAAAACTAGTGTTTAAATTACGTCAGTGGAAAGGAGCCCACAGCTTTCTAAATATGAATTACCTATCACAATATTGCAAATGACACACTCATGAGAAATGGGTTGTTATAAACATATTATTTCATAAAGTGAGTCTAACTCTCCAGTAGTTCCTGAACCAGCAATTTTATTATTTGCATTTCAAAACAGAAATGTAACAACACAATTGAAATTCCTGCTGGTCTCATTTTGCTTTGGAAAAGACTTTGTGGCTTCACTGATGGTTAGCTTATTTGTATAAACGACCAACACTCGACCCCAGAGAATTTCCCACTCAAAAGGGAAATGGTGTCACATAGCTACACATATTTTGATGAAAATCAGTTCCCTGTCATCTCACAATTTAGCATCCTTGGGAGTCTTTTTAAAACTCAAAGATTTTAAAGCAAACTGTAGAGGAAAGGTACTCTACCTTCACACCGTCTGTTTTTCATGTTTCTCTGAAATCCAGGCTTACAGCGACAGAAAACAGATGTTTTTATTTGATTACAATATGCATCCTCTCCACATGGATTCGCATTATCTTCACAGGTATATTCAGTAGGAGCTAGGATTTAAACATATGATCGCAACTAATATAACTCTGATTCCTGAAGTGGAATATTCATTATTACATGGATAATTCCTTATAAATGTGTGAGATTATGGTCTTCTTTGCCTTAAGCCTTCATTTCTTATGAAGGTATAGAAGCAGATAAAAACTGAAGTCATTGACATTAAATATAGTTTAGAGCAAGCTGCCAGCTCCTGCTATTTATACCACTTACTAAAAGGAAGTAATGAACTAGTGACTGCAGTGAAAGACCATCTTTTTTAAGGACACTCTTCGTGAGTATGAGTACTACATCTCCAAGAGTCAGAACATTTTTTTAGAAGTTATCTAGAGATGAGGGCACTTCTTGTTAATGAGAATTTAATATTCATTAATTCAGTCAAGGCAATATACCATATTATTAAAACTACACAAGTAGTTTGTGAAGAATCTTAGCTTGGACATACACATAAAAAATAACATTTGAGTAGGCATGTTTCAGTGGTCACGGCCTGCAACACTACAGAGGCAAGGTTATTCATCATCTTTAGTAGAACAATTTCAATTGCATTGCTTTGTCTTCCATTTGAGAGAACATTTTAGGATACAAGTAAATGGCAATATTATTTTAGAAGTAGCACTTCAGTAACTCTAAATTATTTAAGTGGATCAAATTTTTAAGAAATATGAAAACTTTATTAGAATTGCAAATATCATTAATATCAACAGGCTTGTGAGTATTTCACAACTGATTGAAATACACCAGTGGGATGATATCATCACTGAGATAAATTTGGCTTTATTTCATTATCCAGCAAGGAAATTAGATGAACTTAGACAAGTAAACAAAAAAGTAGGAAGTACTTTGTGCCTTCCACCAGAAAAATAAATTTATATAATTATTTTTCTTTAAAGCAGAAAATCAATTATCAAGCATTACTTAAAAATGAATATTTTTTTTTTTTGGTACCAGGAATTGAACTCATGACCTCACACTTGCTGGGCAGGCGACGTGCAACTGAGCTATCTCCCGGCCCTCCAAAATGAAATTATGCACAGCTGCTCACAATTTAAGTATCATGGCACTGTAATTAAAGAAAATAATGTCTTCTTTAAAAATAACTGAAAAATAAGTTAAATTTTTTAAACATTGAATTATTAAGCCCTTTGAAATCATTTACCCAAGGACTATTATAAAGTCCAAACATGTAACACTACGTTTATAGTTTATAACATGAAATAATAAAAATATAGGTTTGCTTTCTAACATCAAAGTCTGAATTTGAACACTGAGTTCTCAGCTTCCACTCCTAACAAGGATATTCATTGCAAAGTCAATCTTTTCCACTCCATACTTTCTTAAATTAAGAGATATTTGGAGTGATTATGTTGATTTGGCAAAAAGTGTGACTTATGCACATCGGAAGAACAAACTTTTCCCATAGCATTAAAAGAAGCCCTGGCGCCACGTTTAAGCTTCACCGGGCCCCTGGATGATCCCGTACTTTGCTTAGTGGAAATCACTCACTTGTTCTGCAGCCTTGCTCATCGGAACCATCTCCACAGTCATCGAGACGATCACACTGGAGATCCATGGGGATACATTTTTTATTACTGCAAGCAAACTCATCTTTCTTACAAGGCTTTGCTTTGTATGTAACCTTACCTATAGAGTCATGTAAAAGACTGATTAGTCTATCAGAGAATCACAGCTGATTTACTGTTCATACAATTTGCTTAAAATTATACTAAATGCCCATGTGCCCATACACTGTGCCTCCCTAAGTTGCCTGTCAAATTTGCGGCTGCCATGCTGGTGAGGTACATGAGATATAAATGTTAAATGCAATGGGGAATGGCAAGGCAGGGAGATAAGACAGCAATTGGATTAGACAAGAACTGGCTTGGAACTGGAGCTGTGCAGGTTTAAATTCTGGTAAAGGTGTAGTCACAACCTATTGGTAAAAATCATGCAAAGGAACTTTAACTTCTGGTAACCATGACAAGCACAAACTCAGAACTTTGGGGAAATAAATGGTCCAGTTAGCTTAACCTCACTGTCATAGGACAGTTTTGAAGATGAAGTGCATTTTTTGGTACATTTTCATTCAGATGTTACAGTTCATCAAAGACCTGAGCCTTGAGTTCAGGCGAGTGTTTGCCTGTGTTGAGGGGCAAGCTGCACAAGGGAAGGGGACCTGTGATGCTGGGGTATTAGGTAAATGTCCCCTGTTAAAATGATTTCTGTGCAAATGAGGGTGTGAATTCCAGCTCCAGGGCACAACTATTCCAGTTAACTAAATTCTCAAATTTGAACTTGCTTCTCTGAATGTAGACTGAGGAGAGAAATGAAAAACAATTTTAAAATAAATAAACAATAAAATTACACTAAATGATATGAAAAACACGAGTGTGTGGTCCTGTATTTGAAGATTCTGGAGATAAATGCAAAACATCGTGAATGTGTATTTGGGCTACAATTAATGACACCCTATTTCTCCAGAAAAAAAAAAAAAGTTTGAATATTTATCCTAAGTAGGATTTGTTAAGTGATATAAACTGCCTTAAATGAGTTCAGGTCAGCTTTGGCCTCAAAATCATTTTGTTGTATACTTAAAGTATTTCCTATTAAAGGGAACATCTGAATCTCAGAAATTGATCAAAGGGATTGTGTACACATACAACCTACACAAAACACCCTCCCTTCAGCCGCTGCAACAAAGAACAGTTTTGAAGCGCTACATCATTTCTCTCATGACATTACTATTCATCACAATAAAGTGCCTGGCGGGGACTCTGGATAAAGCCACACAAGTCTATTATGCAGATGAAACATTAGGAGATTATTCTCACACCCCATCAGAAGATCAAATGCCAGAAAAAAAATCCTCAGGCATGCATATGGAATTGTTTTCTTTCTTTTTAAGCCTTCAAATCATTTATCTTATCTTATTTGCTGCTAAATCAATTATTTCTCATTAAACAGATTTACCACAATGATCTTCATCTGAGTTGTCCCCACAATCATCAATGCCATTGCACGTTTTCTCGGACTGTAGGCATATTCTATTATTTCTGCATCTGTGTGGTCTTGTGGGTGGGCAAAGAAACTTAACTGAAAAACAGAAGAAAACCAAAGAAGCTCCTTTGATTCAATGGCTTATTAAGAATATACCTTGTCTTTCCTTTCAAATCCATAATCTAGCATTCCTAAGTGTATTTTTTTGTTGTGACTTTAATTTATTTTATCATGAATATTTTATTGTAATGTGTACTAGAAATGTATAATAGTCTTATGATATTAATATTAATAGTAATATGATATAAATATTAAGTCTTTTATGTTAATCAAAGTAGAGAGCATATCTTGCAATTTTGAGGTAAGAAAGTAATCTAAATTCCAGGTCTCTCTTTCCAGTGCCTTATATTACTTGCTTCATGCAGTCACCATAATAATTTATGATTATACATTAATTACAGTGTATATAACATGAGAAGACACCTCGCTGTCTCAAAGAGCAATTTCACACAGTGCGTACATTGAGCAGGTATGTACCACAGCTCCCAGTTCAATGTGGACCGTACATCGGGAAAGCAAAACTCTCATAACAATATTGTGTCTGGAGTTCTTACTTTGTGACTGTCTGAATAAATGTTTCGATGTATATGATAAATATTCATTTTACATACAAAATAATCTTAAGGTTTGTTTTTAATATATAATAAAAATATGAAGATGAGAAAGAGGTCAGTGAAGATAATAGAATTTTATCCTTTTTATCACCATCTAAGCTAAAGTCTTCTGATTCTAAACCAGGAACTATCACTATGTACTCTTCACCTGCATGTGTGGAATTCCCTAGGGCTCTGTCTCTGGTGACTGTGGGTCCTCACTCTTAAATGCCCTACTTATTTAGTTATTCTCATCCAAGCTGACAAATTTGCATGCTGTTATATCGTGAGGATTTACAGTTTGTTTTCTAGTTCCAACATTTCAAATTTGATTATAGAACATACCCTATTTCAGACTCAACAAGCTCACTACTTAGATCTTTATTTTTCTTTTGTTGACCCCTTCTCTGCAAACATGAGCTTTGCCATATTCTTGTAATTTAATTGGTGGTATACCATAGATTCCTGCCATTCTTCTTCAACCCTAAGTGGTTACATCTTGTTGATATTTTCCCCAAACTTGTCTTCTGCTCATCATCACTACCAGTTACAATCACAACAGAGCAGCTGTTTGTTGCAGAGGTATAATAAATGTCCTCAGTTTCATTTTCATCATCAAATGCTCAAAAAGTCACAAGAACAATCAATCTAGCACATTAATCTTATCATCTCTTCTACAGTTACCTATCATCATCAGTATATGGTTTAAGACACAACGCAAAGAGTAATAACTTATTATCTTATCCACACCACTCCTATGGATTTATCCCTTGTTCCTTTTATCTTTCATTTATTTTAAAAATAAAAGAAGGAAAACATATTAATATTCTAACAATGCACTGTATTACAGCTCCTCACATATGTTTTCTACACTCCTTGCCACATTTCCTTGTTTCAGTTGAATTCTGGGCTTTTGTCCACATATATTTCCTCCCACTTGGATCTTTTAGGAATGTCTCTTAATTTTTTTTTTAAAAAAATTGCTTTCTATTTTATGAAAAACTAAATAAATTTTCATAACCACATGATAAGAGAATAACAATAGTTATTACACTGTGCATCATTATCTTCAAAGTATTACCAAGAATGTACCAAAAAATTCTCATAAAAACCAGATAAAAATGCAAACTCTTC
>NW_004955440.1:7174377-7190850 GCF_000276665.1 Chinchilla lanigera
AATTTCCTACCATAGCTTCCAGAAATTTCATGCCCCATTTTTTCAAAATGGTTTTTTAAAGTAAATACTGTGACTCTGAGCCCCAAACTTTTAATCATACCCCTATGTCACTACAATTTTCTCATCAAACTCATAAACATCAATCTTCCCTTAATTTAATCATGACAATTTCTGTTTTTTCCTATCTTTTCTAATTTGTTCCAGCTTCCTAGATGATTTGAACAGCCACATGAACAAACCAACCAGTAACTGGGTTCCATTACTTCTTTTATTTCTTGTTTTTTTTTTTTTCCAGTACAGAGAATCGAACTCACGACTTCACGCTTGCCAAGCAGGTACTGTGCCACTGAGATAAATCCCCAGCCCCACTTATTTATCTCTAATAACTATTTTTTAAAGTCTTATCCACCTAGGTTTTTGCTCTCCTGGCAGGCTGTGGGCACTGGCAGATTTCAACAGACATCTCTTCTTGATTCATCCAAAAGCAGTTTCTTCTTGCAAAAAACAACATTGCATCTGGATTTTCCTGTTCCTCACAATGGCTTCATATGCAAAACCCTTAATCTGAACGTCCCAACTCCTGACCACAACTTCTTATCCTTCAAGTTTTTGAAATTTAGTCAAGCTCATTTAAATACTTTTCCAGTTTTATCTTAAGCTATAAGCCCACTATATATCTACATTTTCTCTATTTACCAGTCTGTTTTGGTCTTACTTTTCTCTATTCATATTTATTGGAAACTGGTTGTATATTGAACACTTTAAAGTTACACTTCTAGATACTCACTTTCTTCCCCCTCGCTTCCTGGATCTTTTCTTTCTCATGTTGGGTACCTAACAAAACTCCAAACTTAAACAAATAAGATCATCTGTTTTTCCAAAGTCTGCATATGGGAAGCATGAGAATGTTGCATGTGATCATACTCCAAAGCCAACCACTATTACCCAGAATAGATACTTATCAATGCTTCTTAGGAAGCTCGCCTGTCTCTATAGTTATGCCATTTTATCTCTTTCACAGTAATGAATTGTGGGTATTCGTTCCAAACCTCTATATATCAAATTTCTACCTCTTACATATCCTTTCTACTGCACACAAACAAAACAATATAGAAATAGGAAATTCCTAAACATCTGATTAAATAATCACAGCTCTTTCTGAATCTACAAATGGTCTGTCAACTCATTCCAATACTTTAAATACCTGGAGAAGGAGAGTCATTTATTCTTATTTAAAATTATTTTTCTTCCTGTCCTACAGATAATTTTCTCACCTTTCTTGAATATGTTATTACCTTTGTGCCCTTTTTACCACACACTTTTGTTCATTTTAAATTTTATTGAAGCTAACCTTTTTGCAATTATTCACAGTCTCTCTGGCTGTTCAAATTCTTTTAGATATTTAGTGTCACTCAACATTCTTCTCTAAAAAAATTTAAAAAAAATGCTTTTCTCATGCTCCTCGTCTTTGTTGTAATGTGCTTCCACTTAGAACAATCTTTAAAAATTCCATAGTATTTATTACCTCTCTCACTTTGATTGCTATATTTGTATCTCTAGACAAACTCTTTCTGTTCAGATCATGAACTTAATCTCTATTGTACGCTTGAGATCTCAATTTGAATGTCCCTCCAAATGCAGCCCAAACCAGTCTGCTAATCTTTATGCACAAAACTGTTCCTCTTCCTAAATTCCTCTTTTCAAATGTGCAAGCAAAAATACCTTTCAAATTGAACTTATGACTTTCACCCCCATAGCCAATCTACTATACGATAACACTTATTGCATCCAGTACATCACCTGTCTATTACTCTGTATTTCACCATCACATGCTTACAGCGTTGTAATCTAAGCTACTAACACAGGCTAATGCTAGCACAGGGTACCGCTCACAGGTTTTCCTCCTTTTTAGTTAATATTTAAGAAATAAGACTATACATCTCCAAATAAGACACTTATATGGCACACTTGTCTCTTGGTATCCTTTCTGAGATTAGTTCTCAAACTCTCATAGATACCAAAGTTTGTAAACACTCATCCCTTATACAAAATAATATAATATCTACATATAACCTAGCCAGGAATTTAAGTCATTTTTAAATTATGTATAATACTTAGCATAATGTAAGGGCTATCAAATATTTGTTATACTCTATCATGTAGCAAATAATGGCAAGATAAAAGTCTATTTAGTAGAGACAAATACAATTTTGTTTTTGATAAGTGCTTGATTGAGTTGGCAGATGTGGAACCCAGCAACCTGCACAACTCTTTCTCTTCGAATGCTTCTAGACTACATTTAAAATTCTCAATGAAGACTACAAGTTTCTAGGCACAGTATCTCCACTATCTTTGTAGTTTCATGCCAGTAGGGATGGCAAAACTTTTAGAGACTGAGTGCCCAAACTGCAATCCAAAACTCACTTATTCACTTCAAAGTGCCAGCATTACCCCTTTGTGCACTGATATCTGATGCTTGGCTGCTGCCCACACGGTCTGCCCACACGGCTCTGTGGGCTTGCAGCATCATGCATGCCATATGTTTGCCAATCTGTGCTAAAGTAATGTGTACTTTGAAATCTCATCTCTGTGAACATGGGTCTTCTATTAAGCAATTGTTTTCTCTTACTGGTGTCTTTACACACCTGATTTCCCTTGTCTATAAAATTATATCATACTCCCAATCTCTTTAACCTACTTGTCAGTGATGTATCATTAAAATTAAATTTATTATTATTATTATTATTATTATTATTATTATTATTATGTACAGGGAATAGAACTCAGGACCTTGCATTCGCCAGGCAGGCCCTGTGCCACTGAGCTATATCCCTGGTCCAAAAGCATGATTTCTTATACTTCAGGATTGAACAATCCTCTTTGTTCCATGCTTATATGAATTACTACATCTTTTCTCTTTCATCATTACATAACCATAAATATAACAACAGTCTCTAACTTAAATATTTATTGAATGAATGAATGAATGACACATTTTCTGTTCTGTTTGACTTTGTCTATGAAGCTTGTTCATCTAGATCTCATAGAACTCTGGCTTTCCGAATTAATCTTTAGGCAGAGTTCATGTTAGCCCTCCCTGCCTTGTCCATTCCTCTTGCTTAATTATATAATTCCTTAAATTACAATTCATGGACATTATTGTTATTTGTCTAACAATAAAATATCCTTGCAAAACAAGAACCCTGTGGTTGTCAATGTTCATCCATAATTTCTTAGCATACTGTCGGGTTTATATCTACATGTCATCTCCCCAAAGCCTCATGCTCTCATGGGTAGGGATTATGCAAGGGTGGCTCATTTGCTGTTAGGAGACAGGTTCTGGTTGGGTCACCGGGGCATGACCCGGAAGGTCATATCTCCCTCCTCAGTCCTGTCCTTCATTGTCTGCTTCCTGCAGCAACTGCGTGATCAGCTTTTCCTCTGCTCTGACCCCTGCCGTGACTAGGGACAGCAAAATATGGTCTTCAGACATAACCCAAAATATATCTTTTTTCTTTAGGTTCTGGGTGTTGGGTACTGTATCCAACGAAGAGAAAGTAACTGTGGCACATATTTTGTCACACAACATAGCATGACTTGATGATTCTGATGATTAAGAGAAACATAAAGATCTCAGATAATCATCTCTTACAAGATTCTCCAGCTGTGCTATGTGGGATGCCCCTGAGAACAACTTCCTGGCAGTAGAAGTGGTCCTACAGAATTTGTTAGTTTCTAGATACTTCCTATCCTATTTTCTGTTTTTGTAGTCAAATAGAATAGGAATGGAAAAAAATTCCACTATTGTTCTTTGTTTATTATGCTTTCTAAAATACAAAGTTAAAAAAAAGGGTAAAAAAATGAAATAATAGGTTTGGGGTTGATATTGGTAGATAAGGTTCATATTTTGAATACATTATGATTTAGAAACAATGTAATCTCTGGAGATTCTCTAGAATCACTTTTAATATTATGCAAACAAACCTTAGTAGCATTATTCATCAGGTGCGCAACAAAAAGAAGTTTCCAAAGTTGTCTTTTTCATTTTAAATCCCTTGAAAACTAAAGCTGCTTCACATTTTGAATTTTTTCCATCACACCAAATAGAACAAAAACAATGTAAGTATATATATCTATGTTGTATTTTCTTTAATTCCCCTAGTATACGACTTAGTTAAATTTGAATTAGTAGAATCTTCCATTAATTAAAAAGTGAAACTACCTTTCTTTGTGAGATTAGATTAAAAGAATGAGAAGAGGGACTAAAACTTGAATAATTCATTTTAACATTCTCAAATTGTACATTTTATAGGTTTATTGTTTACCTACATATCTAACAAGGGCCAAGCAACTGCAAGTTGACTTTGGAGAAAAAATTTTTGTTAACATTTGCAGGTTTATATATATATATATATATATATATATATATATATATATATAAATAAAATTTCCTATATGCACAGTCAGTACCAAGAGTAGTGGTGACCCTTGGTATTACATGATTATGTGGTTTTATGTTTCATATTTTTCCTATTTACTTATCTGTTACATCTTTTAAAGTCTAAAACAACAATGTTTTGTAAAATCAAAATTCTTAACTGTACCTTACCCAATTCAAAAGGTCAAATACTCTCAATCCTCCCAGGCAGAGAATAATCTATCTTACAATAGTGTTGACATGTGCAAGTTTAGCTTTAAGAGTGCTCTCTACAAAGCCATGAACTCTGAGCAAGGTAATGCCTTTATTACATAGACAAAAGCTGTATCTATGGCCATCTTTAGCTACGTGACCCCCGGGCCACAGTGTCTGTGGTTCACCCCACCACTTCATTGATTGAGCCCAGTGCCCTAGATCAGGAGATGAGAGCGCAGTCGAAAGCCGCGTGCAATACTGTACCACACATATCTGGGGCTTCATCTGAGTTGTCTCCACAGTCATCCTGTCCATCACAGACCCAGAAGTATAGTTTGCACAGGGAATTATTGCATAGGAACTCATCAGGTCTACATATATTTCCTCCTTCATTATAAAACAGAACAGAACAAAAGAACAGTGCATTAGTCATAAAGACAACAGGACGCACATCCTTCCGAGTATGTGCTGCTTCCTTATATTTGTTTCCTGCATAATACTTAAGACACATAACTTTCAAAATTTTCTAAAGCAGGTGTTCATGGCTTACAATTCAGAACACTCTCCTATTATCTCTCTCTCTATCTATTTATCTATCTATTTATCTATATCATATTTTGTTTAGGAATACTAAAATAGGGTAGAAAGTAAAATGTAAATTATCTCCAGTGTTATATGATGTTGATGATACTGAGTATAATAAATTAGATTTTTAAAATTATGAATTTTTGAGATAAAATTGTGTAGTTCTAGATAGGAAAAGACATTGGTAGAATTAATAGGTAATTCAGCTCTATCTGAAATAGAATAACTGGTAAAATGTATTTGTAGTCAAAAAGACAAATTTAATCTTGTAAAAACAACAGAAGTTTGGCTTTATCATGCATTATTCTGGTTTTTACTAGGAGAAGCCTCAATAAGCCTTCATTTTGTGCTTTAAATTTTTACATTTTTTTTACATCTATGAACAAAAGGCATTAGGAATACAAAAGCAATATAAATTTGCCAAGTGTATTTACTAACTGTGCTGGACTCAAAAATTTCATTTGGCATTTATATCTGGAAAGCAAAACTGGCAGAGACCTCAGTAAGAATTCAGGAACTGTGGGCTCTTATCGTACTTTAGATGAACACATTATTGTGTCCGTGACTCAGTACCTTCCTACATTACCAAAAGAACCAGGATTAATGTAATTTATAAAATGATATTTATAACAAGTACCTGGGAAGTAACACAAAGATAAGAATGCAGAATTAAGATAAGTAAGACAATTCTCACTACACTGTTAAACCTCATATAAGATAAAAAATGTGAATAACATGGGCTGGTTTGATTTGACCCACTGATGGTATAAAGATATTTAAAAATGAGTACAAAATGAGTGTACTCATTGGAACATGGAATTGAAGGAAGTGGTCAAACCTGCGTTCCGAGGAAAAGCTGATATTCATCCTATGGATGGAGTTTGGAGAAAAAACTTGAGCCTCAGATTGTGAATGCTCCATAATTTTCCTTGCTCTGAATTTTACTTTATCACGTAAATGTGGAATTCAGTTTCAGTGGCAAAAATTTATGGGTGAGTGTTGTCTTAATTGAAAATCAAAATACATAGACTACAAAGCAGATTCTGATTTTTTCAGGATAAAGATTATAATGACAAAAGCCAATAACATCTTACAATGGGTTAAAATCAAACAGAATTTGTGAACTCTTGACATCCTCTGATAATTTTAGAAAATTCTATTTGTAGCACATCAGTCATATTAAAAGAAAAAAATAAGTTCCCTAAGGGATTACATTAGATAACATTATAATTTTCCCCATAAGAGTTTTGGACACTCCACTCTTTTTAGGGAGAGAAATATAAATTATATCAGAACTATAAAGAAAGGCAAAAGGTTTTGTGATAACTCACTAATGACTTTATGCTGTACTGTAAAGAATTTGCATTTCAAAAAATATATCATGGGGCTATTGTGACAACCTGTGTCTAACTTAAAATACCTTATTTTGAAATAGTATGAAGCACACAGCAAAAGTTATAATTTAAGGAGATTGGCTAGATTAAAATTCCAGTTTCCAACTGATATTCTTGATCTGCTCAACATGGGCTTATAGCAAAAATTGAAAAGCATATATTAATTAACAATGACATATCTAAATTATAACTGAGCTTTTGGCAGATTCATAGAAATCTGTTCAACTATATCATCACAGAAAATAAACATCTAGAGTTCTCTTAATTTGTCTTGAGAAAAATTTTAATGTACGATAATATTTTATAATTAACATACATAGTTTACATGAGAGCTGATGACTACCAAAAAGAACACCTCCAAATCTTTTCCTCCAAAATTGCCATAAAAAATAGGATAAAGTATGAAAGCTTGGGACAGAACTAGAACCGAGGTTCATCGAGGTCATGTTTCCCCTTCCAAAATGTGAATGCTACTTTAAGCCAAAGTCCTTCCCATCAAAAAAGTAAAACTGATTTCCTAGGAGAACATGTCAGGCCTATCCTGCAGTGTTTTCAGATTTTGGGGCCAAGTATTAGCTCATGTGACTAGAAGTGAGATTTAATAGAACCGATGTTTATTCTGGCATTCCAGTTCCCCAAAGCCTTGAAAGACTGTTACCCAATACACAAAACCATTCTCTAAGAGTAAGTCGAACACTAAAAATACAAACTTTGTCAGACCTAAGGTACATCTAAATGGGACCAAACATTTTAACCAAGATAAGGCACAGAAACATAATTATTTAGCAGCAAAGAAACACAGGGAAAGTTATTAGTGTGAGTGGAGAAAGGAGGGCTTTGATATAATTTAAGTGATAGAATGAAAGGCTATGAGCTTTCTATTTTTAGTCAGAAAGATTAAACACTTAGCACAAACCTTTCAGATTTTAAAGACATTTCACATGGTCTAGTGAAAGATATAATATGCCAAGATATAATATGTTAGAAAAGTAATGGAATATAAAGCTGGGGATATATACATTGAATCATTTACTTGTGAAACTTCCAGTCAGAATGATTCAGGTCTATGTAACCAGGGATACTTCAGTGGGATCAGCACGTTCACTTACTCTTAAATAAGATGAATTGGGCAGCAGTAAATATGTACAGGAGACTAGATAGGTTATACTACAGAAGTCCAAGAAAGAGTGTGTGAAAATGAACTAGACCCATTGCCCTGACTGAAGTTGCAGATGGAGCTTGTTAGATGGAGTTCATCCTAATGTCTTTTGATAGGAAAGTGTAAATGTTTCATTGCTGCTAGGCTGTCTGCCATGTTTATTGTCCCTGGAATGACAGGCTACATCAGTTGAGTAGGAGAACTTAACCAAAGTTAGAAACAGTCATTATGGATGTTTAACCTTTCGTCATTCTCTTTAAAACACTTCGGATTTTTGAAGGAAAGTAAGGATTCTTCTAAAAATAATACTTGATCGGGTTTGGAATATTATCTGATAATAACCACCTGATCTAATATTTAGAAAGGAGAAGATATTTCCTTGGGTGACTGCATATTGGTAGAAGGAAATATTTAGACATATTTATGATATAAAGTCCCTGAGTGCATCTTAAATGCCTTGTACATGTGAAAGTTTCTGCTGTCACTGCTGCTAATCCTGTTTCAGATAATCTGAAAAGGAAAGTTTATCAAAAGATTGTGACAAACAAATCATAAGTGATTTTATACTTAAATAGTACATTTAACAATATAAAATAAGATTTGTGTGATTTGTGATCACTTTGTTTCAACACAAAATTTACTTGCTTTCATTAATAACTATTAACTCAAATTAGTAATAATTGCTTCTTTAATGGAGTGATTTATAACTAAAATGTTATTATCTACCATAAAATAGTATTTACATAGCTAGAAAACAATGTATGATAAATTTGAATATTGATTTTACACAAAGAATATTATATTGTTATAGTTTTTTCAATAGTATGGAAAGATGGAAATTTGGGGTACAAACTATTACCCACCTAACACATAGAATTTGAATTTGTACAATGTAATATATCATATGTTCTTACTGTTCTTCCAGAGTAAAGCCAGCAATGTAGAACTGTACACAGAATACACAAAATATTTTGCAATAATATGTTTTCTATCCTCTTTGTATATCCTCATCACTGACCAAATGTCATATATGAAGACATTCTCCTGCTCAGTACTTATTAAACTCTTGCATTCAACTTCTGTTTGTTGTGCAAAGAATTGAATGTGTCAGCATATAATTAACATTATATGAGATGATCTGGGTTTTGCTTATTTGGAATACGCTGTGATAGAGCTATGAAGTGTAAATGGGATCATTAAATGATCTAATCCTCTACCTCTAGCACATACTATATATTGTGCACATCTTTGTTTTCTACTATGGGCATGCACAAAATAACACCTTACCTGTGTCACAGACCTCTTCATCACTTCCGTCCACACAGTCATGAATTCCATCACACAGCCATCTCACTGGAATACAGTGGGCTCGGTTTTTGCATCGAAACTGATCTGCCCTACATTCAGTCACACAGCCCATCTGTTCAAACAGAAATGGGCACCGCAGTTTTCACTAATGATAATGATATAATCACAGGCAAAATAAAAATACAGCTTATAGTATCGGAGATTCACAATAGAGTAAGATTTCTTTCATTTTGACTTAACGAATATAACCTCTATGAATGACAATGGGCTTTTGTATAGACACAGCATGAAAATTCAGGTCTTATTGAAATGATTGTATTTAGAATATTATAACCAGCATTTTAGACAGTGCTAAGAGTCAAGTTTCTATTTCTCTTTTATTATATTTCCTTTCCCAATCCTCATTCATGTAATTCAAAGATTTTAATCAAATGATAGACTTTACCTCATCTGAACCATCAGCACAGTCATATTCTCCATTACATTTCAAAGATGCTGAAATACATCCTCCGCTGGTACATATATATTCTCTTGATGAGCAACTAGGAGAAGCTGAATACAATCATGAAGTGGATATTTAGATATAGTAAAATAAATGACAGATTTGGAAGATAAAAACATTATGTAAGCAATGAAAATATAAATTGCTGAAGAGAGATGAATATAGGTTATATTATTTAAACAGTATTCAAGAGCTGGAATTAAAGGTTCATTTAAAATGCAATTTCCCACATCTTTGCATTATATTGAATGCACTTCAAAGACATAATAACCTGTGCAGGGAGAATTTAACTCTGACTAAATGAAGTTGGGGACCTCAATGTCTTCTATCACTTTCATTTTCAAATGTTACATGACTTCTGCACAATTTTGGATTATTTAAAAAGATGAGTCTGAAATCATTTTCAAAACTATAACAATATTAAGTAATTTGGCAAATATGAATTTACATATGCAGTTAATAAAGCAAAAAGTGAAAATCTGGGCATGGTAGCTATTTGGCTTGGGGGACATAAATATAATGTTTAATAAGCTCTATTGTTTTGAGGCCCAGGGCTTTAGCTCAGTTGTGTGTCCGCCTGGGACAGGTGAGGTCCTGAATTCGATTCCCGGTATGCCTACCAAAAAAATAAATTTATTATTTTGAGGTACTAAGCATGAATATGTGTATGGTCAGTGAATCCCATATACTTTGTGGCATTCCTTTATGACACGGAAGTTAAAAATAACATGTAGATACATTATTAATACTTCACAGCCTACTTGATTAACATAAATATTCTGACAACCACTTTGTTGGTTTGGGATTTCCAGCCTTGAATTAAACCCTTAGGGTTTCTGGGCATGTATTACACCACTACATGGTCCAATGTCCTCGCTAGCAACTGTGGTACTGTTGCTTAGTTCAAGAATGCTAAAACCTTTTTCCCTGAGTTTAACTCCTTTTAATTAGCAGCATTTGTCTAGCGAATCTGTATTAATAAGAAAGCAAAGTGTTTGTCTGTATTCAATATGAAGAAGATGTAATCATTGAGCGATATAGACCACTGATTTAGGGCTGAGCATGGAAATATATTTGCTGTATATTTGCTGCTCTGATTTGATCTCTTAATGTAATATTTCCAATGCTGCATATTGTTTACATTATGAGTTTATTATAATTTTATAAGATAATGTAATTGAATTGCCTAAGTAAAAACCAAATGCTTCAGGTAGCAAAATTATAAAGGCTTATTTAATGAAGATAAATGCACAAAATCAAATTTTTTGTGCTCTAGTTTAGCTTCCTAATTTTATTTTGAATTTGTCCTAAGGTGTAAATACCAGCGATATACTTTTGCTTCTAATATGTTAGCATATTAAACACACTGTGTTTGTTTCATAACCTCAAACATAACTGAAAGCTGAAAAGCTTTCTCATACTCACAGTTTCAACATATTTCATTTTGATATTTGGGAAGATAATTCCAAATGGTGTGATAAGTTATAAGAAATTCAAAATTTGGGTAAATAAAACTTGGATCCCATGTATGTGTAATCTCACCTGCTGAAACACTTTCAAAACATAAAAAGGTCACACCGACTAATTTACCTACATACATTACATATCATTTCTTTAAACCATGGAAAACCAAATTTGAGTGAATAAAGTTTGGATTGTATATGTAAGAAATGATTTCACCTGCCAAAATCTTTTCAAAACATGTAAAGGGCACATCAATTAATTTAGCTACAAATATTTCAGATTATTTCTTTAATACAATAAGTAAGTGAATGTTTCTGATACAGTGTTTTGTGTATTTTTTGTCTACATTTAAATTCTATCAAATGAGAGTACCAAGTACATTAAATATACCTTCAGGAATTTTACCTGGCTCACAACTTTTCTCATCTTCACCGTATTTACAGTCTTCATGGCCATCACATTTCCATTTTGCTGGTATACACTGACCGTTGGAACACTGAAACTGATCTTTGGAACAGCTTATTTCACAGTTTCTCTGTCAAATACAATAGAGACATAATGTATTTCTGAAAAAAAGATATGCAAGTCCAAAATACAACTAGAAAAGTGATGTGTAGAAAATGAGAAGTAGAAAGCACATCTACCAAAGTGGCTCAGATGGTCCTACTTTCAGCCTGTGGTTATATAATTATACCAATTTCCTACCAGTTGGTCTCTGGAGGTCATCATAAAACAAAGAAGTGGGAGGATAAATAGCATGAATTCATTATGCTAATTAAGTTGCTTTGAGTGGGCCATTCTTCAGAAAGCTATGAGGTGATGGAATTTCCATACTTGTAGTTGATAATGAAGATTGTGGAGAAATAAAAGATTTTAAAATCACTGCTGAGCAAGTCTGTCCTATGCACTGCAGCTCGGGCTGGAATGTGAACCAAGCACCCTGAGTTAAATTTGTTTTACACTGGCAAGATTTCACCTACAGTTCCATTGTCTTCACAGTTCCTCAGCAAGGCCCTTTTAGAGTTTATTTGGTGTTCATAAATCACCACTGCTTTTCTGACATCTGCTCCTAAAGAACTGTGAAATGAACTGCCACAATTGTCATTTCTGCTAACCTGCAGACAGTTTATCTGCAAGTCAAACAAGTTAGCAGATTTACTTTGCAGGATTTTTCAATATCTTAGGCAAGATAAATACAACATCCACTAGAAATTTCAAACATCTGGTTTAAGCCCTGGTTAAGGTGGGATTTTCCATGAAATATCTTGCTAGGAAGATATTTTCTCTTCTAAAGAGATGTCTATTGTTGCCAACTTGGACCTCCTACAAATTTGTAACATTCTCACAGATTGTGAAACTCCCAGGAAGACAAGAATGTTAAATTATCATTCACTATATCTTCCTCATTTCATCCCTATGTGAAAAAGGAAAATGTACTTCCTAAACTTTTGTCAGTTTCTTCTTACCAATGGCAAGTTAATTAGACAGCCTGATATATAATTAATCTTCTTCTCTCTTTTCCCAAATGTTGAATGTTTGCCACCTGCTAGGAACTTTCTTAGAAGGTAAGTCTGACTTCTTATATTTGAGAATCTCTTGGACAAATATGAAAGACCAACATCTAAATCACAATTGCAATATATGTTTATCACCAAGATAAATAAATGTGGAACTTCAGCGAAAGTCTTTACAGCAGAACATTTACCAGAAATGGAACTGCCTGAGAAGTAGTATTTCATGGGTAAGAACAATTTATCATGTGAAGTACCTATCTGAAGGCTAAGTGAGGTGATGGTGGATGTTGTGAATGACACTAGAAAAGGGGATCATGCACTGATGATGAGAAGGGGATTTCATAAGCTTTCTTCCACACTGTGCTTCCCAAGCTCAAGTAGATTCTGGGACGGGGCAGACAAACTAATGAAAAACTACTGAATGAACTTAATACCACAAGTAAAAAGCAGGTGTCTAAAGCAATTTTTTAAAACTGTTCATTTAAACTTACTTTAAGTGATGTATGAAAACTGTCACTTAATGTTTACATACATATATACATATAAGGTATTATGTTCAAATGAAGATAAATACTTATCTCCTCAAGCACTTCTCTTTTCTTTATAGTGAAAAGTTTCAAATAATTTCTTCTAGCTTTTTGAATTGTATAGTTCATTGTTGTCATAGCAACCCTACTAAATTATAGTATTGCAAAACATATACTGTGTAGCGATAACAGTGATCCACCTCTCCCTACATCTCCGTCTCTCCCCCACCTCTGGTCTGCCACTGCACTCTCAACTTCTGTAAGATCAACATGCTTAGATTCCACATGAATTAGATAACACAGTATTTGTGTTTCTGGGACTGGCTTGTGTCACTTGACATAGTAATCACCATCTGAATCAACATTTACAAAAATGACAGTGTTTTATTCTTTTATATAGCTAAATAGGAGTCTTATGAATATGTGCCACATTTTCTTTATCCATCACTTGATGGACACTTCAATTCTTTCCATTTCTTGGCAGTTACAAATAATATTGCAAAAAGCATGAGAGCAGAGATGTCTCTTAGAATACTTGATTCCTTTGGATATACAATTAGTGATGTGATTGTGGAATTACATAATAGTCCTGTACTTAGTTTTATGAAGAATCTCTATACTGTTTTCTGTAATGGTTGTACTAATACACACTCCCAGAAACACTGTGCAAAGAATCATTTTTTTCCACATCCTCTGCACTACTTTTTATACTTAGACTTTCACAGCAGCCATTTTTAAGTGGGATAATATGATATCTCACTCCGGCTTTGATTTGCATTTCTTTGATGATTAACAATACTCAGAATTTTACTTATGCCTGTTGGACATCTGATGGTCTTCCTCTGAGAAATGTCTATTTAGATATAATGCACATTTCTTCTTAAATAGGTTTCTTTAGTTTAAATTTTTATTTTTGTTTTTGAGGTTTTGGAGTTTCTTGTATACTTTTGGTATTATCTTCTTATCAAATAGATAATTTACAAATACTTTCTCTTATCATGTTGATTGCCTCTTAACTCTATCAATTGTTTTTTGTTTTGTTTGTTTTGTTTTGCTTTGTTGCTGGGCAGAAGTCTTGGAAATCACATCTGCCAATTTTTACTTTGCTTCCTATGTTATTGAGGTCTTGTGCAAAAAAGACTATATTTCTTTAATATCCTGAAATATTTTCCCTCTGTTTCCCTCTAGTATTTCAGGTTGTGTATTTAATCCTTTAACATATATTGTGTACATAGAGATCTATTTTTGTTCTTTTACATATGGATATCAAACTTTTCCATGTTGAAAAAAATGTTCTTTTTTCCAAAGAGTGTTTTAGCAGCTTTGTGAAAATGACATGTCTGTACTTGTGTGGGTTTACTTTTAATCTTTGTGTTCTAGTCTGTTCTATTTGTGCATATTTCTGTTTGATAAGATGATGCTATTTTGATTACTGTAGCTTTGTAATATATTATGAATTCAAGAAGTCCTTTTTTTTTGTTCCTTTTACTCAAAATAACTTCAGTTATTTGGGAAAATCTATGGTTCAATATAAATTTTTAGAATGTTGTATTTTTCTAACTATGTGAAGTTGTTAGTAATATTTTTGTAGAGATTGCATTGAATCAAAAGAGTACTAAGGAAGTAAAATGACATACAACTGACATTGATAGCCCCCATTCATGAAAATGGGAACTGTTTCCACTTTTCTTGCATTCTTTTCAATTTCTTTTTTTATTGATTCATTTTAGATACATGTAATGATAACATTCATCGAAGGGAATTTAGACCTGTACATGATATATCTTGCTTCTTTTTCTTTTCCCACTCCCTTCCATTTCATTATGGTTGATTTATTGCATCAACTTGAGAAGTTTAGAACACTAACTAAGTAATTCAGCAGGCCTACATCCTGGGATGCAGAGGACAGGCCTTTACCACTCTAGGATATTGTTCATTCGTCAATTCGAGAAGTTTAGAAGTTTATCTAAGCAACTCAACCAGGGTCCAGAAACCTCACTTTGTAAACATCCCAACCTGTGCAAGAGGAGGTCATGGAGATGGTTTGAGTGCTGCAACCACGGTAGGTGTAGCACTACATACTGTGTATATGTGTATATATATATATATATATATATATATATATATATATAGTGTATATGTGTATATACACTGTGTATATGTGTGTATATATATATAGTACATAGAGCACTATATATTCTATATAAGGCAAGAAAAGAGGCTTGCTTCTCCCCAGTTTTGCTCTTGTTGTCTTTCCCCTCTGTGAACCATGGCCCCTCTGCCTTGGAGCCAGCTGATTACCGATGGAAACCTCCACAAACTATGAGCTACATAAATCTTTCCTTCCTTAACTTTGTTGGGTACTTTGCCCCAGCAACAAGAGAAAAGTAACCAAGACAAGGGCTTCTTCCCCTCCTTATTTACAAAAGTTCTGTTTTCATTTTTCCTTCTATTCCCTATTGTTTCTTGTCCCTTTCCTTTCTTCTTCCTCCATTCCTTGGTTGCCTTCTCATGTGAACATTTTATGCCAATTTCTAAATGTCTGTTATACATTTTGGTGTTTATCTACATTTTTCGTTTCTCACATCAGAGAAACAATGTGGTTTTAAAACATATGTGGCTGATTTGTGTCACTGTGATATGATGATTTAATTATTTCAGAGTGATACCAACAAGAAGAATTGAACATCTAGTGTTGGTTTTTTGAGGAATCTTCACACTGATTTCCACACTGCTTGCACCAGTATACACTTCCACCAACAGTGGAGAAGGGTTCCTTTTTGCCTACAGTAAACCAGTATTTGTTATTCTTTTCTTTCTTGATAATAGCCAGTCTTCTGGCATTACATGGAATCTCACCATTGATTTATTCTGCATCTCTCTTTCTGAAAATACTAGAATTATACGCTCTGCGCCAACCAGTTATTCCCCTTCTGGGTATCCTACCAGAAGAATTTAAAATATGATACCACACCAATATATGTGCACCCATGTTTATAGCAGTAAAATTTGTAACAGCTAAATCTTGGATACAGTCCAAATGCCCATCAATGAAGTAATGAATAAAGGATGTGTTTTTATACAATGGAGTACTATTCAGCAATAAAACAGAATAAACTAGAGCCTTCTATAGATACATGGATACAACTTGAGATCTAAAATAAATCAGACTTACATGAGTAAACATCATATTGTCTCCTTGGTGTGAGAAACTGAAAGAGTAAATAAGTCCCAGAATGTATAGAAGATATTGTGAAATGGGAAAAAATTGGTGAAAAGGAAAAAAGAATTAGGATGGGTGAAAGGGAAAAAGGTGGTAAAAAAAAAAAAAAGGGAAAAATGCAAGTCAGTTATACTACTAGTGTCTCTCAGTTCATTAAAAAGGAT
>NW_004955440.1:7191186-7191993 GCF_000276665.1 Chinchilla lanigera
CAAAAAAATTAAAAAATAAAAAAAAAATTTAAAAAATGCTATAATTTGCATCTCTGAAATGACCAGTGATGTGAACATTTTAATATATTTATTTGCCATTTTTAGTTCTTCATCTGAGAAGTGTTTACAGCTTCCAGTTGTCCACGTTTGGATTGGGTCTTTAAATTTGGGGAGCTGACTTTTTTGAGTTCTTTATACATTTTAGATATTTGTCCTTTGTCTGAAGAACAGCTGGCAAAATTTTTTTACCACACTGTGAGTTTTCTCCTCATACTGTTGGTGGTTTCTTTTGCTGTGCAAAAGCTTTTAATAAGGTGAGATCCCAGGTGTTGATTCTTTGAAATATTTCCTATGTGGTTGGGGTATTGTTCATAAAGTCTTTCTCTACATCAATGTCTTCAAGAGTTCTACCTATTCTAACTTCCAGTAGATTTAGTGTGTCTTTTATATATTTAGATCTTTGATCCATGTCAATTTTAGTTTAGTGCATGGTGGAAGAGATGGGTCTTGTTGTAATCTTCGGTAGCTGGAAAGCCAGTTTTTGCAGCATCACTTATTAAAGAGGCTCTTTCTTCCAGTGAAGGTGTTTGATACCTTTGATAAAGGTTGTTTCTGCATCTTCTAATTCTTCTATTGATCCTTGAGTCTGGTCTTTTCTTTGTGTGCCTGCGGTTTTTTCACAATACTGTGCTTGTTTTTTTTTTTTTAATTGCAGTAGCTTTGTAGCATAATTTCAAGTCAAGTATGGTGATGCCTCTGGGCTTGCCTTTTTTACATTGGTATGGTTTGTGTCTGTATGTTCCCCCA
>NW_004955440.1:7192340-7193298 GCF_000276665.1 Chinchilla lanigera
GTAACCAAGACAGCTATTCTAGTGCTCTTGTGGTTCTCAATGAATTTTAGGATTGTTTTTTCTAATTCTGTGAGATATCTTATCAGTATTTTCATTGAGATTGCATTAAATCTGTGACAATTTTGTAAGTATGGCCATTTTCATTATATTGGTACTTTCTAGCCAAGAACAAGGGATATTGTTCCATTTCCTAATGTCCTCTTCAATCTCATTTTCCAGAGTGCTGTAGATTTCAACATAATGGTCTTTAATTTTTCTTCATTAGAGTAATTCCTAGATATTTCATTTCTTTGGATACTATTTCAAAAGGTTTCCCTAATTATTCTCTCATTGAGTTTGTTCCTTCTGTAGAGGAAATGCTTTTATTGAGTGTTGACTTTGTATCAAGCTATAGTATTGAATTTGGTTATTAAGATTAGAAGTCTTTGGTGGAGTTTTTGAGTTCTACTATAGAGTATCATGTCATCCACAAATAATGATAATTTAACTTTTGCTTTTCCTATCATTATGTCTTTTCTTTCCTTCTCTTCTCTAATTGCATTGGCTAATGTTTCCAGAGTAGTACTGAATAAGAGTGGTGACTGTCCACATCATTCTCTTTTTCCTGATTTTTCTGTGAAAAATTTTTGTTTTCTTCATTTACTGTGATGTTGACTGTTGGCTCATCATACATGGCTTTTATCAATTTGAGATAAAGACCATCATTTCCAATTTTATGTAGGGTTTTTAATCATGAATTGATGTTGGACTTTGTTGAATTTTTCTTTCTTCACCTACTGAGATGATCATATGGATTTGGTCCTTGGCTCTGTGAATATGGTGCATTACATTTATTGATCTGCATATGTTGAACCACCCCTGCATCCCTGGAATGAATCCTACTTAGTCATCTTCTTGATGATTTGTTGCACGCTGGGTTTTTTGTTTTTTTGTTTTTGTCTTTTTGAGGCAGGGTCTC
>NW_004955440.1:7193968-7307388 GCF_000276665.1 Chinchilla lanigera
GCCAATTTGTTGCATTTTGATTACCAGTATCCTATTGAGGATTTTTGCATCTATTTTCATTAGGAAGATTGATCTGTAGCTCTCTTATTTGGTTGGAACCTTCCCTGGAATTGGTATCAGGTAATGCTTCCTTCAGGAATGAATTTGGAAGTATTTCTTCCCTTTCAGTTTAATTAAAGTGTTTGAGAAATAGCAGTATTAGTTCTCTAAATTTCTTGTAGAATTCAGCAGTGAATCTGTGAGGGCTTCGGCTTTTTTCTTGTTGTTGTTGGATTTTTAATTATATCTTCAATTTAATGACTGATACTGGTTTATAAAGATTTTTTATAACTTCTTGAGTTAGCATTGGTAATCCATATGTATCTAGGAATCAGTCCATTTCTTCTATATTTTCCATTTTATTGGAACACAGGCTTTTCAAGTAGGTATTGATGATCTTCTAGATTTCAGTAGGATCTCTTGTGATTTCACCCTTTTCATTCCTAATTAAGTGAAATTGAATCTATTCTTTGCTCTTTTGGTAAGGTTGACTAAGGATTTGTTAATTTTATGTAATCTTTCAAAGAAACTGCTCTCCATTTCACTGATTTTTGTATGGTTTTCTTAGTTTCTATTGTATTAGTTTCTGTTCTGATCTTTACAATTTACTCCCTCATATGATCTTTTGGCTGGAATTACTTGCTGTTCTTCTTATAGAAGCTTGAGATTCAACATTAGGTTGTTCATTTGTGCTCATTCTGTTTTTCTAATATGGGAATTCACTACCATAAGTTTACCCCATAGAGCTGCTTACATTATGTCCCATTAACTCCACTATATTGTATTTGTATTATTATTAAAGTGAAGAAACGGCCTAATTTCATCCTTAATTTTATCTGTGATCCACTGGTTGATGAGGAGGGTGTTATTTAATTTTTATGTGTTTATTAATTTTTTGTGGTTTCTTTTGCCATTGATTTCCAATTTTATTATACTGTTATCTGATATTATTCATGGTAAAATTTCAACTCCTTTGCATTTATTTAAACATGCACTATGAGATAGTATGTGGTGTATTGTGGAGAACATCCCATGTACAGAAGAGAATGTGATTTCTGATGTTGTTGAGTGGAACACTCTGTAGACATGTCCTAAGACCTTTCTTTACAAAGTTTGGTTCAATTCTGATATTTCATTGTTGACGTTTTGTCTAGTAGCTCTATTTGTGACAGTGGGCTTGTGATATCTCCAATTACAAGTGTATTAGTGCTTATTTGATTTTTTCATGTTTGTTAAAATTTATTTTACATAGTTGAGCACAAGGATATTTGGTATATGATTGTTATCTCTTCCTCTTTGATTTCTCCCTTTGTAAAGTTTTAGTGAGCTTCCTTGTCTCTCTTAATCAGCCTTGATTTGAAATCCACTTTGTCTGTGAACACAGTAGCTACCCTCACTTTTTTTCTGGGTTGCTGTGACATGCAGTACTGTTTTCTATCCTTTTGCTTTCAGTCTATGAATTTCTTTCTCAATTAAATGTATTTCTTGTGTGCAACATATTGTTGGATCTTGCTTCATAATCCATTCTACCTGTCTTTTTCATTGATCAATGAATTGAGATCATTAACATTCACTGTTGTAACTGATATGTACTAACTCATCCTTGTGATGTTATTTTCCAGTTGTTGATTCAAGTTTCCTCACTCTGTTTAATTTCTTTACCTGACTACTGGACCCATATTTGGGGAGTTCATGGAATTATAGTCCTTTTTTATCTCTTTCCAGAATTTTGGAGTCCTGGTTTGGAGGTCATGCATTTCCTCAGTTGTTCTTCATCATGGGTGTATCTTATTTCTCTATCAATTTTGAAGTACAGCTCTTTGGTGTACATCAATATTGGCTGGAGGCTGTTTTCTTTTAGGGTTGAACGTACTTCACTCCAAGCTTTCCTTGACTTGAGGGTTTATGTTCAGAAGTCTGCTCTGATTCTGTTGTTTTTTCCTTTATAGATGATGTGTTTCTTTTCTCTAAAAGATTTTAATGTTTTGTTCTTGTGTTGAATTTCTGGAATACTGACTATTTTATTCCTTGCTATAGATATTCTTTGACCATGGCTAATTTAAATTTTACATGCCTCACTTACTGTATGTCAAATTCTTTTTCTCTGCTTGTGAAGTTTTCTGACTTTACTTCTGTGAACACTTTCATGTCCTTTGTACTATCTCCAGCTTTTTCTTTAACTGCAGTCAATTTTATGTTATTCTTCTTTGCATCATCTATCAGCTGGGGATTGATTTTCACTGTCCCTTGGTATTTCTAAGAAATCTTTCTTTTCTTGATTGCTAACTGCAGTACTGTGTTCTATATCTGATATTCTGTCCTCACATTGGCTCATTCTGCTGCATATACTTTCAGTGAAATATTTGTTCTCTTGGATATATGTTTGAATATATGCCTTGTATTTCACTTATTTCCTACATTGGGTGTTCATGATACCCATCATTTTTCTAAGTTCTTCTATTTTTAATTGTATTTGATCTAGAGTCACTAAGCATGTCTTTTATTATGGTCAGCATTTTTCAGTTATCTGAGAAATTATTTCTGATTTTATTGTCTTCTAGAGCCTCATTGACCTGCTTTGTTACTTTCACTGTTACCACTTCAGGTTACTTTTGACTCTTTCCTCTTCATCATCCCCTGGGTTTCCCTTTGGTGAACTGCAAGTTTGGGGCTGCATCTTGCTTGTGTCTTCTCATTTTCTTTTCTTTTAAGTTTATTTCCTGGGTTGATGCTTATAAGTTGCTTAAGGTGAGTAGCTTTATCGCTAGTGTTAGAACACTTAGGAAATAACTACTACTCAGAGATGTTTTTCAGGTGTAGTTGGTTTTCGATTTTGAATCTTTTGCAAGATCCTATCTATTCAATTTTTTAGAGATAAGAAGTCACTGCCTACTTGGCTTGTGATTCTTTGGTAGTAGCCTATAATATTTTCTATGACATTTATGCAATCTTAATCTTGGCATACCAGGAAAAATTAATTAGAACAATTATGTCACCTTAGCTAAATAGTACAGTCAACAATAACTATAGTATCAAACACAACCTTGAAAGTGACAACTACTAGTTGTCAATATTTCAATTCTGTGGTAACTACTAATTTACCAACTTTAATTATATGGTCTGGATTTGTGGCTTTATAAATATATCTAAATCAAACAAGGAAATACTATACAGTAAATAACCCTCAGTGTGCCTATTTTACCCTCAAGAGAGAAAATTTAAAAGAGGTTATGGGAAAAATAGAGACATAAAAGAAGAGAGAGTGATTAGGAGCAAGTCTGGAGGACAAAAGAATTAAAAAAATATCCACTTTAAGGCATGCCTCTGCTCTCACTGGAAACAAATTGGGCAGAATCCAGATGCATGTTCATTAATCCCAGCAAGCCAGCCATAGCTTTACAGCAGGGTAGTGAATAATCCCAGCAAGCCGGCACTTATAGTTCTACTGAAGCTCAGGCTGGTTTCTGGCTGTGAGACTGGAACCAGATTTGTTCAGCCTGCAGCACTCCATGTGCCTACTGCCAACTTGTACTTGGCTCCCTGGTAGCTGGAACTTGGCTCCTTGATCTCCTGCGGACTTGAACTTGGCAGCCTCACCCTGACACTCTCAGTTGTATCAACATTTTATAATTTTCATTGTAGAATTTTTTTTTTTAAAATTTTTGTTGAATTTGTTCCTCAAATATTTATTTATTTATTTACTATTTTAAATGAGTGTTTTGTTGTTGTTTTGACTTCCATTTCAGTTAACTCACAATTAGAATATAGCAATGCTACTGATATTTTTTTGCCGTTGGTTTTGTATCTTCCAACTTTGCTGAATTTAGTTATATCTTCTAATCACATTTTTGATGGAGTTATTGGGGTTATGTATATAAAAGTTCATGTCATCCACAGTGATAGTTTGACTTCTCCTTTTAATTCAAATGCTTTTTGTTTTTGTCTGCCTGATTCATCAGGCTACAAAATCTAGCATTGTGTTGAATAAACTTCGTGAATGTGGCCATGTTTCTGTTGTTCTAGATATTAGGAAAATGCTTTCATTTTTTCTTCCATTCAGTATATTAGTTATTGGCTCAGTGTAAATGGTCTGCAATGCTTTGAGCTATGTTCTTACTATGTCTTCTTTGTTTAGTGTTTTTATCATGAAAATATATTACATTTTATGAAATGACTTTTGACATGTATTTTCATATAACTGTTCTTCATTATGTTGATTTAGTGTATAATATTTACTGATTTACTGATTTAGTGTATAATATTTACTGATTTAGAAATATTGAATATCTTTGCATCACTGGGATGAATCTTACTTAATTGTGATGAATAATCTTTGTGATTTATTTTTAGGTTCAGTTTGCTAGTATTCTGTTGAGGATTTTTGTGTCTAGTTAGAATGAGGGTGTTGGTTTCTAGGTTTTTTAAAAATTTGTTCTTCTCTGTTTAGTTTAGGTATTTATGTTCTACTTTCATAATGGTAATGTCCGGCTAAAATAGAATACTTAGTACCTTGCAATAATTATCATAACTGCTTAGTAAAAATATGTACAATTAATGAATGGGTATTTCTGGCTTATATTAGTACCATAGCTCAATAACCAACAGTTATAATTGTAACAAATACACAGAAGCTGGCATTTTAGATGCATTTCCTATCAACAAAAATTTCAATCTGTAATAAATTCCCATGTAGTACAGTATGTGTATGATGAGGGTATTTAGTTACTTTTTTTAGAAACTTTTAAATCACAAAGGAAAGTGTGAAGAAGGGTGTAATAATGTACCTGTCATTAATAATGTAACTGTCATTTGTGCACTCATTTAAAACACTAAATAAATAAATATTTAAGGAACAAATTCAACAAAAATTAAAAAATAAAAATTCTACAATGAATTCTTCATGTAACTGTCATTAACATTCAACAATTGCCAGCATTTACAATTCATACTTTATCCCACCTTCCATAGTTGTTAATAGTCTAGAAAATTTTCACACAATTGCACTAGAAAATGAGCAGTATTATTTTTAGAAAAAATAAAAATGAGTTATCATCTTAAACAGAAATTAATATTATAGGGCTTTTATTTAAAAATTTTGTTTCTACATTTGTACTCCATTTGTTTTACTTTACGTTTTTTTTTTTTGGAATGAAGCTCAGAACCTTCAGCTCGCTGGGCAGGCACTTGTACCGCTGAGCTATATCGTTGGCCCTTTACTTTCAAATTATGCATGCCAGTGACTTTAACATAGTTATGCATTTGAATTATGCTACATGAATTTCAAATTAGCAAAATATATTTATTAACAATGAGCTTATAAATGTAGTTTAAGATTCTTAGCATTTTATACTTACAAAATATAGTAGTTGCAGAGGTTAAATATAATTAACAGTCACTTTTAAAAACCATTTGCATAGACCGCAAAGATATACAATTGATGTTCAATTACATTGGCCTAAACTTTCTAATTTTTTCTTTTGACTACATATATTACCAAGGTAATTAAAACATCAGTTCTTTCATACAAAAACCATCTCGCAACTCTCCCAACATTTTTCTATATATGAACATTTCTTTTATGAAATTCTACTTTCTAGCCACTTGTTAAGTCCTCCTTTTTGTTTGTTTGCACCATTGTTCTCTTCCTTTGGCCATTGAAGGGAGTCATTCTAGAGTTTAGGAAAATAAAGTCACTCCCCACAATGTTATCCACTTTATTCCATATGTGTTTTAACAATGTCTGTAAATCTAGAGAAAGCCCACTTTTCAGAGTTAATTTAATTCCCTGTGAGTATTATCTTGAAATTGCCTGGGTATACAAAGGTGCACTCATCCATCAAGAACTATTTGTTAACTTATGGCAAGAGAGAAGTGCTGTTAGTAAAAATACCTACACTGACATACAGAAGATTTCAAAAAAGGTTCAAATTCAATTTTTGACTTTATATACATGCATTGCACATCTATTAATAACACACTAGACAAAATCATGTGCTTTAAGCGATATATTCTTATCTCTTGATGTTTCAGATTGCGTGGGCTAGTGGAACGTACTTCAAGCAAAAACAACAACAGAACATTTCTGAGGTGGGAAGAGTTTACATGAAATATGTTTTCTTGATGTGGGAAGGCTTATTTTAATTTTGAATGATTAAATGTTAAATAAATACATAGCTTGCCAATGTAAAAGTATATTGTACCTACATGGATTAAATGTTTGTTTTCACTCGTTTTTGTGAACAGTTCATGAGTAGAGGCAGTATTTTTCCTTAAGAGACCCTTACATTCTTGATGCTTTGCTGGCCAAATGTTACACATATTTGTTTCCAGATTCTAGGTTCCTAAATGTGATTAGGATGATTTTTCCCAAATAATGAGAGTGTAGATTTGCCAGATCCTAATGAAAATGCCTAAGGAGTGAAAACCACCGAGGTTGCGGGGTTATGTAAACAACAAAGACAACCAGTTTCTTCGACAGAGACAGGAAGTCAGTGGTTGGTAGGGGAGGTAGACCTGAAATGCAGCAATCCACAGAAGCTGTAGAGCTGCACAGCTTATACTCTGGGCTTTAGAGAGGGGCGAGCACATGTTTGCCAATCAGAAAAATGAGTGTAAGGAGTAACTATAGTAGAAAGAGCCATGGCGTCCACCAAAGACTGAAAACTTTTATTTCCTTTGGAATAAATTGTAAAAGCTCTTTTTCTCTAATGTTTAAGTGATGTTTAAGTGAACATGAAAAAAAAAATCCTTAAAAGTGATTAGTATTGAAATTCTCCCTGATACTGAAAAGGGAGTGCTTGGGTCATTATAGAAATGATTGAGAGAGAAATGAGATTATTTATTATTTTTAAAGCATCCTTTAATAATTATCTGAAACATAAATGCATAAATGCGAGTACAATTCAAGTTTACTGAATTATCCAGGGAAACTGTAAACCTTTCACCTCAAGCTATGTGTACATAGCACTTATTATAAATGTACTGTGATTCATCACCTCAGGAAAGCTGCGGTTTCATGAAAATTGATGATCTACACGAAAGTCTATAAGAGTATATTGAAAAAAGAGACTGGGGAGAAGAAACTGTTTAAAATGCATAAAAATATTAGTCCTGACTATAAATACTGCAGAAAATTTATGAACAAATTCGCAGATGGCAAGGGCATCAGCTACAGGGAATAGGGTTTCCAAACATCCTATTCCCAAGCCAGGTATTCGCCACTTGAGGTAAAACAGACTATAAAATTAACTGTCAATAGTAGCACAAGAGTTATTCCCTAAGCCGGATCCTGAAGTATGTGCAACACAGCTCATGGATTAATATGTATCTCAGGGGATCGAAATCAAAGTGCATTTCAGAGCTGTCCTTGGTCCCACTTCCTGGGCTGAATAATGATAATTATAAAAGGGAGTCTATGGAACTCTTTTCTTTTTTTGTTTGAATTTGCAGAGATGCTTACCTCATCAGAGCCATCTGCGCAGTCAAAATCTCCATCACACCAAAACCTTGAAGAAACACAGTCGCCACTGGCACATAGAAAATCTTTCAATGTACAAGTCTGTGGCTCTGGGAACAGAAAAATAGCACAAGGTTATTCTATTATATATAACTTCATTCTAAAATTTATATGGCATACCACATAAGAATGCATTAAAGAAAAACAAGAGGTTATCCAGGCAGAATCAATAAATTGTTTAGGAGGGAAGAGTCTCATGAAACATCTGTGGTACATAATATAAAGATTTTTTCAAATTTATTGTAGAGTTGTGAATATAAAGTAAGAGCACAGAAAAAAATTGAAAAACAAGGTAAGAGATAGCCTCCTATTTAGCAAAAATACAGCAGCAAAGTAAAATGAAAGGCAAAAACACTTCACATGTTGTTATACTGTAACAATAATCTTTTCCAGTTAGAATTTCAAGCCATCTAATGTATATAAGTAAGGCCCTTAATCTCCATACTTATGGATCTATTTATAATATGCAAAGGGAGTTGGCCTGTGGTTCTTGATTTTTTAGTATGTAATCTAGTAAGTTTTAAGTTATTCAGTTTTGTCACCAAAAATTCCAGAGTTCATGGACAAGAATGGTACATGGCGTTGGACATGACTAGGTGTGTAAGGGTAAAATAGTTCAAATGAGGTTGTTCTCTTTGAAAAGTATTTGTTTATATCATAGTTTGATTTTGTCCTAAATCATTTACCTGTCAACTTAACTAATTTGCTACTTATTGATTTCATTGTGCTTTTGCAGAATATAAGAGAATATAAGCCAAATAATATGACTTACTACTTGGCTTAACACCTATGTGAAATATGCTTCATCTGGACAATGAGGTAAGACCTCAGAAAATGGTTTCTGAAAGTAATTAGCTGGAGCCCTGAATATAAACTTGCTCAGCATTCTATCTTGCATGATGAAGAATGACCTCATCTTGTTTTCTGTATAAATTAACTGTATTTACAGTTATGTCATACACAAGCATATTCTCATTCAGGGGAAGGAGGAATAGTTAACGGGCATTACAGCTGAGGAACACATCAATGAAGCCTAATCTGCATATATATTGTGAATGATTCCGTCCACACTTGAATATTGCTCTACATAATCCACTCAGTTTCTGGGTATAGGTAGCATCTTGGATGGTTGGCATAAGAAGGGCACCTATATTTTTATATAGCAAAATTTGAGAACATTTGGAAATCAGTAGAAATTGTAGTATGTGTAAGAGAGTATTTGGTTCTGCTTGGGAATCTATTTTGTTTTAAACTATAACCTTTATATGAATGCAACAAGACCTATACAATGAATAGGAAACACCCACTGAACAGGTGATCTCTCATTTGTTTAACGTGACAAAAACTATTCCTATTTTTGTCTGTATATTGTGTTTATATATGATTTATCTTTAAAATAACCATATTCATACTACTAGTAATAATAATTATAAGAACCAATTAACAATTTTTTTTATTGTTAGGCACTAGATGTAGTTTTGATGAGTACTTGAAGTAACTCACCGGGGGATCCTCCTAACTCCATAAAGCATGTGCTAGTGTTTTTCCCTTTCTAGATGAATAAACTGAGATTCAAAAAAGATAAGAAATTTACTGCAAATTACCCAGCATAGGGAAGAACTAATGCTAAACTCAATCGAAAATATCTGGATACCAGGGCCAGTAGGTTTAATATCTCAGTACCTCAGTACCTCAGTACCCAAACAGCTGAGAAAGTAAGAGATGTCCATAATATTAAAGCCCTCAGAAATCAATTTACTTTTCTAAGTATTTGCTTAATAAAGTCTGTTCTACTTCACAATAATGAGGAAGCCAGGCATGGTGGCACACGCTGTAATCTCAGCATTCAGCAGGCAGAGGCAGAAGGTCTGCTGCAGTTGAGGCCAGCCTGGTCTACAGAGGCAGTTTTTAGGGCCAGCATTATCTACACAGATAGAACTTGACTCAAAAAAAAAAAAAAATTAAGAAAGGACGAAATTTTTTGGTTCTTGTCAGTTTACACCAGATCAAATTTTCTATCTTCATCTTTGTACATGTATGAATTATTATGCTTAAGAACAATAAATTATAATAAAATATATGTAGCTTAACCATGGAACACAACAATTAAAAAGGTCTATATTAAATGAGTAAAGAGAATTTCTAAGGTATAACATACCTAAAGGCTTAAAAACAGCAGAAGAAACTTTTAATTTCGTCAATCAGAGGGCTATCTGAAGATTAATTCTTCCTCTATTGTTCTACCTTGCTTTATCTTATTTAAAAGCCAGTGTGTCAATTAGGTGCCAATCAGCAATGGCTTTATAGACTTGATATATTTTGCTATATGAAAGGCAATAGCTTGAGGTAAGAGTAAAAAGTTATTCAGCCAATACCCGGAGGTATTTGTATGATAGTTCCACACAGAAATATTTTTCTATAAAGATTTTTTTGCATTACTAAAGATTCTGTTTCAAAAAGCGGTGAAGAGACTATCATTTGTTAGGAAAAGAACTCTCTATGAAAATAGAAATTCTTTATATTTCTACTATGCTTTAACAATATAAGCCAATTTACTACTGTGATACAAGCATGAATTACTACATTTGTACAGATACAAATACATCCAGGAATGCAGCAGCTAGTCTAATACTAACTCTCATGTAAATACCTCAGAATCTTTTGTCACTAGGTAGTTTAAGAAGAAACTTTCTCTTGCCAAATGAGTTTGGACAAGAGAGAAAGGCCCAACATTTTTTTTCCTCTCTTACTTTTAAAAAAAATAAAGTTAAAACTAACTTCCAGATTTCGGGTGATAGTTGACATATTTCTTGTAAAATGAATCAACAAAAGATGTATCTGAAAGATAATCAATCTGGAAAAAATATTGAGTGTGACTATCCCTCCAATATTTCCAAAATGCTGTCCCTACATTTATTTTGTCTGATATTAATTATATACAGAGACTATGAGTAGATGGGGAACACCACACATGAACAACTAATGAGATTTTGCATATATTTTATCTAGACAGGAAGACTGCCAATCAAGAAGCTTCTGAGGATATCCTCTCGTGATTGAGAAGGCCAAATTAAATTACATAAGAATGCAAAATGAGAGCATCATATTGGCTGGTCATGTCCTTAAATACTGACAGAGTCCAAAACAAATCCTGTCAACATTGAAAAGAATTTTGGAAAAAATTTTACACAAAACTGAACAAACTGAAGTTGAAGAAATGAAAGTAACTTAGAAATTCATACACTTAACAATACAGTAGAAAAACCTCCACAGTTCAGATTTTCCACTGGATTTCAAGAGTTATATGAATGTGGGTATAAAAACTGAAAATACATTTTTAGAATATATTTTATATAACTCTTATTCTACACAAATAACCTTCTGATACAAAGTCAGCGTGAAAGTACTAGATATTCACATAAGGCAAGAGTAGCTTGTCTCCTTATAAAACGGTAGTCAAATAGATAAAACTGTTTAGCATTTTAAAATCTATAAAATTGTTAATCTCTTCATAATGTAAAGTTATAATGTATTTTGCACATTAGTTACTTAGAAAGCACAAATATTATATTTTTGGTAGATGAAAATATAGATGGTGATATTTCTCAAGCATTTCAAAATCATCTAGATTACAAAATTATTCAATTATCAATGAAATTTCATGTTTTAAAAGCACAAATCACTGCTGAAGCAAACTATCTATGCTGAATTTAACAAGGGAAATGATCAGCAGATGATATTGAAATGACAGTCGATCAATTATCCCAAGAAAACATAAAAATGTAAAAAGCTTATTAAATGTAAAACATAGCTGTCAGTTAATTGCTCCAGTATTATTTGAACTCTTTCCATATATATGACTGGAGTGATTCCAACACAATTTAAAAAGAAAATTAATTAAAGCAGATTCATAAAAAAATCCAAAAATGATTTCAAAAATATGTTGCTATTGTTTTTAAATTAAAATTGATTTATTATCTCTGGTATATTTTGCTACTTATTAATAGATAGCAGTAACTATTAGATATAAACTCAGGTGCATATTATTGAGAAATAAATTTTAGAAAATATGACAATGTACCATTGCTTCTATACAAGTGCATAAAATTATAAATGAAATGGCAAATGTATCTAATAAATATATTTATTAGTATTATACATATATTTTACCAAAAGTGTAGATAGGTAGATATGCAGTACTTCAGCAGATAAGAATAGAGAAATATCTTGATGTCGGTTATTATAGTAACAATATTTTTTAACATTGTCTTCTGTATTTCTATGTCCTGTATGTCTTTTTTTGTGATACTAGGGATTGAAACAAGTGCCTTCACCCTGAACTACATTCTTATCCCTATTTTTTTCTTTTTTTTGTCTTTTTGAGACAGGGTCTTGCTATGCAGTTCAGGCTGGCCTTGAGCTCACTTTGTAGCCCAGGCTGGTCTCGAACTCACAACAATCCTCCCACATCAGCCTCCTGAGTGCTGGGATTACAGTGGTGTGCCACCACACCTGACCCTTATCCCTACTTTTAGAATTTATTTTGACACAGGTTCTCACTATATCGCTGAGTTGCCTAAAGCTGGCTCACACTTATGATCCTTCTGCTTCCTCCTCCAGCGTGGTAGGGTTACAGGTGTGCCATGCTCTGCTTATTGCTAATTAATTGATCCATTCTTCCATGACAGGTTTTGTCTATACAGAACAACTGACGTTTGCAATGTCAACTTCTTCCAGTCTACGTAGCATAGCATCTTCAAACAACAAAATTTGAAAAGCTTCTCAATTATCTACATCATTTGATTCTTCCTGTTGTGCATTCTACAAGCTTACCTCAATATACTTTGGTATTTTTTTAACAAACTCTTTAACTTGTCTTACATATAAACCTATTAACATGCTTATTCTGTGTATGCCTTTTATT
The DNA here is from genome assembly GCF_000276665.1 of Chinchilla lanigera. NCBI lineage: Eukaryota > Metazoa > Chordata > Mammalia > Rodentia > Chinchillidae > Chinchilla > Chinchilla lanigera. The sequence continues at coordinate 7,206,448 of NW_004955440.1, forward strand.
CTTCCCTGTCACAACTATAATGTAATTTGTTCTTATTCGCTGTCATATTTCCTATGCAATTTCATCAGTATTACTTGTTTCAGGCAAAATCTCAAACTGAATAGAAACTAAAAGAGAACCACATGTAATTGGATATTTTACATTGCAGTGCTTGATATTGCAGCTACATCTTTTGCTTCTTCTTCAGGGCTTTGTGGCTACAGTGAATCATTACTGTTTCCACAGTGACAAGTGAGACTCAATTTTCTGTGTTTTACCTTCTTGGGCCAAAGGTTGATGGTTAGATGCCAGCACAATGGTACTCAGCCACTTAGAAAACCACCGCAGACTCAGTGGCAGCCGGTTTTGAACCTTCATCCTCCTCCTTGTCTTCTTACACCAAGAGCCTAACTTCTTACCCAATTTGAACTCCTTCCTTGAATGAAGGTTCTTCACACCTGACTCCCTCAGATTTCCTTCTCATTCACCCTCTCATATACTTGTTATCATTCAGTCCTAAAGTATTTGACTTCAGGTATCTATGTTGTAATCAACCTCAAAACATACCAAACTATGTTTTACCTGATATACAAAGAAACAAAGTTACTATAATAACTGACATCAAGATATTTCTCTATTCTTACTGTACATGATTTTTTCTTTTGTGTTTTTATGCTTCTCTCTCTCTCTCTATATATATATATATATACCACCCTAATCCCATCAATTTTGTCCCATCAAATTTTTATTGTAATTCCTGGACAGAATAGAAAATATGATATACAGAGTTTTTTTAAAAAAAAATGCTAAATAAAGGAATCTAAAGCATTTTAAACTCCCTACAATGTTCTCTGCCTTTATGTGATTATGATTAGTTGGGAGTTAGTTCTGTGAAGGAGTTTAAAAGGTTGCTATATAAAGAGCATTCAGTAACGAAAAAGATACAGAGCCCTCGCATTTAACCTACTTGATTTGCAAACACGTCCAATTAAATTTTGAAAATTATTGAAAACATTAATTCCTATTGTGTAATTTAAATGTTCACGTGATTTTTTAAAGGCTTTTGCTCTACTAATTGCATGACTTAGTACAACATATTTCTGCTAGATTTAGTTTTCTTTCCTCCTGATAGTGAATGCTCTTTTAACAATAAATCATATGTAAAAGGAGACATTATTGTTATTAATCTGCTTCAAATCCTTTTGTGGAGGTTGCAAAATACAAACATTTAACAGATAGAATATCACCATCACTTTATCTTGAACATATTGTTTTATTTGTTCACACAGCAATATATTAAAGCACTGATAAGAAATATACTCAAAAATGGTGATGCAATATCTGTTCAGTACTCACAGACTTGTGTAGCATGTGCCAAGCATTGGGTTGGATCCCAGGCAAAATACAAAGGAAAAGGAAATACACTCAGGAACTAATTAAAAAATATAGAGACCTTATCAAAATTTTAAAGAGTGCCATATGTTTTAAAAAATAAAACTGTTGGCTTTTTATTTTTTAACATATTACAAAAATACAAGAGAAAGATCATGATAAAAGTGCTATTCTATTTTTAAAGGAAAACATCTTAAATACATATGATATTCACCTCTGCAGAAAAATAAGTGATAATTCACTGAAGGATACTCTGGGGTGAATTTCCAGGGCAAAAGATATTGAGACTGCAACGAAATGAATACTGCCTGTTATAGAATGAGATATTTTGTACCATCTCCACATCATTCAGCTCATTGTATGAACTTGCAGAGAGGAACTCCTTTGGTGCATACTAATGGGTCACGTTAAACCTTATGATACATTCATACCAATTCTGAGAACTGGAAGAAAATCACTCTAAGGATAAGCATTTCAGTAATTTTATCTTGTAAGATTTAGGTCAATTTAGTCTGAATATTCTTGCCCAAATGTAAATATACATATAATATTGTGAGCTGCAGGATAGATAGGTTCACATTTTACCTTAACCGAAAGAAAAATTGCTGCCCTGACCAGATCACAGGGTTATTCGGCACGAGTTACTTACTACAATTTTCTTCGTCAGAATTATCGCTGCAGTCATTCTGGCTATCACATCGCCAGTGATCTGGAATACAGTTGCTGTTTTTACACTGGAATTCATGCGGTCCACATGTCTTTTTATCTGTAATGGAAAGAGCTACAGTTTGCAACGACTTCCAAGAGGACACTCCTCATAATATTATTCCACCAAACATGACACTTCCTATGAATTTAAAGAAATCAATGGCTGAAAAGAATTCTAGGAAAAAGATGAAAACAAGTACTGGATAATTCATCTTTTCCTTGTTTTGTGTCGTTATTGGTCGTATGTTCATCAAAGTCTGATTATAAAACTCTTCAGTAGACCACCCAAGGGAAGTCAACACAAATCACTCAGAAAAAAGCAAAAGTATCCCAAACCATCCTCTTGTAAGGGCACTCCTTGTCTAGCCCACTCTGTCTGCTGTTCTTATTCAACCTTTAAGATTTCCATCTTGTTTTTCACAAGTCCTCTTATCCATAATCTACTTCAGTGTAGCTACTCTTTTTAAATATTTGTCATTAACCAACCATAAACCTCATAGAGAATGGTAAGTTGAGTATAAGTTTTCTAAAAATGTATAAGATGACGCATATTTCAGGTGACAGATGTTTTTCAGATTTTACAATATTTACATAAATATAATGAGGTGTCACTGGAACTGAACCCAAGTGTAAATGCAAAATAAGTGTACATCACATATACACATTAAAGAAATAACCTAGTGATAATTTTCCTTAATATTTTGTGTATATCTACATTTTGACAGAGACCTGTCATATGAGGTCAGGCATAGAATATTCCAGTTGTAATGTCAGGTTGGCTTTCAAAAAGCTTTGGATTTTGGAGCATTTCAGATTTCAGATTTTTCAGATATCGATGGTGAAGCTGTAATAATGCCTCACATGTAGACAGAGATTAAGATCAATAATGTCCTATGCATCATGAGCCTTTGAACAAGGCATGTCCAGCACATCCCATGCACCACATGCTGCCTCAGACAGCTAGCAAAGTGGCCACACAAGATTGTAAACTTCTAACATTAATATGTAATTTTTAGCAACGTTTGTCATGACCTGAGCTCACAGTGATCAGGAACTGTGTAAGCAACAACAGAAAGCCGTCAATGAGAGGGTGCACTGCACTGGTGACTCCACCGCCTATTTCTGCCACAGAAGGTGTAGTGGCAACCCCTGTATACCAGACTGTTCTTGTATATGTGAGGTGGTAGTAAAGTGCAGCAATTATCTAATGCAGTATTAAACCACCGTGAATGTTCTGGCAGTGGAGACGGACATTTATAGTCCTTAGGCATGTACATTTTCTGCTTTAATTATTAAACATGGCTGTTCGTTACTTCTTAATAAATTTAATAAGTTAAAATGGATTTTCAGGAGCCATGCTGAGACAGAAGTTTAGGGCATGACAGAGAGGTTGGGTAAGTGAGAATGACCTGTCAATCAGAGGGATCCAGGAAGTGTGCAGACAGCTACAAAACCTTACACCTTGTACCAATCTGACAGTGCTGACTTCATTTCTTCTGGCACAAGATCAGCAGATTTTTGATAAAATGACCATATCTGACATCGGCATGGGGGCTATAAAAGCCAGTGGCCATTAACCTCCCGGCCGCTGTGAGCCTTTTCATCAGCCCACTCTGCACTCTGCAAAGCATATTTCTTTTATATCTTTAATCCTACTTTTAATAACTTTAGTAAATGCAAAACAAGTTGCTACCGTCTTTTCTGTCAATTCTTTTTTCAAAACAACAAAAACTTAGCAAGAACCCTGAGGAAGAACAAAGCATGTCAGTAACCCTGCTAACAATGCCATAGGAAGCATAAAAACGTATCAGCCATTTTTGCTCATGGTATTTTTAAAGTCATATATATAACTTTGGTAATACGGAAAAACATATGGTTCCTTAGTTACTATGTTTTGTATTATACATATTTTAAATGTAGCCTAAGACAAATTCTCTTCCCTCAGTTCAACCTAGGCAAGCCACAAGGTGGACCACCCATGGTTTAGATAATCCCATGGACTGTGACAAAAAGTATTAACTGGCTGATTAGTTTACAGTCAATAGGAAAGAAACTCTTCAAAGTTTAGGAATTTGATAAATTTTCACTAACATTAAATAGCACAGTCAACATTTAAAACAAGTGTTTTTACTCTCCATTCAGTGTTCTATACAAGAAATCCCATATAGCCAGAATTAGAATGTAAAAGTTGATTTAAAGCTTAATCATATACGTCTTAATTTCAGAAAATGTAAACTATACAGTCTAAAGAAGTGATTTTTAAACTTTCACATGCATTCCTATAACTCACTTGGGAATTTTGCTATAATGATTATTGAGATTTAGTATATCAGGATCTCTAGCAAGCTGGCTGGTGAGGATATTGGCCTTGGTATCCAAATAACAGTGAAGAGCAAAGCAGTCAAGAAACAACTGTTGCTAAATTAGTAACATAAAATAACACAATTATGAGTGTCTCTGCAAAATTTGAAACATCTCTTTTATGTACTTAGATCAGCTCCTTCTATGCTATGTTAAAGATGGACAGTGAAGTGCTTCAAATTCAGAGTAGCAAAATAAATTAATTAAAAGGTGCATTATTTTGAAATGTAATTCATATTTCAAATGCATCTTGTAAAATTCAGATGCAATGAAAGCAAAAATGGTTTACCACAGTTGTGAAAATTAATAATAACCATCTATTGAGGATTTAGCCTAGCTCTTAGCTAAGCATTTCCACAACAAGGTCACACTCAGTCCCCATAATATCCTTAAGAAGTACTATTATATTAATGCAAATCAAAGAAGAAAATAAGTATTAGAATAATTTAAATAATTTCTCTAATTTTAAAAAGATTTTAAATTGTGATAAATGGCTAGGAGAAAATTATATCCAGCTGTTATTACAGAAACTCTCAAGAGATATTTCAAATGCATTTATACATATATATATATATTCTCTTTACTTCTTCCTATTTACTTGCTAATAATTACTCATAAACTACCTTGTGTCTTGGTGTGAAGTGTGCGTCTATATTTTATCCTCTTTCACTGTTTCATAATGCTTTACATTTAAATATTAGCTTAAGATTTGCAGAAGTTCTAAAGTACCTTTTTTTTTTTTTTTTTTTGGTTTTTTTCCGGTACCAGGAATCGAACTCATGACCTTGCACTTGCCACACAGGCCCTGTGCAGCTGAGCTAAATCCCCAGCCCCCTAAAGTACCATTCTTCAAATCTTAATGAATTCAGGAAAATGTTACAATGCTTAAGTTCTGAGTAATGCCTAATAAAAAATATGGAGTTTCATAGTAAATTACATATTTATAAAACTTTCAATTATAAAAAATTACTGCTCTATGTGCAAATATCAATTTTATTTAATTATGATCACGTGTTTTTATGGAATTTTTAATAATATTTTAAAAATTTAGGAGACAACAATATAAGAAAGTTCACATTAAATCAGATAATACATAATTTTATATAGTATCAGAATAGTGACCCTGAGAAGAATCTTCCCTGACTGTAAAAGATTAGCCCCTGAACTTACAATCAAGTACATTTTTAAAAAATAATTATTTTCTACCTTTTCCTATATTGGCATAGTATCATTATTTGTACCAGAAAAGTTCTACATGTATTTCTTAAAATATCAAGCTCATAAAATTTCCTCTTGGCACAAATAATACTGGGGAAAGATTAATTGTTTTATATAAAGTATACAAATTTTATTTCCAAATTATTTAACTCTTGATGTTACATAAAAGTCACAAACAAAAACTATGGTGCTGTGTTCTACATTTAAAATCTCTCTTGATGATTAACATATGTATATATAGCATAATATATACATTTCTTTCTCTATATATATATATAATATACAGTATGACAATGTATGTGAATAAGGTCTAAATTGTAAGTTTCCAAATTGTCTACACTTAAAATTATCTCAGAAACTCAAAAACACCCTTTTCCATATTATATTCCATTTCAGCTGAATCACTCTCTCAAGATGTAAGCAAAATCAGTATTCATTAAACCTAGACAGGTGATTCCAGTGAACAGCAAAGATTAAAATTAGCTAGCTGTCCTAAATCTGAGTGAAAAGCAGAACATATCTGTGTGCAATATAGTGTTCCAGAATAATTAATATAAAATGTTCATAGTGTTTTACATTAATTCATGTTGTTAAATAGCATTGCAAAAATATATTATCACCTTTTTAGAGTTATAAAAAAAGAGAAACAAATTGTATATCTGAAGCTTGCTCTTTTGGATGTTTTCCTACAAATTTATGATGTTGGTGCAAATTTTATCCTCCCAGGACGGCAGAGTGAGGAATCTTCAAAGTAGACAACTAATTTTATGCTGTGAACTGCAACAGTGTTAGCATCTGTATATGTAAGATATGTTTGAAAAGAGATTAAAAACTCTGGTGACAGTCTTGGCTCTTAGAGCAGGAACTGTGGAAATACTTGGGAAATGAGACTGGCAGAGAAATTTATGTTTCTGTGTTAACTTAAAGGAATTCATATACTACTGGAAATATTAAATGTATTTTAGAAGGCCCATGGGATAAAAGGTCTATATAGAAATTTCCTTGTATTTTTACATATTGGAAATAAACACAAATTAAAAAAAAAAACAGTTTACATAATATCAATAAAACAATACTAGGAATAAATCTAGAGAATTTATGTAAGATTTTAATAATTAAAATACAAATTATTGCTGAAAGAAAATGAATAATGCCTAAGGAACACAGATATCACGTTCTTAGATCACAGATCTAAACATCAGATACAAAGAAACCAGACATAAGAAACTAGATAGAATAGTATATTATGTGTTATTCTGTTTATATGACATTCTAGAATAGGTAGAAACTGAAATACACTAAGAGAAATCAAATTTGGAATTATGGGGCATGATGAGAGACCATGGGACTATTCTGGGAAAGCACCGATATTTTATATCTTGATTAAGATGGTGAGCACACAGCATATATATTTGTCAAAAGCTATCAACCAACATAATTACCATGTGTAAGTTTTTCTGTATATAAATTACACCTTACTAAAATAGACTTTTAAAACATGAATCAATATTAAACTACCCAAGTTCTCTAAATTAACTTGTAGACTTAGCACAATCACTATTAAAATTCCCACAAGTTATTTTTGAAGATATAGATATGACTATTCAAAAATTATATGGGAATACAAAGGGTATACAACAGTTAAACAATGTTATTAAACATAAAGCTAGAGATTAAATATGAACATAGCAGATTTAAAGTATTATGAAGCTAAAGTAATTATGATATAGTATTTTAAAATAAAGTGTACACATATATCTATGGTTAAGCAATTTTCAACAAAGAGGCGCTCTTGTTCAAATTAATTGTGAAAAAAATCTTTTTTAAAAATTGGCAAAATATATGATTTTTATTGTAAATAATAATACATTTTGACCTCATCTTAATATGCACATAAAGATAATCTGAAATTAGGAACATAATATTAAAGTTTTATAGTAAACAAAAATATGTTCAAAATCTTGAATTGGCAAGCATTTGAACCTACTTCATAAATGTTGAAGAAAAATGGTAAGAAAGAAAAATGGTAAGTTAGACTCCATCAAAATTAAAATGCTTTATTCTGTAATAGACTGTAACCATTAAGTCTGATGTCAACTTCACTGGAAAGTAAGACACACCTAGCAGATTAGTAAAATATGCTCCTGGGCATGTATGGGTGGGTCATGGAGGCGTGGCCTTGTGTACTTACTATATATAAACGCTAGCTCCTTGCTTTCTGACACTGTTCCCCGGCTCTGCTTCCTGGCTACTCTGAACACAGATTGGCAGACTGGATCAGAAAACAAAGTCTAACAGTTGGTTGCATTTAAGGAACTCATTTTGGGCTGGGCATATAGCTCAGTGGCACAGTGCTGCCTGGCAAGCACAGGGTCCTGAGTTCAATTCCAAGTGCAAATAAACAAAAACAAACAAAACAAAACAAAACAACCTCAGCTAATACAAATAGATATTATAGATTAAAATTAAAGGATGGAAAACAACATTTCATGCACCAGAACCCTGAAAACAAGCAAGGACAACAATTCTAATGTTAGACATAGTAAACTTCAAGCTAAAACTGATTGGAAGAGACAAAGGTCACTATATACTAATTAAGGGAACAATCCAACAGGAAGAGTTAACACTGATAAACATATATGCACCAAATACTGAGGCACCTATCTTCATAAAATAAAAAAAACTACTGCAATTAAAAGATCAATTAAATAGTAGCACAGTCAGAGTATGGGATTTTATCACTTCACTTTCATAAAGAGATAGCTCAATTAAACAAAAAAATTAATAAATAAATATCAGAGTTGATCTACACCCTTGCACATATGCATTTAACAGATATATACAGAGTATTCCTCCCTTCTAAAATAGACTATACATTCTTTTCAGCAGCAGATGGTACTGTTTTCAAACTACATCACATGCTCGTGCACCCAGTTAGCTTAAGTAAATACAGAAGAACTGAAATGACCCCATACATATTATCAGACCACTGTACAATGAAAATAGAAATCAACAACAGAAGAAAGTTTAGTAAAGTCAGAAGTTCCTAGAAAATTAACAACATACTCCTAAAATCAAAGATGAAAATAAATAAAAATTCTGTAGGTTAATGACAATGACTGTATAACTCAATACAACCTCTGTACAACAAAGAAAGTAATTCTAAAAGGAAAATGCATTGCAGCCAAAACTCACATTAAGAAAACCAAACAAGCCAAAATAAATACATCTATGAGAAATTTTAAGACACTAAAAAACAATGAAGAACCACCGCTAAACTAAAATTAAGGAAGGAAATTATAAAGATGAGATTGGAAATCAATAAAATTAAGACTTTAAAAAACTTTTAAAAATCAGTGAATCAAAGTGCTAGTTTTTCAAAAGAATAAATACAATAGAAAAGTCCTTAGCTAGTCTCAGCAAGAGAAAGCAAGAAAAGACTCTCATCAATGCAATTAGAAATGAAAAAGGTGAAATCACAACAGAACTATCAAACCAAGAAGCCAGTAACTAGTCAAAAAATTATATTCCAATAAATTAATAAATTTTGAAGAAATGGATAGATTCCTGGACAAATGTAAACTACAAAACTAAAATAAAAATACTTAAATAAGCTTAATAACCCAATAATAAGCAATGAAATTGGCACAGTAATAAAGAATCTGCTAATTTAAAAAGCCCACAAACTGATACTTTCATTCTTGCTTTCTATAAAACCTTTAAAGGTGTTATATCACCAAGATCTTCAAAGAAATTGAAAGGGATGGAGTGCTCTGAAATTCACTTATGGAAGTCAATATCATCATGGTCCCCAAACCAGACAGAGACCCAAATAAAAAAACCAATTATAGACAAAACTGTTTAATGAATACAAATATAAAAATCCTCATCAAGATGTAAGCAAATAGAATGCAGCACATTATCAAGAAGACAATATATTGTAATCAACAAGGTTTCATCTCAGAGATGCAAGGATGGTTCAACATCCATATGTCAACAAACATAACACACCACATAAAAAGAACCAAAGTAAAAAACCACATGATCGTATGAATAGAAAAAGAATGGGCTTTCAACAAAATCTAACGGGTATCATAATTTAAAAACCCTAAGAAAACAGGCATAGAAAGACCATGCCTACATATAATAGAAGCTATTTATAACTGAACAATAGCCAGCAACATATAAATTTGGGAAAATTAAAAGCATTCCCCTAAAGTCAGAAATGAGAAAATGTATCCACTATCACCTCATCTACTCAACACAATACTTTCATAAATAGGTGGTTGTGTTCCCATATGCATGTGGGAGATTTGTATTGTGCTAGGCAGAATTGTGCATTGGCTCTTGTCTTTGTTTGGAGATTAAGTATGGTTGAACATGATATCTTTATGTGTGATAATGACAAGGGGTGGATTGTGAGCATTAATGTTAAAATGTCAACTTCATTGGATTAACAGCTAGCAGATTGGGTTGGGTGTGTCACTCATTCTTGGTTGGGTCTGTGTGTGGCACTGAGGCATGAGCTTGGCTGGGTACTATATATAGCTCCTGACCTAGTAGTTTCTCTTTCTGTCTGTACTGTTCCTCTGTTATGCTTCACAGACACCATGAATTAAGCATCTGTGTTCCTTCATATCTCTCTGCCATGAGCTTTCAGCCTTGCAGCTTGCTGACTATGTACTGAATCTACTGAAACAATGAGCTAAATTAAGCCTTTCTTCTTATAATTGTGGGTTTCAGGCATTGTATCTCCATGATAGGAAAGCTGAAGAATTCAGAGAAAATGAGCAGACAAGCAAGAGTAAGAAAATAGAAAACTGGGTGTGGTGGCACATGCCTATAAGCCCCGCACTCTGGAGGCTGAGGCAAGAGGATTGTTGTGAGTTCAAGGCCAGCCTCAGCTACAAAGTGAGCTCAAGGCCAGTCTGAACTGCATAGTGAGACCCTGTCTCAAAAACACACAAAAAAAAGTAAAGAAAATAGAGATTGGTAGCATGCACATCTGGAATAGGTTTTGCATCCAAAAATCCCCAACAATTCCTTAGCTCTTACATGCACATAGGCCAAAAAACAAACAAACAAACAAAACTGAGTAGATATTTCATAATAGAAGATCTTTGAGTACTAAATAAATATTCTCAAAATCTTTACTTATTAAAATAATGGAAACAAAACTATGATGAGAGACCACTCGATACCTACCAACATTACTGAAATCAAAAGCCATTCCAATTTTTTGTGAGAACATGGAAGACCTCAGTTCCCTAGTGCTAGTTCTCGTAAAGTTAAACATGACTGTACTACATGGCTTAACAATTTTACAGGTGTTTTCATTCAAGCAAAAGAAAATGGTGTCATATTTCTACAAAGGTGATCATAGCTCACTCATTACAATAACCAACTGTGAAAGTAATCCGAACTGAAATATACAGTTGAACACTGTATGGGTATAAAGAGACTAAACACTTAAAAGACAGTAACTTGGAAGTATTTTAGACATTTAAGCAAGTAGAAAAATCTACAGCAAAGGAAAACCTAAAGTATGAACTTAAGTGTATGATATCTAAATACAACAAACTCTTACAAATGGTGGGAGAATAGCTACTGGTAGAGGAGGAAATCATTAGGGAAAGAGACTGAAAGGTGTCACAGGCAGCCTTCTGGGAAGTGGGAGAGTTCTGTATCTCATTTCATGTGGTTTTTTCATGTTGTCTATTGCTGATGAAGTGCATCAGACTGAACAGCTAAGAGCTGCATAGTTCATTTTATTTATTCATTCATTTATTTATTTTTAATTTTTTTTACTTTAAAGAGATTAAAAATAATAAAAATAACATTAGAAATGATACAGAATTTCAAAAAATCTTAAGAATTCAATAATTGTTGTTATATTGCATATGCTGTCTTCAAAGTAGTTGTTCAGATTACCAGATATAAGCACGTGAAATTGGTCAAAAAGTTTAAAAATTTAAGCATTAACTGTTTCTTTCAGTAAATCAATAGAAATTAGTAGCTATCTTGTGTGTGTGTGTGTGTGTGTGTATACATATTTATATATATGTGTGTGTGTGTGTATATATATACTTTTTTTTCCCTTCTTTCTTTCTTTTCTCCTTTCCCTCTTCCTAATTGCTCTTTCCTTTTGAGCAGTGTCTTTCCCTTGCACAATACCTATTTTACCTTTCAGATTTTATCTACTTTTTTGGGTTCTTACACTAGGGAGACAATACTATGTTTCAACATGTGAGTCTGATTTATTTCACTTGTGAGCACGGTCTCTAGTTGCATCCATTTACCTATAAAAGCCTTGAATTTATCTTTCTTTATAGATGAGTAATATTCCATTGTATAGAAATACCACATCTTTTAATCCATTCCTCACATTCCCCAAATTATTTCATTTTACTTTAATGATATAATTTGATTTACTATTAGAGTTCCTCTGAGCTTGGAAAACATAAAATTATACTAAGACAAATTGTTATGTAGTTCTTATACATTCAAGTATTTTAAGCATGGTAAAGTAGTCTGAAAGAAAATTATTCTGTTAAAAATTAAGAACTCAGAATTTAAGACTCTGAATTAATAGAACTAATACAATAGTAAACATACATATGAATATATATATATGAGTACATACATATCTACACAGAAGCATATATATATATATATATACGTATATATACACTGTGCTAGATATATATACCTACTGTTTGTATTCACATAGCTTGTTTGTCGCTTGAGCTTACCACCTTCCCTTCTATTTTATAAAGTAAAGCAAAACTATTCTGTTATTTATGTTTATCAATTTTATAAATTTGCAGATGTTCCCAAGGTTTTACATGTAGCCTAATTTATGGAAATACAGAACAGCTGGAGTTAGAATGCTTGAATTCAAGATTCTGCTTTACCATTTTCCAGCTGTACACCATTGAGAATACCATTGAAATTCTCTGAGCCTCCACTAATTAAATTATAGTAAAAGAATATTTACATACTATGCATGCTTAGAGTGTCTTATGGAATATACAATATGAAATCATAGGTGACATTTTACTATTTCCTGAACAGTTATTAGGAACATTTAAAATATCCTAATTGTCAATTTACTGTTTTTCTTCTATTTCTCCCAATTGTATTATTTTACCACGAAAGATTGGAGTGATATATAAAGGTTCTGAAATGTCCTAGGCATTTGCAGTTTGTTTGACTGTGTTCATTAACTTTCTATTTCAAGTGTGACAATTCATGTGTGAATGATACTTTGAATTTCCTAAGATGTAGAATATATCTATCTTATCCTTGTCATCACTATTATTCTCTGATACACAGGTTCAGTTACCTCCTTAGTTCCCTAAAAACATACCTTGCAAGTTTAAAGTGGCACTTGAATAATCCAGTATTTCCTAGACATACCAAAAACAACATATGTGGTTCAGAATGTGCAAATAATCAATGGTGTTGTCTAAATTTCATCTTCAGAGATGCCAGAAGTTTCATGTTAACTTGTGACTTAAAGGATGCTTTCATATTTTTATTATCACAGTTTTCAAATAAAAACATTCTCAATAAACGTATGCTGCTAAAGTATTCCCTTTATGTTTAATAGTTAAAATATGTACTCTACTAACTTTTCATATGAAACACACTATTTTCCTAGCTCTGTGGCAAAGGTCGAAATAAGTATGTTATCGGGGTAACCATCAATTCTGCAATGAATATGTAAAATAATGTCTGTTGTATGTACATGTAATTTTTATAAATTAACAATTCCACAAAAGTATTTCAATGAATTTATCTTTGCCTAACTTGCAGTTAAATACTATTTTACTACTAATTTATGTCTTAGTTATTAAAACAAAATGTCACTTGTAAATTTGGCCATCTGTTTCATTTAGGTTCGAAAATTTGCACCTTGCAATTACAGAACTCACTTGGGCATTCTTGCAAATTATAACACATACAATCGTTTTGGAGCAAAATTGAGAAGAAGAGAGGATTTCAACTTTCCAACATTTATATAGAGTTGGAAAACGTAGAAATTTTGCTGCTTTTTCTAATGTTCTTTTTTAGTTACTCCTTTCTTTCTTCTAGGCCAGGAAGAACATTTAGAAGGAGCTAATACTGTGCTATAACTCTACTTACAAAATAAGGTAAATTTCTAGCCACAGAAACTCTGAGGCAAAAAGAACTGCGAGAACAATGAAATTGAGTTTCCATCTCTGCAGCTTCTTTTTTTCCCCTGGAGTTCCAGATTATAAATGATGGTCTCAGAAGGATGGAGGCAGAACTGTAACATTTTCTTTCATGGACGATCATGTCTTCTTGGGGCAAGATAACACTCTGTTAACTTTCAACGCATCAATGCATTATCTTTTCATATAAAAATCACTATTTTTTTTCTTCTTTAAATCTGCCTTGCATATGCTGATCTCTCATCCTATATGCATCCTGATGTCTCTGTTCACATAGCATGGAAATGAATACCTATACATTTTTTTCCAAATGTTCTTGTTCTCCTTCTTGCCTAGTTATGAATTTCTCAAAGTGATGATAGAAGTAATAAGAACATATTATTTTCCTTATTTCATTTAGCTGCGTGTGTCTCCGGACCCTTTTTGGGTTGGTGTCATGTGCAGAGTGAATACATGTGATTAATGTTTTCATCCCCTTTAGTTTTTGCTTTGCTTTTGAAACTGCTCTTCTTACTCATTGTGATACTGTCAATCCCGTGTCCCTGCCCCACTGTCACAGGGATGAACACATGACCGGGATGTCCTCCTACTATTTTCACTCACTATCGTAATAGTTTACAATGGTGTTTAGTTACCTCCCTGTCCACAACTGGAGACATAACCTTTCTGACCCGAAAAGAAGCAGTAAATATCGGAGAAAGAAGTCCTTCTATGCTGAGAAGGTGCTTCCCTGCTACTCTTAAACACTCTTTTTAAAAGTTGCCCATAATATTTCTGCATACATCACGATGGTCAAAAATTACTCACATGGTGACATCTAGCTACAGAGGAAGCTGGAAAGCGTGATAATGCACTTTGAATAGCAATGTGTTAAACTAAAATGTGGGGTTCTGTTGCTAAGAGGAAAATAAAAAATGAGTACTGGGATAAAAATAAGTACTTCGGAGTCTCTGTCAATAACCTACCCAGGACAATTAAAGCACTTTTAGGTTATTTCTCTGCACAGTGAAAAGAGAACATTTTTCTCCCTGTGGGATTGTAAATCTTATAACCTCAAGTTGCCATGGATCATTTTTAAAACAATGTGGAAAGCAGCTATTAGAGAAGAAACTGACAGTTTATAAGTGCAGGAAAAGACAACTGGAGTCTGACGACGGAATGTGAATATTTGGATTCAAATTGTGCCTGAAATCAGCTTTATTTACTATTGGGAAGAATGACAGAAAGTTTATCTTTGCTCACTAGTTTGTGTGGAATTTCTGTCACCTACAGACAAGACATACCAGTATTTGACTAACTCAAATATCATATTATGTTTACTGTTTAAAAGTACTACAGACTCCTGATAATAATGCTGCTATCTGTATGTGCACACCTCCATAATTCCCACACTATTTCATTGGCTTTGAATGACCTGAGTAATGAAAATCCTTACACAAGAAGCCTCAGAGTCAGACCCTATTTAAAAGTGATTTACAAAACCTGGTTTCTATGGCTAATGGGAAGTCTTCTTCTTTGAGCATGTTCTCTACATGACATATGCTATTATAGCCTCTAGTGATATTGATTACCTGGAAAACTGCAGATTTCCCTACATTGCAAAGTGTTTGGTGGATGTGAAAATTAATTTCATGTTATTTATCATCATTGAGTCCTCAATACACACAAATACACAACCTCTTCTTCAAGGGAGACTGGGAAGAACATGTGAATGCACCATCAGTGATGGAAAATAATGCCTGCTACGTCTTGACCCAGAGGGATTCAGATACTCCTGATTTTCTATTGGAATTTTTTTATTTTTAATTTAACTTTTACATTATTCTTTCAGGTAGAGAAGAGAAAGGATTACAAAGTAAAACAAATTACCAATGACATATTTTCTTTAGAGACAGGTGAGTCTATAATAAGCTATCTCTGTAGAAGCTCCACTAATGACATTTTAAAAATTGCATGTCAATGAAATGTAATTTTCAGTGGAATTTTTTCAAATTCATCTCATGTAGTTTTAGAAAGTGTCATATTATATCTCATAATGCCATCTATCGCACATGACAAGAATTTGTGATTTTTTTCTCATTTACAAGTTTGGGTGGTAACTTTATGGCTGTGAAGTGGTGTGTGTGGGAAGCTGACAGCTATATTCTTGTCTTTTGCTACCGTAATCTGTGTCATCTGCTAAACCCTTGCAGTTCTACTCATCAAGTTCTTCTTAGCCTATGATTTTGACAAATGCTCTGTGGGACAATATTACACAAATAAATTTGCATTTCTAAGCTAGAAATTAAGAAGAAACTAAATATCCATATTTCAGAAGCATTGTAGGACATAGGCTTCAGAGTCACCCTTATGGCCTTGGTGAAGGAAGAAAACTATTAGCAGTTCCACTTATACCTTCTCAGCATTTTCAGACAGAAACAAAATAAGAGCTTCCTTTGCTTTTTAAAACAAATATTTATTCTATTTTTTAAAATGAAAGTAAACGCAATTTGAAGCAATTAAGAGGCGAGTCTTTCAAAATATTTAAAATAGACAATTTATTGCAACGGTCTAGTGTGTCTGTCTCTCAGTCTGAAGCACCAGGCATTTGCTGAGTTAACTTCATATTTTCTGATACTCTGATTCAAATCTGATTGGATGGGAGGCAGCAAAGTAGAGAACAACAATCTGAAGTGTTAAAGGCAGAACCTGATTTGAAGTATAGTTCGGAATCTGACTATTGTGTATGTGAAGGTGACCATCATTTTTCTATTTCAGTTTCCTTATCTTTTACAGACTGAAATATATATCATTGAAGTTAAGTCTTGGCTTAATCAACAGTAACCAGTAATGATTAAATATTACCAATAATTAATTATCTGATAAAGAGTAGCTGTAAATTAAAAGAACTTTATTTGGATGCCAACTTTATCTTCTAGTCAATCAATTTCGAGGGGGAGAAAAGTGATGTTAAGTGTGCCGTATTCCAGGGACAGATTCAGCTCCTCTACATTTATTACCTCACTGCTTTTAAGTGAATAAATACTTTTGCTACAACAATGTGATGCATCCTGCTCATTTCAGGAGCAAAAACCTCATATTGATAACTTACTGCAGGTCACACAGAAAACTTTAGAGTCAAAGAAGACAGCTAATGCTCATCTGAAAATGTAGACAGAAAATCTCTAGGGTGTTTTAAAGAAAAATGTGCTTTAATTTAGAGTCTGCACGGCCCTACTCATCAAGTTCATAAAATTTTCTTGCCTTGAACCATTCTTGTATCCTCTGAAAACTAGTACTTATTTTCATTATATAAGTAACACGGGGCTGGGGATTTAGCTCAGCGGCAAAACCGCCTGCCTGGCAAGCGCAAGGTCGTGAGTTCGGTTCCCGGTACCGGAGAAAAACAAAAACAAAAACAAAAAAAACAAAAACAAAAAAAAACAAATAAGTAACACGTACTGTTTGGGGAAATTTAGGACAAGAAAAGTAGAAATAACCCATAGCCACATAACAGAGGAGTGAAGCATATTATATTTTGCAGATTATGACAGTAAATACAAATAAAAATTATGTATTACGTATTTCACTATAATGATATAGAAATAATGTTATAGGTTATTAAAGATTTTCATAAATGCCATTTCTATGACTGTATTAGATTCCTTTTGTGGATATACCTTCAAGAATTATCTATAGTTCAGCATTTAATGCTTTTTTTTAATCTTTCTCAACTTAAAGAAAAAATGTAATTATCTCTGAAATAAAATACTTGCCTCTACCGTTAAGCATGCAGATATTTGTTTTAAGAAATTCTCTGTTAGACACAATCCCTCCAGCTTTGTCTTTGGTTATCTTTATATTAGTTTCTTGTCTTGGCATACATTCCTATGCTCTTCAAAGAGGCACTAATTTTTTTTATGCAATCCAATGTATGGGTTAGTTTCTTAGCAAAGAAAAATATACTTTCTACTTGACATCTATGAAAGTCTCCCTAGCATAAAGTGTATTTTTAGATTACCTCCATGTTTAAAGTTCCTGTAATTATATAAATAAGAATTAATAAAGAGTCAAACTGCCTTTTAAAAGTAATGCTGAATAATTTATTTTGCCAGGTATAGGCACATTTAGTAAACCTTTCCCTGGGACCAGAACATCAAGGTGTGAGGTGAAGAAAGAGGATGATATAGACAAAATTTTATCTAAATTATTTATCCACAAACAGGAGATGAGATATGCAGTACTAGATAAAAATTCAAGGAGTCATAATATTATCTGCCTCCTAAGACCAACTGAAAAAGACATAGGGCCTGGGGTATGGCTGAGCGGAGCAAGAGCCTAACTGGCAAGTGCAAGGTCCTGAGTTCAAGTCCCAGTACCAAAAATAGAAAAACATAAACAGGTACATCCTTTTATACGTAGATACCATTTGTATAAGCAAGCAGAAGATATAGTTAATAGTCTCCCAAGCCACATACACAATGAATCCAACATGCATGCCCGCATAGGGGACATAGGACACATTTTCATAAGAATAAAACATTTATGTATGTAATTTTGTGCTTGAGTCACATACTAAAACCATGTGCTCATTTAAAAATGAGGTGGAGTAATTTTTAAACCTGAAGAAAATTCCTGTCACATTTCTATTAGTCTGCAGTTAGACTCATTTCAGTAGAACAATATCATATGTCTAGGTTGTATTGCTTGAGAGAAGAGACATTGGAGTCAGATTTTTAGACATCTCTCCTAAACAATGGATCTAAATTACTTAGCTATCAAATATGTATTGGAAAGTGTGCAATGAATTCATTGACAATATTAAATACAAATGTGTTCATACATTTCTTTGTCTGTTAAACTGTCAAATTACTTACCATTTTTCTTCTCTAATGTTTAAATTTGACTTAAATTCACTGGCTTAATGTTTTTAAAGGTGAAGCCAAGACCCACACACACGTGCACGTGCACACACACACACACACAGACACATATATAACTTACTCAGTGTGCTATCAATTTTTCAGAATTTTGATATTTTCAAACTTTCTAATTAAAGTATATGTATTTTTTCATAAATTCCTGCAGAATTCCACTGAAATGCAAATATTTTTAGTTTCACAGGATGGCCTGTTTTGCATGTCATATTTTCTTATACCTTTTTTACATTATTTCAAAATTTTCTTCAAAGAGTTATAAAAATTTTATCTCTTAAGTTTGTTTTCCTTCATAGATAAGGGCATTTCATAAGCATCTAGAGGACAGTTTGGTTTCTTATATTTTCTTTCCTATAACTCCAAAATTTCTCAAAGAAGCTATAATTTATTGACTTATGGTGCTTAGAAAAACATTACTTACCTGTCTAGGGGACAGGTGATCTAAAGAAAAATCATGTTTTAGCAAAGTGGTGGTTGCTGGTCTCATTTTCTATTACCTAATTGAGGTGTCTCTAGGGTAATCTCATTTTCATGACAAGTCAGCAAAGCAGACTACACAAGTCAGAATAATAACACAGATTCTATGTTTTAAGAACCAACATGATAGATTATAAATAAATTATTGAAAGAAGTTAACAGGTGTGCTAAATAATGGGTACCACACTTGTGATTCTTAGACTCTTAACGCATTTGAATGGATGCAGGCAAAGGTAGCCTCTTATTCCTTACACCATCGGGGTAGCCTCTCTTTACATCTCTACAGTCTTTGGGATTCCTTTTTGTCAATTTTTTTTTTAGATTAATTTAATGATAAGTGAGTAGTTTGCAGAAAAATTTTTATACCTTGAGACCATAATGTTAACTGAAATAAATCAGACACACAAACTTAAATATCACATGGTTTCTCTTATATGAGAAACACAAATTATAAGTAAAAGAGTAAGATGATTGATAAGTAGTGGAAAGTAGGGAGACCTTTCTCAAAGAGAAGAGGACCAAGTGATGAGGGGCAGGAAAGGAGGGGAAGGAAGAGACTCCAAACAGGAATGAAAATGTGGTATGTACATGCACCAGCTCCACACTGGGAACTTGAACATTATGTACAACAAACACAGACTAATAAGAGAAGTTAATATCATGCATTTTAAAATGTGGTTTTACATGAATAAAAGTTTAGCATGAAATCTGTGTTAGGATTCATAATAAAATGAGTAATAAATAGTGTTGGGAGATGTAATAAAATGAATCAGGGGTTTGAAATAAAACCTTGAGCTGTTTGAGGTTCCTCTAATGCAGGTTTTTGATCCAACAAGCAATGAGGTCTTGCTCTGTCATAGGAACGTGATGTGGACTGTGGTAGTGACACATGTCCAGACCTATCCACACTGAGCAGGTCCTTCTAACATGCCCCTGTGTGGGCCTGCCTGAGCAGGAGGTGGAAGTGCGGTTCACAGAATTAATGCCATCCCCTCTGCCTCTCCCTTCTCAATTAGTATGGTTTGTGTCTGGGTGTCCCCCCAGAGCCTCAGGGGCAGGCTTTTAGAGTGTGATTGATTATGGGTGTGAGAGCTACACTGCCCTGTGGCAGATAGTTTGCATATGTAAGGGAGAGGAAGAGGCTGCTTACCGCCATTCCTCTCTTTGGTGCTTGTTGCTTTTGCTGTGTTCTGCCGCCATGAGCTGTAGCCCTCTGCCATGTGCTACTCTGCCTTGTAACCTGCCAAGTATGGACTGAAACCTCCACAAAGTGTAAGCGAAATAAACCTTTCCTTCCTTAATTTTGGGCATCAAGTATTTTGTCCCAGCATGAGAGAAAAGTAACGAAGCCCTTGACACTGTCTCTCAGTTTCTCAGTAGATTAGCTCTACCCCGTGACAGTCTTCTCAATAATGTACATTTCTTGATTCCGTAGCTCTCCTGATTTACTTGTGCAGTTCCTTATTGGAGGTTTCTGGAATTATCTTCCAAATATCCTTCTTTCTCTTGTACCCTATCCTTGCAGATGCAGGACCCATTCTGGGAAACTCAGCTGGAGATTTCTGCCCTCAGTTCCTCAACATATTTGTATTAATGCACTGTATACTGCTCTGAACTCTGGAAATAACAATGAATGAGAGATATAAATCCCTGTTCCCATTAAGTTTGCAAGCTAACGGCTGAGTGGTCCTGGGAGACCAGCAAGATTTCCTTTTAAAGTTTACTGGAAGGTAAGAAGTCATACAGGGATAGATAAATAAGAGGCTAGAAAATGTGCTTTGGAGGGAGAATTAGGAACAAATATTCTAAAGACAGTATATTAAGAAAGTAAGCTTGAAGTTCAGGGATGAAGGACTGAGTCATGTCATTATTTGGGTGAAAAAGTCCCAACCAGAAGAAACATTTTCAAGGATTAGAAAGAGGTGGAATCTAAGGGAATAAAAAGGGTCTCAGGTAACTGAGTGGAATAAAAAAGCAAACTCCAGGAGAGCAGAGGGAGAGGTTGGGAGAGCACCGGGCAGACAGATGGGGCACTACTAGGCAAAGCTTTGCTTGCACAAAACATCTTGTGCTGTGTCTCCAACTCTGAAAAAGTACTTTGTATATGAACTTCCTCTTTCGTACAATGAATTTCTTATACATATGAAATTTGTACATATGAATGTACATGTAATATATATGAAATACATATATGTTTCATATATTTTTAGTGAAAGAAAAGCAGAGACTTGAGGGATTACCAAATGATTATAACAGTGTAAAAGTCCAAATTTTGGACCTGCCATGGTTTATTCTTTGGTCTGTATATTCTGAAGAGTTTTCATGTTTTCAGTTTTCTTGCTCATGATTATAAAATTATCAAAGTGGCATATACTGATAAAGTATGTAGTAGGTGGTAATATGGCAAAAATAATATTTGAAAGACTAAAACATACACAAAATAAAATGTGTGTTTGATAAAATGTACTGATGTGAAGTCAATAATCTGATTTATTGACTACATTTACTGACCAGATTTATTGACTAAAAATAACAAAAAAGCTAGGCAGGGTAGCATTTGCCTGTAATTCAGACACTGCACAGAGATTGAAGCAGAAGGAATCATAAATTTGAGCCTAAATTGGGCAATTTAAAAATTAGCAATATGTGTCTCAAAATAAAAAGGAAAAGAAGGGAAAAGAAAAGAAATTCAGTAAGAAATCCTCAGGTTCAAACCATAGTACTTGAAAAAGAAATATAAAAATAGATCTACCATGTCAATTTGGATTCTATTTTATCATAATTTTGCCATATTTGAGTTCACTGTAGTCATTACAGAAAAATTTTGTTACATAAGGGGCACATAAGTAACTATCATTTGTGGCAGTCTTTTGGAATTGATATTAGTATTTTCATATTCCAGTTTATATTTTAAATTTTATGTTTTAATTTTTAAGACACTTAGTGTTATTGTATATTTTCTGTATGTTAGTTTGGAGGTGAAGTTTTACTTATGTAATTCTTCCCAATAATTCAGCTAGAAAAATGTATTGAACAGCAGAACCTTAAATTACACTAGAGCTCATGTTAAAATAAATTAGGTTTTCCAAAGCCCTCTGTTGTGGGACTGGGAATTTGGTCCACATCATCTAACTCCAGTATCTGCACTGTAAACCATTTTGAAAAGCATATGAATCATTACCCAAAACAGATCTTTCCAGTTGTTTTTCCCTTATCATTTTTCATTAGCATTTCAGCTTTATGAACTCTTCAGAGATAATTAGAATTGTGTGCATATCAAACTTGTGACAATAATTCAAGAAAACAAGTTTGCCTTCATAAAATCTGAACCTACAACATGCCTACATCAGAGAGGAAACAAATGAAGTTCATGTACTGAGCACATTTTATACTCCAAGATAAAAATGGACACCAAGTAAAATCTTTCAGTGACAATGTTGGTTGTTTCTGGACTGTGCTTCTTTCTAATCTGCCATGTTTTACACTTCAAACACATAAGGCAGCTCATTTACAACACTATGCACTTCTCTTTTTCTGTGTGTCTCTGTCTATATGTTCACCGCTTTTATCAATCAGCGCAAAACGTGACCCTTACTTGACTCCCCGTTCAACAAGGTGCTACTTATCCATAAATGATCATGTTAGCCTTTATCTTATTGCCTCATTGGCTGCCTAGTCAGCAAGGTATTGATTTTTTTTCTTTTAGGATTCTGCTTCATGTACATTAATGTTCACTTGGCTTTACTCCCAAATGTCTTTAAAATCCCTAATAGTGCACTTCCCTGTTAGATGTCTTTATTCACCTTTTAATAAGTCTGCTTACTTTCTGTAATAATGCTATACCTTCTGTAGACTCATATTCATCAGCGAGACAGCAGGCTATAAAAGAAATGCAAAAAGCCAGTGCTTGAACTGCATTTTATATGAGAATTCAAATAAAGGTGCCAATAAAATTTATTTTAATACGACTATTAGACACATGCAGAAAGCAAAGTATCTCAATGGGCAATATACATCATGATTAAGTTTCCATTCATTTAGCCACTCAAACATCCCTTTAGCTTTTTAATGCATCACTACAAACAATGAAGAAACAGAATTGTTCCTCATAGAATAATCCAGTAGGTCTAAAATAAACAAAAGCATTGGGATTTTAAATGTACATTGTGTCTCATAATATATCTTCATGAATCATTAGGTTAATGTCCACAATGAGAGCTGATGAAAAGCACTCTTGCAGTATTTGTGGGACCTATGACTACGTAGACAGGGAGAACAGAAAAATCCATAAAATGGAGATTGCTGATACTTCCCTAAAACAAAGCTGTCCAATTCATTTACCACATATTGGTTGATTATCCTCAACCCAAAGGACAAATAAAAAAATGCTCCAAACTCTTAAAATTTCTGTATATCAGCATGATGTCACAAGTAAAAACTTACTCAATTGACTTCATATGATAATGGATCTTAATCAATACAAAGGCAAACTAAAATATTCCATAAAATTATCTTCAGGCTACTTATACAAGTTGTACATGAAATGTAGATGAATTTTGAGTTTAGACTTGGGTTGTATCCCTAACCTATAACACAATGTGCATACAAACATTTCAAAATCTGAAAAAGTATCTCAACTCTTAAATATCTCTCATCTGAAGTATTTCTTTAGCATATCAGGTGAAGGTTACTTAACCTGTACTATCTTCCTAAATTTGCCATTTTCTAGTACCATCACTTCTAGTATTTATTTCTTGTTCCCCAAAGTTAATTGACTGTCTAATTCAAGATCAAGGAATTAATTTTTGTTCTACCACAGACTTACACAAGCTTTTCTTTTACTTTGATGAAATCCTTTTTGACATAACAAAGAAATCAATTTTGTCCAAGAGTCCGTCTAAAGAAGAAAATACTTTCTTGAATTCATTATCAAATGAAAATTAAACTGAAATGTTTCTGAACTATATACTTGTTCAACTATATATCATTGTATGATATAATTTATCCAGTTAGGTATTAAAAATAATTTGGATGGTCAGAGAAGACTAACACAATTTAAATACTTTAGATTGTAAATTAAAAATATTTACTCCATTGCCATTATTATATGAAATATGATCAGATTCTTGCAATTTTCAGATAATTAAGTTCTTATGTGCAAGATAAAAAGCCTTCATAAGTAATCTTATCTAAGCTTTTAAGTTTAAGCAGTAAGAAGAGAACCAACTCACACTGCTCGTGACAGAACTATGATTAGTCACAGGGTCTCTGATGCTTCCACTGAGCAATGCTTTCCACTAGGGCCGGGGAGACTTTTAGCTCAAATTCCTGTTTAATCATGTCTTAGTTTAGACATTGTTATTACAATCTTTTTGGCACTCAGTTTCCTTAAATACAGAAAGAGAATAATAACAATAACATTTATATTGATAGTATCAATATCTAATTTAAATTTTTCTCTACAAATATAAGAAAGTGCCTGGCATATTTTAAGAGCTCAGTTAAACTTCATTATCATATCTTTCTGTAACCCCATTTTGTGTTCTTTCTTCTGATAATGGCCAGTAAAGAGTTCCTTCCATTCATTCAAAACAAATGACACTACTGTACATTCCTAATTCAAATGATGAAGAAACAAAACTCTATGACTGTCACCCTGACTACCTTCAATAACCAAACCATCATCTTTCTTTGAGTGCAGTCTTTGGCTAAATCCCTTGTCCAGTACAAGCCATCTGCACAGCACCAAAGTCAGCAGACTTCATCAAAGAACAGCAGATGCCAAAAGCGCCTTCGGTAGTTTGGTCTACAAAGGTTCATGCTGACGTCTCAAAAAATGTTTTCCAATGGGAATTTTTTTCACGCACACACACACAAAAGAAAAAATTGGCTCTAAAAATTTCTCCGTGACTTCGTCACTCTACAATTCATTTTCCTAAGTTTTGTTATCATTTATTACCATCATCATCACCCCATTTGCCTCCCAAGTGCTTCAATTCACACAGATTGTTTTTATAGCATTGTTATCATTTGTGTCAATCTGGCCTCACCTTAGGGCCTTCATTTTTTATTTTTTATTTTTTATTTTTGGGTTTTCTTTTCCAGTATCGGGAACCAAACTCACGATCTTGCTCTTGCCAGGCAAGCGCTGTGCCGCTGAGCTAAATCCCCAGCCCCTATTTTCTATTTTTAAAAATAATTTTATTGGCACATTTTAGATAGACATAAAGGTCACACTCATCATAGAGAATCTATACCTGTATATAATCTATCTTGATTCTTCTTTCTCCCCAATTCCTCCCCGCCCTTCAACCTCTTTCATCCTCCTTATTTACAAAAGCTTTGTTTCCATTTGTATTCCTTCTATTCTCTTTTTTTTCTGATGCCCTTCCATCTTGTTCCAGTTCCAATTTGAACATTTCTCCCTATTTTACAATATCTATTAGGCATTTTGATCATTATTTACTCTTTCTGTTTCTCACACCATAGAAACAATGTGATATTTAAACAAAAAAATTAACTTTATAATCCTAATTGTATTGGTGACCAGCTTGAAAGTTAGTTCAGAATTTTCTATACTTAAAATGTCTTGGGCTGGGGTTGTAGCTCAGCGGCACAGTGCCTGCCTGGCAAGTGTGAGGTCATGAGTTCGATTCCTGGTACCTCACAAAACAAAACAAAATAAAACAAAAACGTCTTCACACACACTTTTCCTTTTTTACTCTAAAATGGACTCCCAAAAGAAGATGAAAATACAAGTAAGTATAAAATAGATAAGATATACCACATTGTGGAAATATGCATTCAAATATATATAAATATACCAAATCTCATCTAAGTATACCATATAAACAGAATACTTATCCCTTATTTCTAAGTCAGTGTGGATGTCCTACTAACTCAGAACCCTCACAAAGCAGCCTTGTTTTAGGAGGGAAGTAAGTTTTGTTTAAAGAACACACCCCAAGTATCATACATAATGTAAATCATTTAAAAATGAAATTTTAATCTTCATAATAATTTTATATTATAAATTTTTATACCTAAAACCTCAGCCATAGCAATTCATACACATTTGTTATTGTATAACCATAAAATACATCGTCAAATTATTTGCCACATTTACATTCTATCACACTATGTATGAGTATTCTGAAGATACCTTATCATTTTTGTTTCTGTCAATTTGTTCCATCATGTCTTGAAGGATTTATGAGGCAACTTCATGATATAGGATGATGGCAGAATATTCCAGCAATTGAAACCATGTTTTCCATCACACAGCCCAGCAAAGTATAAGCATTTGACCGAATTTT
This sequence comes from Chinchilla lanigera, assembly GCF_000276665.1. NCBI lineage: Eukaryota > Metazoa > Chordata > Mammalia > Rodentia > Chinchillidae > Chinchilla > Chinchilla lanigera. The sequence continues at coordinate 7,233,013 of NW_004955440.1, forward strand.
AGAAAATGAAATATTTTTAAAAAACATTGTACAAACTGACAGATTTTTCACCAAAAATGTTTTGGAAAGAAGCTCTAAATATAATATTGGTAGAAAATATATTAAAGATAGGTCAGCTTCACTGCTTTAGCTTCAAATTAAGGCAAATACAATAAGGTTACACACACATATACACACCTAAACACACACACACACATACATGCAATTCTGCCATGCTGGGCCTAAAATACTGGATTGATATCCTCAATATCATACTTTGAAACTTAAGGAAAAAAATAATAAAGTCTTTAATATCTTATGTACTTTCCATATTAACACTGGTTTTCCTTTCTCTGTCAATGTTTAATAATATTTCTTTTACTGAAAATCCTTTCAGAAAAAGATCTAAACTGAAGTTTACAAAAGGAAATCTGTCACTATGAACCTCTGTTCTTGCCTGCTAAAATCAAAAGCTGCACCTAGGAAGGAATAAGTTGAAGAACTTTAAGTTGCTCTGACTGACACACAGCTGAAGGATCCAAGGTACTTCTATTTAACCCAAAACTAAAACATCTAAACAAGAAGACACTCATTTTAAATATATTCAAATACTATTGAAAACATTTTTGAAGAAAGACAGCATCCCTTAATATAATTTGTATTCACTTTGCAGATATTCTCATTCCAGTAATCATTCTAGTGGTGGTGTCATTTGAAAACTATTTGTTCCACATTAAGCAAACTATCTTTTCCACATTAGCATGAAATCTTGGTTCAAAATTAAGTTATTCTTTTTTAGAACATTTGCAATAATGATGTCTATTATCAATAAAAAGGAAACACCATTCCTAATGGGATTAAAAATCTTGTGGTGTTTCTTCTAATTCCCTTAAGAAAAAGTCATACTTTTTCTCAAATTTCTTTAATACGTGCCTGTCCCTGCATTACCACCCACAAAGGTGAAAACATGTTGCTTCTTACCCAAGATGTGGAAACTTCCTTTTTTCTCTAAGAATGACTAAAAGTAATATTTACTTTAAACTTTTTTTTCTATTATGATAATAAAGTTTATGGCCCAGGGCTGCTCACAATAAGAAAAGAATACTGATTTTATTGTTCTGATCTAATTGTTTTAAACCTCATAAATAACCAATATTTGCATGAAGTTGATTGCATACAGTAGTGAACTGCTTAATAAAAATATATCCTGAGTCAGACAGTGCTTTTATGTGGAAGGGGTAGATTTTTGTCATAAAACAGAAGTGTTTTCATTTTTCACCGTAGCTTCTCTGCTTTCTTTCTTGTAGCCTTGTCTAAGTCCTAAACAGAAGAAGAATTCTTGCCAATGCAATATTACTTGAGAAATTTGCGCCCATGTAAATCTTATCTCTCAGAACACTGGCTTTGAAAGATTCAGGGAGTAGCTGCACTAAGAATAAAATTACCACAGTAGACCGTGTCCTGGTTATGGTGTTTATAAATTCAGGTTTAGCTCATAGTCTTCTCACCAATAATATTGATTGGCCATAAAGCCAAGTGATTCTTGTACACTGAACTGGTCAGTAGGAGTAAAGGACCACCACTCATTATATTCCTGGCATAGCTACATGTAGATATTGAAATACCTTATTGAAAGCCTGCCTTTTGTGAAAGCCAATGAGATACAAAATGCAGACATCCCTGAGCTCTTAATTGAATGTGCCTTTTGGGGATAGGACCTGGCTCAAAGTTGTTTCACAGTTCTGCTGCTCACAAGGAAATTTCTGAGTATCTACCATCCTGTGCAAAATCATACAGTATTGATATTTCCTGTTAACAATAACTGAAAGAAAACTAGAATGGCCACAAAAGTATCAGAAAAAGTAGATTTCATAGCAAAAATAAAAGATAACCATGTACAAAGGAGTTCCTTTCCTAATGATAAATTGATCACTTAATCAAAGGAATCATATTTGTAAAATTTTATGTACAAGTAACAAAATCTCAAAAGACATGAATCAAAAACTTGTAGACTATCAAAGTAACTATCAGAGTAACAGTTATCATGAACAAAACAGTCAGATATTTTATACTCAATTTATAATTGTTAGAATAAGTACACACACAATCAGTAAAGATATAGAAGATCTAACCAGCACAAATACCTAATTTGATATCATTACAATGCACAAAATCTTCCACCGAAAATGGCAGAACACTATGTTTTCAAAAACACATAGAGGCATTATCAAGGCAGATTCTGGGCAAAAGAATGTCTAGAAATATTTTAAGTTGTAAAAAATATGTACTATGAGTATGAATAGAACTAAATTATATATAAATTTCTAGAATATCCCCAATTGTTTAGAAGCTGCACAGTGCAAGTCTAAAACGCTGTATTTTGAAAAAGTGAAGATTGAATCAAGATTGAGGTAAAGACCGTCTGTTCCTAGGGGTTTTTATCATGAATGGGTGTTGGATTTTGTCAGATGCTTTTTTTGCATCTATTGAGATAACCTAACAAAGGATGCAAAAGATCTTTACAGTGAAAATTATTACCCTACAAAAGGAGATGAAAGAGGGTATTAAAACATGGAAAGATACCCCTTGCTCTTGGGCACAAAGCACCAACAGTGGAAATGACCACACTCCCAAAACTGCTATACAGATTTAATGCAGTTCCAATCAAAATACAATTAACATACCTCACAGATCTAGAGAGAGCATTCCTAAAATTCATTTGGAACCAGAAGAGACCTGGAATAGCAAAAGCAATTCTGGGCTACAAAGACAAGTCAGGGGGCTTCATAATCCCAGACCTGAAATTACACTACAAAGCAACTGTGATAAAATCAGCATGCTATTGGCAACAAAACAAAACAAAACAAAACAAAAATCCACAAAAACAAAAACAAAAACAAAACCCAGGCCTGAGGATCAGTAGAGTGGGAAAAAAGATGCAGCTGAAACCCCAAACACGCTCAGCTACCTTACCCTTGACAAAGGAGCCAAATATGTTCACTGAAAGCAAAATAGTGCCTTTAATAAATAGCACTGGAAAAACTGACTTCCCACATGCCAAAGACTAAAACTAGACCCATCTCTATCACCACACACCAGACTAAAGTCAAAATTGATTAAAGATCTAAATAATAAAATAGTAACACTAAATTTACTGAAAGACAAAATAAGTAGAAATTTCAAAGGCATAGGTATAGTCTGAGACTTCATGAACAAAACACAAACTGCAAGGGAAATATTACAAAGAATCAACAAATGGGATCTCATCTCATTAAAAAGCTTTCGCAAAACAAAAGAAACCCTCTACAGAGTGAAAAGACAACCTACCAAGTGGGAAACAATTATAATAATTGTATTTAAGACTTATACCTAGAACATATATTGAATTGAAAAAAAATCAGACACTCCAAAATTCAATCAAAAACTGGGCACTTGAAATGAATACACACTTTTCAGATAAAAGAAATACAAATGGCAAATAAATACATGAAAAAATGTCGGCATCATTGGTTACTTGAGAAATGCAAATTAAAACAACACTGAGATTCCATCTCACTCCAGAAAGAATGGCTGTCATCAAAAACTCAACTGATAACAAATGCTGGTGGGGTTGTGGAGAAAAAGAGACCCTTCTCCACTGTTGGTGGGAGTGTAGATTGGTGCAGCCACTGTGGAAATCAGTGTGGGGATTCCTCAAATAGGATTAGAAGTCCCATTTGAACCAGCTAGTCCTTTTTTGGGTATCTTCTTAGAAGAATTAAAAACATCATACCATAGTAATATATGTGCACCTATGTTTACAGCAGCACAATTTGTAATAGCTAAAAACTTGAAAATAACCCAAATTCCTATCAATCTAGAAATGGATGAAAAAAGATGTGGTCATTTTATACAATGGAGTGCTACTCAGCCATAAAGAAGGACAAACTTTGTGAATTTCATAGGTAAATTGATGCAACTCGAGACCATACTCATATGAAATAAATCAGACTCACATTTGTAAACACTGTTTTGTCTCACTAGTGAATGGGTAAACTGAGTGAGGAAATAAGTTCCAAAATGTACAAGAAATATTGTTCTGTTCCTCTTATTATTAAGAAGAAACTGTTCAAAAGAAAGGATAACTTTTGATATGGGGAAGGGGAAAGAAAAAAGGGAAAATATATATATATTTATACACATAATAATTAAGATAGTTATGCAGGTAGTTTCTGTTTGTTTCTTGAAAAGAAAGGTTTGTGCTAATATAGTTTGGACAAGATGTCATGCCTACATTCTGTACTCTGAATAACTACTACAAAGACAACATTATGTAATGTATTTAAACTCTCCTACTAATCTTATTTGAAACTTTGTTTTATTGTTATTTTATATTTTTCTCTTTAAAATATAAAAGAGTGAAGCAAAAACGCAGTTAGAGCAGACTAAGAGATATATGTATGTACATCTGTGTTTAAAATGTCTGAAATACTGCTAAAGCACTTAACAGTCAGAAAATTATAGAAAGGAGTAGTGATATTGATTAGAAAAGAAGAAAGTTTTGTCAATACCCTTAGCTTCCACAGCAATAAATTTCAACAAATATCTCAAGTTAAGCCTAAAACACTTATCTGAAAAAGAGCTTAGACTCAGAATATTAAAAAAAAATGCAATGCTCAGTTAACCAGAATAGTATAATCAATTAAAAAATTGGCGTACCATTTGAACAAACTACTTCACCAAGGAAGGCAAACAGGTAGCAAACAAGTACATGATGTAATGTTTAGCATTAAGTTAATGCAAAGGTCAGCTTCATGAGGTTACAAAAGGGAGTGAGGACTATATTGGAAAATGAATTAGAGATAGGGAGTGTCACATTTTGGCAAAAAAAAAATTGTCCTTTTTTTTGTGCTCATATCCTAAAAATTTATGGAAGGGTGACGTTAAGGTTGCCATATTAACTGGTCTTGTGTAGGAAATTTTGAGGTAGGCAAATAGGGTATAGCTTTTACTATCCTGACAAATTTTAGCTGTATCTGCAGAGAGAATCAGGATAAAAACAAAGCTGGATAATTTGAAAATTTTGCAGTTTTGCCAAAATCAAATTCATGTAAAGTTGTGCTCAAGGAGAGCATAGTTGCTTAAATCATAAGTGCCACTGAAAATAAGCTAAATATTTTATACCAGGACAGTAAGTAAGATGCCTTGAAAGCATCAGAGTAGTTGGCCAGACTCCTCTGATCATAATCTCAGGGATCTAAAAAGGTAATGTCCCCTATAAAAATCAAAGGGAAGTGTTACATTTCCAGCACACAATGGTACAAGGTAAATGTCCCATTCCAATGGAGAGGAATGGATGATAGAAAGAAATCAGACCAAACAAAGACTGAAAACCAGCAGAGGATTTATTGAATCAAGTAGCTCACTAATCAGCATGCAGAACAATGTGTGTGATGTGAGGTTCTGAAAGCTTAGTGAGCCCTGCCACTACAGCCTTGCAGGTCACAGCTTATGTGCCCTCTCACATCTGCTTGCTCAGCATGACAGCTGCAGGTTTCCTTGGCAGAAAATCTACATTCATGGTATCTCTAACTTGCTGAGGTGTAATGCATCTTTTCTTTACTCTCACAGCTTTATACATTCCTGGCCTCTCTGGTTTTTATTTGAAATCTAGGTCTAAGTCTTTATGAATCCATGATTCCTGCATTCTTCATGCAAGCACAACCAATACCACCTTTATGAGGCAAAAATCTGTTGCCAGACCACCTAATAGCTTGGCCCACTTGTATTATGGCTGTGGAAGCCCGTGACTACCTGGATGACTAAACTCAAGAATACATTACCTTAGACAACCTTGACTGAGCAGTGAATGCTGTGGTTCTCTTCTCAAAGCAAGGTTTTTCAAAGTACAGTAGTTTATTCTTTTCTACAATTAGGGTTGGAAATGGTGGGGTTTTTCAATCACTGAAAAGTCTTCAAACCATCTTTTCTTTCATTCTAATGCAAAGTACTAGTATGCTTTTCAATACTAATCTTTCCAGTAATCCTACTCTCTTGGGCCACCACTGTGTAAACTTTTCAGTTTTGGTGAAACTGCAAGCATCTGAAGCCTCTACATTTTTTCTCTTGATCCTCACTGTAGATCTGGCCAAAACCAGGCAGCACTATCCATGGCACAGCTGAATTTTGGGCTGCCTTGAAATTTCCTCTGTTTGATCAATTACTGCCATCTTTTAATTCAGCACTACACAGAATCTTATGATCTGGAAAAAGTACAGACAAACTCTCTGTGAAAATGAAATACATATGGCCTAAGTATAGTTTCCAATGCAGTTTCTATTCTTATCTGAAACTCCATAAGCTTGGGATTTACTATCTGCATAATGATCTACATTATAGTTTTCAGAACTCCATATAGAACCACCCACCTAGTTTGTCTTACACCATTCTAGGGGTGCTATAGCCTGCATCTACAAACCTATCCAAACTCCTCAAATAAACCAGTTCAAAACACTTCTGAACCACATGATCAGGTACATTTATATGGATCCATTTCTGTATTATTCAACTTGTCAACCACTGGGACAAAATATCTGACACCCAGTCACATAAATTTGAAGGAATTTAAAGGAGAGATTTAATCCCCCAATTCCTTCCTTCTCTGTCTGCTTAATGGCTGGTGTATGTTAGACAGCTTTCTTCCACAATGCCCTTCACTATACCATTTCTCTGTTATAGGCAGGTGACTATGCATGTTCTGAACCCTCTGAACTCATGGACAAAATAAGGGTGTTTTATCTTAATGACAACAAACATTAATACACAGTAAGATACCAGTTTTGTATGAGTGCACACGAACTGACAGGCATGGAAAGTTAAGTTGTGGCGTACAAAGGTGGGGATGTAGGAAGTGGTGAGAGGGAAATTTCTAGTAATGAGAAATATATTCAATATCTTGATTATATTGAACTTTCTAGTAGTGAGAAATATATTCAATATCTTGATTATATTGATTACAGTGTCAAGACTTTCATTTACAACTGTTGAAACTGATCAAGTTGTGCAGATTAACATTTCATAATTTACTATGTGCCAGTTTTACCTATACCAATGAACAGGACTTAGAAATGTAGTCCATATACAGAATCACATGGGTAAGCTTTTGTAGAAAGTATATAATATAGGCTTAAAAATTCATAGTTGTCATGTTCCCATTTCACATTAATTTTGATACTGGATATGTTTTTATCTGAAATTACGCACTCTTTAATAATTTTAACTTCACTGTTTTCCACTCTTGTGACAAGAAATGAAAAAATTTCGGGAAAAATTGTTATTCCATTGTTATAAAGTTTTATATTCTTTACTGACATACTTTGTTACCTTTACCCTCCATTATAAGATGAGGAATTGGTTGCTTTAGCCCATTTCTATGGAAAGGATTGAGAAAAACCTGTTGAAATGTATTTTTAAGGGTCTCCTATGTGCTAGATAATCAGATATATGGAATTATTTTAACCCTCTTATCAACTTTCTAAGTCTAAAAGTATTGGCCCCACTTACAAATGAAGAAATAGTAGTTATCTGAAAAAATTGTCTAATGAACAAAAGTTAAAATCACACGTGGAGTTTTGCTCTTAATAACTACAGAGTTTCTGAACTTTTTTAATGAGTTTGTCTGTGTGCTGGCACAGTTCAAATACCTTTTGGCAGAGGAAGATTAATGTGTCACAGTACAGATCTGAGAGAACATGTCAACTGTTCTATATATTTCAACCTTCTTACAAGTAATGTTAAGTTTTTATTATTTTAAAGAGAATAAAAAGCAATAAAAACAATACAGAATTTAAAAACAAAATGATAGGTATATCGCATATTGCTATCTTTAAAGTGGTTGCTCAGATTATCAGGTATAGGCATTGAAAAATTGATCAAGCTATAAAAGCAATAAGTGTTCCTTTCAATGAACTAATAGAAATTAGTAGTACAATTATTTTCTACTAATCCAACCTATACTACTGAACAGTTTAGTGGAAATCAGTAATTACATGAAAATGAAAAAAATACATACAGACACTGAAAAGAAAACTAGTGTCCTAAAGCTCAGTCTTATGTGAGAAATATCATAAATTTGGTTGAACAAGATAAAATATTTATTTTTATTTATTTTCTTTACTCATTCCTCAAATGATTATGTATGAGGAGTAAAATATACATAGAATCAGTGTTCTGCTTTTTTTTTGTTGTTTTGTTTTGTTTTGTTTTTTCTGTTTTTTTCTCTGGTACCGGGAACCGAACTCACGACCTTGCGCTTGCCAGGCAAGCGCTTTTGCCGCTGAGCTAAATCCCCAGCCCCTAGAATCAGTGTTCTGAAATAAATCAGACAATTATAAAACTTCATTACAGATCCTTATTAGATCCTTCATTAAATCATTTTAAAAGGCAAGAATGAGCAAGAATATAAATATATGATGCTGAATGTCTGTCATAATGTATGCAAAAATCTCTAAAATCTTGGGCAGATCATGAGACCATACAAGTTGGTCAGGGATCAACATTGTAAACACTGGTTTTATTTGCTTCTAGTGAAAAACAAAATTAAGATACAAAAGCAGCACAAACATTCGAGAATAGAGAGATCATTCTACATTATCTAATGAAAAGCATTGCATTCAAAAGCAGGGATTTTGGCAAGATTTGAGGGGAGAGCTGTAAAGCTGAGTGAAAGAACGAAAATTCTCATGTAGAGAGATGGGAAAATTGAATTATTTGGCCGAAGGAAGGTAATGAAAGAAGTTATTTTCAGAGCCTTTAAACACAGCATTTTTATGAATGATAATGTTAGATATCACAATTCCTACCTGAAAGAATAAAAAACAAACAGGCTTAATGTACAGAAGGAGGATTTTATCTAGAGATGTGTCTTTTTGTTTGCTTGCTTCCTTGCTTGTTTGATTAGATTGGGTTTGACAGATGTAGCTCTACTTTCACTTGATGATACCTAGTGATTCTTTTTCACGCAAATATTCAGTGAACTTTATAATAATATATATCTGTAGATGGGACTGCGTGGACTTGCCATCCCCGTCCTTCCTTAGATGTAATTTAACGATGCATCCCATGCTGTACCAGTTAGGGTTCACTAGAGAAACAGCAATACTGTATGAATAAAGGAACGAAAGGATTTGCAAGGTAATCTTGCAAGGGCCATCAGGAAACGTAGGGGCGGGAGAATGCATTCTGCATCTGGCGGCATCTGGGCGCTGGAGAGCTGAGGACCCAGTCAGAAGTCGAAAGTCTGGAGCTCACTTTAGCGCTTGGGGTGAATCTGTGCTGGAAAGTAGTGGGTCTGCACTGGCAGCGTGACAAGTCCGCCCGTAAGCCTGAGGAACTGGAGACAAATGTCCAAAGGCAGTGGTAAAGACTAGAGCTCTTCCAAGAAAGAAAACGGAGAGACTTCCTCCTTCTTTACCTTTATACCACACAGGCTGTAAGCCTGTTTGTTGGTGCCGCCCACATACTGGGTGGGTCTTCCCTCTTTAGTTTATGGCCTACATGTCAATCACCTGAGGACGCACCTGGAGCTTTACTAATCTGCTGGGTGGTTGTTATTGAACCAGATTGTCATATCTTAATTAATGATAACATGTTATTTCAACAACATAATTAGCGAGTACTTTCCACCTATCAGTAAGATGCTGAAAATTCCTGAGTCCCAGCTCTAAGCCAAAAAATGGAACGAAGTCTGTGAATAATTTTGCTCTATCTATACAGGAGCTGTAAATTTCAGCTGTGAAAGCTGAAAAGCACGAAAAAAGTTCCGGATTGTAGGCTTGGCACTCCCACGCTCCGTCCCACGCCACGCGCTCTTCCCTGATAGTCACGCTTTTGGCCAATGGAGTAACGTGTAATCACTTTAGGTTAAATTATTCTAAACTAAAATTCTAGCATGCTCATTTCTTGCATTTGTTTCATTGCCAGCAAGCGCAGCATATAGTGCCAAGATTTAACTGCATCTTCCAAAAAAAGATATGGACCGTTCCAGCTCACTGGTCAATGAACCAGCTTCATACTATACTAAAAACAGAAAGTAATGCTGTCTTGCTTTTACATTTTGCATTGCATTGCAACAAAGTAGTGTTAGTAATTTTCTGTTCAGCATGGTAAAGGTTTGAAAGCGCACCAGGTTTAAGTAATATTAACTTGAACAAATATGCTATTCTCAATAATCACACATATTTTAAATTACTTAATAACCATTTATTCATCCAAATTTAATAGGAACAAATTTTATCAACTGACCAGAACCAATTCTCTTCATTAATAGCTCTCTTGTACTTTTTATTCTTTATTTAGATTGAGAAGAAATTTTAAATAATAACACAATGCAGATATCCTTTTAAAAGGCACTAATATGGTTCATTATTGCTTAAATAGTTAGCTTCTAAGAAATCCCTTCATTTGCCAAAAATACACCTGATATCTGCTATCTACTTATAATTACACACACACACACACACACGCACGCACACACACACACACACATCTTGACATTTTCAAAGAATCCCATTTGATTCACTTATATGGAAAACATTAAAAAAATTCTATTACAAAAGATAATATCATCTGGGCATGGTGGCATACATCTGTAATCCCGGTGCTCAAGAGGCTGAGGCAGGAGGATTGTGGTAGGTTCAAGGAAAGCCTGGGCTACATAGGAAGACCCATCTTTGGAATACACAAAATATTTGGAAACACAAAAAACCTTCAGAAATTAAATAATCCTTGTATTTTCATTTAGTTAATCAAGAAATATTTACTACTCAATAACTATCATGTTCCAATTTGAATAACACAATCTCTATCCTCAAGGGTTTTAATCCAGTGGAAGGATTACCAAGAAGATTAGTCTGTGCTGCTTTTGCCTGTTCTGAAGGAATCAGATTAGATAGATAGATGATAGATAGATAGATAGATACATAGATACATAGATAAAGGTAGGTTGGGCTTGTTGTACTACTGATTTCTCTTAGTTCATTGAAAGTATAGGTTTGTGCTAATATTGTTTAGAGAATTAAATGCTGATATCTTGTACTCTGAGTAACTAGTTTGAAGATAGCAATGTGCAATTTGTTAACCATTATTATCCTCCTATCATATTGTTTTGAAATTTTTTTTTCTTTACAATAAAAAAAGAGAAATCAGATACAAACAGAGTTCTAAAGGAGATATTTGAGTTTTGGGATCAAGAAAGAGGTTGGGGATGATGGATGAAAATGGAAAGATTTCTTGAAAAAAATAATTTGATACAGATCTTTTTGTCTGAAGTTATATGAAAAGCTTTTCTCCATTAAAAAGTGGACATTCCAAAAAAATAAAGAAAAAATCTTATCAAGTTTTGCAGGAGAGCTCAGCATTTCTGTTATGAAAAATTAGCATTTATTCATGTCTCTATATAAAATTACACAAACAATTTTGTTGAGCCTTTGTGAAAAACAGAATAAGTGATTTCTGATATCTACCACTGAATATATTTAGTCCTACTTCAGAAAACATAGTATCAATTGTAATGTTTAAAATTGTCTCTGAATTCACAATATAACTATGCCGTAATTTGAACATAAACCTATTACTTCTCCAGGGATCTGCTTCACGGTCCTAGGAAATTCCTAAGCATTCATGAAATGAAATATCAAACAAAATTGACAGACATGAAATAGAGACCATCTCCCTAAGGTTGCAGAGTCAAAACATAGCATAAAAATGACATAATCTTTGCACGGTGGAAGAAAGGAACAAGGAATCTGCTGCTTCTCAGAGCTCACATGGAGGAGGACAATTTCCCCTGAGTTGTGGCATGTATGACACAAGATACTAAGAAGTGGGTCACTCATCAGATAATTCAAATACAGTGTGGACATGTGCAGGCTAGCACACAGTGGCTTGTGAAGAAGTGATGTCCTGTTCGATTTCCTTTAATTCTCTGTAGTTACTTTGTTATGAAAAGTTTTATTACGGGGAGTTCGAGCTTCTTTGACATTCAGTTCATTTCTCTGCATTTTGATAGGTCATAGTCAAACTAGAACTTTTTCAACCAGAATTTAATAAACTGTTTTCATTGCACTTACATTTTATCATTATTATCTTTATGGAAAGCCCCAAGATTTTCATTTTGTGTTATATTTACTGGTGTGCCCTTGCAGGGTATGAATTTTTATTACTATGTTTGGAACTGTCCACTGATAAATGTGATAATAAAAAACATATGACATTTAGTTGGTATATTTTTGCTTTCAGATTTCCTAAGGACAGAGTGTGCTTATATTTTCACCCTTATTCCCACTCACTCGCCGTGAGTTACAAAAGGTATTTTCAAACAATTACAGTCCAGTGAACAAGGGATGGATGGAAAGGAATTAAGATGTGTTGTGTGTATTACCAACCTCCCATAAAGAATGTAAGCATTATAGACTATACTCATCTACTAATAAATTAGCTAAAAATTAAAAAGTGGATCAGGTTAAAATATTATTGGTAATGTTAATAATGAAAAATAATGTGTTAGGATTGATTACAAGTTTAAGAATTCGTATGTAAAAGATCCTAGTGAACTCTATAGTTTTCTGGTGGCATTTGGTCATTCTACACATGAGATCACTTTTATGTGTACTATTTTGCTTTGCTTTGACTTCATCTATAGTAGGTCGAGGAAGCTGTTTCAAAAGTAATAAATAAAAGTAAGGGTCTGGGGTCATATTACATGTATTTAAATACAAGTTTGTTTACTTTTTACCCATGAGTCAAAGAGAAAATGATTTACAATCCCTAAGCTCATAGCTTTACCAACAAAATGGGAATAATAGCATTAAAGCCTCTCTATATTTATGTCATTTAAATGATATAATTCACAAAAAGTACTTAGCATAATACTTAGCACTTAATAAGCTTTTAAAACTGTTAATTGCCCCTCTTATTAAACTTTGAATTTCCTGAATCATGAAAATTATGGTTTAACATTTTCAGTAGGTGTTCCTTATTTGAAGAAATGAATATCATAATAATACAAAAACAAGTTTAATCATACATGTAAAATGTTAATAACCTAATTTTCTAAGATGGATTTCTAGTGTCCAGAAATTTTAGTTGGTTTTTCTCCGGTACCGGGAACCAAACTCACGACCTTGCGCTTGTCAGGCAGGCGCTTTTGCCGCTGAGCTAAATCCCCAGCCCCTGTCCAGAAATTTTAAAGTGCTTGGTGTTTCCTTCTGTGAAGAACAAGAGGCACTGACTTGAAAGTCTCTTGAAGTTCAAACTTTTCCATAACTTCTTAGTTTCTCATTTGAAATACCAGTTTGTAAATTGTATATTCCCAATACTAATTTTAGGAAACATGCAAAAATCAATGATGCAAATATTATTTCTCCCAACATTTCCAAAAATATGATGAATGCTAAAGGAATATATATATATTATATATATATATAACACATATATATTTCATTTCATTTTGTAGTAGTAACTTCAGTTATCTTCTAACTCAACAAGAGATTCTTAAGTAAACAGAAGCAAGTATCAAAACATACAGTTTATAAAATAGTTTATGCATCCTGGAGGTAGTTTGTTATGCATTCATGATTCCTCAGAAATTAACTAAATGTGGTTTTCAGTTCGCAATGTCTGGCTTTTTCAAGAAGTCTGTGGTTTTGCACAGTACAAGAATCACACTGAAGAATCAGGCAACTGTTTCAAATGACTTCCTTCTTCTAACAATAATCATGGTCAAACGGGATGTGTGCGCATTCCACCCACTATGCGTCCATGCACAGCACTTCTAGAACTGATATTCAAAAGTATGCAACTGCCTGTAATCTATGAGAATTTGAAGAAGCACCTATACATATTCATATGAAGCATCTTACTTCTTAATATATAGGTATAATTGCTAATTGACATAACCTTATGTTGATTATGTAGCAAAATAATGGCTGAGGGAAATATATATATATATATATAAGATAGCAAAGATAATTGTATTAATATCTATTGGCTTATTGAAAGGAACAGTTAATGTTTAATTTTGTTAAATCATAATTGCATGCCTATATCTGGTAATCTAAACAACTACTTTGAAGGTAACAATATGCACTATAACAACCATTGTTGATTTCTTATCATCTGATTTTGAAATCTTGTATTACTTTTAATGGTTTTTTAAATTCATCATTCTCTTTAAAATGAAAAATATAATTAAACAATATTTTAGGTTTTCTGACTAGATTTTATTTTTCCTACCCAGGAGATAAATACAAACAGTGAAATAATAACAAAGTCTAAATTTTGTTTGGAAATTTTAATCCAATGAAAATATTTCAGTAAAGTTCCTCAAGCTATACATACTACTAAGTTATACAAGAACTTTTTGCCCTTATAAAACTTTATAATAAAGCAAATTAGGTTAAAATTATAGAAACATTTTCAAGAAGGTGAAACAGCTTACACAATCAACAGCTCAATTAAATTTTATGCTAAGTAATTTATAATATTTAAAAATTGTAAAGTTTTCAAAATTATGAGATGGAATTTTCACTGAATCTGACACTCAACAATGCTAAATATCATCATAATTCACAAATAAGTGAATTTAATAAACTAAAATAAATAGGTATATGCTTACATTTAATTTTATTTTAGCATTTACAACCTGTACCTATGAAACTATTATTACAGGTACTCAATGTTCTGTAACTTTTATTAATTTAGATTTAATATTAATATGTGGATTTAAATTTGAAATCTGGTTGCCTTAGTAAGATATACGTGTCATCCAAATACTATTAACCAAAAATATAGTTTTCAAAACATTTAAATTATATGAACTTCAATATATCATATTATGTTATATTAATTCTTCTTCTTCTACTTAAATATCAATCAAAATCCTATACTCTATCAAGAGGAGAACATCTGCATGCTGGTGGGGGTCTCTGTCTTAGGAGAGAGAACTGAAAAAGAAAATCAGACATTATGATTTACAGAGTGAGAAACTTACAGTTACAAAGAAGATCTGTTCTTTGTTTCTCAACCCTAGAATAATATTGAGTAAATTCTACTTCAGGTCAAATGAAAAACCCTACTGTAGAATTTGTGTGCATAGATGTTTTAAAAACACTATCAAGATATTTGATTAAATGGCAATGTGAATTACAACGTTATTATTTGGATCACAGTAAGATTAAGCATCAGCTCTCTCTCAAATCCACAATCTGGCAAGAAGTGCCAGGTGTCTAGAGTAAGTCCTACTTCACATCTTATGGCCCTTCCACAGTTGTCCACATAATCACTGAAACTTTATAAATGGTGCCTTACATATTCTAAATGTAGCCCAGCATGCTTGCATCCTAAGCAATAAAATTAAGTCTAACTGATTAAGAATAATCACTGGTACAACATTTTTTCAGTATAACAGATAACAAAGCCAATAAATTTTAGTTATAATTCTAAAATAGTTCTCTTCTTGCCATTATACTATATTCCAAAGTGTTGATAGTGGAAAATTGCTAACCTTCTCATCAGTAAAATATGATACTACCTGGATTCTAAAGCTGATTTTAAATTAGAAGTACAAATCAAAACTTTTAAAAAATCATATTTTTTGTACAAAACTAGTTGGAAAGTGCTGGAGAAAAGTAATACGATCTTTCCAATTATTTATGTTCACTAGCATACCACTTACTCATATAAACATGGTCTAAAGGAAAAGTAAATAACACCTGAAAATACAGATTACAGAATATTCTCTATGGAAATGACTAGTCCAAAAGATTCTTTAATAGAATCTTATAAAACAAAATCTTATAAACTAAAAGAAAAACAATTTTTCCCAAAGGTAGGGTGAATCAAGTAGATATTTCAAGTTCTACATTTCTCATTTTTTTCTTTTTTAATGTGTCCAATTCTTTTTCTAATTTTTTTATTTACTTTTAATTTTGAAGACAAAATGTAAAAATAACAATAAAACAGTGCCGGAGACCTTCCAGTGCCAGCTCCTTGACAAAGTCAGGAGTGGGGGCGGGCATCTCCAAAGCAGGGACCGCATAGGATGGGTGTGAAACCTCTCCCTCTACTCTCTATTAATCATAGCTTTCCACATATTCACTGCACTACTGATAAAGGATGGTTGGGGACCTGAAGGATCAGAACTGAAAGCAGCTAAGAAATCAGAGCCCAGGATGAAAGGCACCCCTTCAGGGTTGAAAGGGGAAGTAAAAGCCACCACAGACATCTGCATCGGTCCCCTACCTCCTGTGCGGTGATGTTGGCACACCAGAAAGGGAGGGGAGCTCTGCGCCAGCCTCAATGCGTGGGAAAACACGGGGCGAACGCCCTGTGTGTGCTGAACTAGCTCTAGATGGAGATATTGTAAATGAGGGGCCTGTTGTCCAGTAGACAAGTGAACCATTCTTTGAGAAGTTATACCTAATCAAGAACACCTAGTGACTGATCTTTTTGCATCCTTTTATCTGCTTTAGAATAATTGGTTTTCTGCTAGGATTGCGGCCAGAGGGCCAGTCAACCACCTCTGAACCTGTAACTAAAATAGAAACCTCACTGTATCTAAGCGGAAACTGTTTAACCTGTCAAGTTTCATATGTAATTGTAAAAGTATATATAAAGCCGAAAATATTTCTCTGTGTTGGAGGAGCCGTGCTCCCCTGGCCCACCAGAAGGACTTCTGGTGTCTGTGTTGTTTTTCTCTTTGCCAACGTCTTTCCCTCCTGCAGGAATCTCCTGGACCTGCTGCTGCCGCCCGTGGCAAAACAGAGTTTCAAAACAGGTCAGTAAGAGAGTTACAATAAATAATACATTGTGTATTGTTGTCTTTGTAGATATTATGCCTATATCTTGTACTCTAAATAAGTACTACTTGTATAATACTTGTTCTTTTCAAATTCTGTTACAAATCTGTAACATATAGATTAGTTCATGTGTATTTAGTGTGCTTCTATGTGTCTGCTTAGAAGATAAGAAAAGCCATATGAGAGACAAAGGTACAATAGATATTGTGAAAGGGAAAGAAACTACTCAAAAGGAACGAACAACTGGGATCGAGGAAAGGAGAAAAGCAAGCAAATCTCTGTATACACATATATATATGTGTATATATATATATACACACACACATATACATATATACATACACAAGATAGCTAAGACAGTTGTACTAATTTCTATTGGTTTATTGAAAAGAACAGTTAATGCTTAATTGTTTGACCAATTTTGCATTCCCATATCTGGTCATCTGAACAACTACTTTGAAGATAACAGTATGCAACATAACAACCATTGTTAATTTCCTATCATCTTGTTTTGAAGTTCTGTATCGTTTTTACTGTTTTTTATTATCTTTAAAATTAAAAAAGGAAAGCCATATAATAAAGTGGATATTTATTCAAAGAAAAATGTTTCAGAATATTAAATTATTGATTCACTAACTTTCTAAAAAATAATCAACTACATAGACATGACCTTTTAATTAAAACAAATAAGTTCTTGTGAACTCCGTTTAACTGGCACTGGACAAAGAACTGTTTCCTTTTGTGGGATTTAGTACAGATTATACGGAGTCTGGAATATTTGGTCTATCTTCCAGCACATTGTGTGGGCCCCTTGTTACCTTTGGGTAATAGCATATAAATCTCATAGTTCCTGCTTCTTAAGAGAGAAAAGGAACTTTAAAATAAAATCTGAACAAATACCTGCATGTGTCTTTGACAGAGAATTAATAAAACTAAGAAAAACCAAATATGTTTATTTCACTTAAAATTACTGAGAGATTCACATATCAGCAATTTCTTTTTTTTTTTATGAGAAACCTCTTTGAAGATATCGATATGTAATACAACAAGCATTGCTAATTCCCTACCACCTTGTTTGTAACTCTGTATTGTCTGTACCGTTCTTTTGCTATTTTGTAAAATGTTGTCTGTCTGTTAATGTTTTCCTCCTTTTATTTTTAAAATTAAAAAAGAAAAAGCAATTTCTTTCATATGAAAGAAGAAATTGCCTGGTTCCTTCTACACAGCTACCTCCTGTTTTAAGGTATCCACGAGAATCAAACTTCTTCAACACCAAAAAAAATATTTTCTCTCTCATACACATACACATATGCACACAAGCCAATGTCATTGACAGAAAAAATAGAAAAGTTTGAATTTCACAAAAGAATCAGATGGGCAAGAGAAAGCCATGGTAGATCAAGATTTTTGTCACAGAATACAGTGATATAACAGTGTAAAAATATTCCTGAATTAACAGAAGCCTCTTTACACAGAGCAAATAACTTCCCCAGATTACCAAGATTTTGTAAACTGTATTTGTTTCATTAAAACCACTTTAAAATTTTAGAAATGTACCAGAAGTTAAATTACTATTTATTCTTTGAATAAATATCCACTTTATTATATGGCTTTCATTTTTTAATTTTAAAGATAATAAAAAACTTAAAAAACAGTAAATACTTCCTATAAAAAGAAATATTACGGCATATATATGTATCATTTGAGGTCAAATAATTTATATGGTCCAAATGATTTTAAAACAGTGAAACAGTGTGGTATTCATTTCTCTTCCTTCCATAGGATATTGTCCCACTAGTGTGTGGCAGATGAAGGAGCGGAACAGGCAAATGCCATCTCAACAATCCCTAAGTTATAGCATAGAAGTTTCTTCCAGACAAGGAAAAAAAATAGAAAGTCTATTCCTGGATCCTGAAAAAATTTCAGAGAAAAAAAAAAAAGAATCTGAGTTAAAAGTTAGGTCACACATGCCCTTCAGAGATCACAGAAGCACCTAGAATGATAAGAGTCAAGAACAATACAAAAGGTGAATGCCGTGGTGACCCATAGTTCTCTAGCAGAGAAGCCATCTTGGATGTAGCATGGATGAGTGCCACAGTCAGCAAAATTTAGGAGCAAGCCTCTGACTTTAGAAGTGAGTGGCAGATAAACAAGAGCTAATTCTCCTAGCTCCTCCCAAGAGCTGGGAGCTTTGCAGAATCATGTGGTCCCGTGAAAGCTTGACTCAAAAAGTTTGATGTACCTGCAGAAACTTAAGTCCAGAGATAGCTCACCAGGAATGCAGACCTGGATGTGTACTGAAGCTTATGCCCAAACTTTGAGTGATGAAGGCTCCCTCCACACTCCACATCCAAGCTAGAGTACAAACCCAGATCAGAACACTCAGTGACCAGCAGTGGTCCAGGGCATGTACAGGTGAGGTCCTTCCTCCTTAACTGCTAACGTAAAGGCTCATAATCCCACTGTAAATGTCTACCAAGGGAGACACTGTGATATAATATGTTGAAAACATTAAAGTCTGTCCCCCAGCTGCATCCCTCAATGACAGTCTCCTCTATTCCCACCGCAACATGCTACATTTCAAAGTGACAGTCACATAGCAGGGTAGAGGCATTTGTGAAAGTTCAGAACATTTGTTTGCTCCTCAAATATACATGTAAATATTGTAACCTATATTTAAATCCTGGAAACAGGATTTAATCCATCCAGGAAACATGGATTAAAAGCACTAAACAGATTCCCTAACAAAATGCCATAAGTACGCACTGTTGTCCAACAGAATTTAGTATGTCATACTTTCCAGAGTATTACAGAAAATTTCCTCCAGGGAAATATGTACAATCACTGGCAATAATAACATACCCACGAGTTGTTTTCCTAATACTGTCTTTCATATAACTGTGTCTTTGGAACATTTCACCATTACAACTTGCCACAGAATCAAAAAACTACTATGTATCCTTCTGTGGGAATGATCTTCACAAGTAATTCATGAAGCAAAGCCTCAAACTATATTCATCACCAGTTTTCTCATAACAATTGTAAAGAACTTTAGTAGACTTGTTAATATAGCAGAGTATTACAGCACAGAGTTTCCACCACAGGCTAACCTGAAATCACATAACTGCCATTCATTAAATGCTATCCTAAATATAATATGGCAAACCTTTTCAAAAATTACTAAATTCATAAATAACCAAATTCCAATATCTTGAATTTTTTTTTACGATAGTTATCATTACACTCATTAGGTCCAGAGGTTTCCTATTCAGGCTCATTCCAGGCACTTCATACCAAGGATAATTTAGCCTTCTCCTGATGGAAGGTTTAAGAGAGTCCTGCTTCTCCATGGTCTCAGTTCTGTTTTAAATGAGCTTTTGCACAAGGCGATAACTAGAGCATCTAAGAGGGGAACTTCCTGGTGGTAGGAAATGTTGTGTGCTTGATTTGCTAATAAATGCTTAATAATTGTAACACGATCCTATGCTATTTTGTAAAATGTTGTCGGTCTGTTAGTATTTTCCTCCTTTTATTTCTAAAATTAAAAAAAATAATTGTAACACGTAGAAATAACTTTTAGTAAGGCATTAGATTGATAAATTATCCATATTAATATACTACATTAAAATAAAAATATATCACATAATTTTTCAAAATCATGTAAACCTTTAGATATATATTTTGTTAGGAGTAGTTTACAGTGCATAAAGATTACATTTACTGTGGGGACTTTGTACGTGTCCCCTTCCTTTCCTCTTCCTCCCTGCTCTCTCCAACTTTTCTTCCCTTCCCCATGTGCAAAAGCTCCACTTCCACTTTTTCTTCAATATTTTAAAAATCCTTTTTCTGTTCCTTTCTTTGCCCCTCACTTCATCTCTTAATCCCCTTCGCATTTGAAAAAGATCTCCCTACTTCCTAATATCTATCTTTTGGTTTGTTCTCTAATTATCATCTGAGTTTCTCATATAAGAGAAATAAAGCCATTTTTAAACTTGTATGTCAGATTCATTTCACTTAACTTTATGGTCTCAAAATGTATGTTTATAGAATGATACTTTCAAATACATGTGAACAACTTCAGGACACTCAGAGGAATAGAGGAAGAAGGTCAGAAGGACCACTGCATGATAGGAGCATTTTAAAAGAGGTATTCTTAGCTGAATGTTTAAAATCTAGTAGAAATATATCTTAGCTATGTTTCTCTCATTACTGCGACAAAATATCTAACACCCAAGTTTTAAGGAGAAGTTTATTTAGCTCTGTTAATGGAGTTTAAGTTCATAATCAGCTGCCTCCAAGGCAGAGTGGGTTGGCAGATGGGCAACAGTTCATGGTGGCAGAAGACAGCAAAAGCAAGAAAGGAGGGGAAAGGAAGCCTCTTTGTGTCCTTCATATTGTATGCAGGCTACCTGCCCTAGGGCAGGTGTAGCACTCACACACTTAAACCAGTATTAGACCATGAATAAATCACAAACTCCAGATTAAGCCACCTCCAAAAAGTACACCCTGCCATGACTGTATGAGGTTTTGAGGGGACATTCAGACACAGATCATAGCAAAATGGCACATGGTACTTAGCATATAAGTTTCTACACGTCTGAATGTTTGTAATATTTAATACATTAATAGGTACTTATTTCAACTTTGAAAATGTTAACTACTTTCTTGGGCAGCCTGATTCAAAGTTCTTGGTTACTCATTTAAAGCAAAATGAAAGTACATGTTGATCAGTTCCACCTTTTTGTATGAATGCATCCAATGTCATGTTGGAAAAACAAAAGTTGTGGAAAGTACAAAGCTATTCAGTAAGCTCAAGTTCCTCACACAGGCTCACCCTCGTGTGATTTATAGGTACTACATTAATGAAAGATAATTAGCCAAGCAATAATTTCCATATTTTTTATTAATACAACTCACCATAACAGGTAAATTGTATCAAGTATGGAGGAAGATAAAATATACAAATATATAAGCAATGTTTCAGCCAAGAAATTACCCAAAATTATCATATTTTATTTTGCTTTAATAAACAAAACTACAAAAGACAACTGAGCAAGCAACTTGATATTATGAACTAGTCTACTAAACTCCTTTAGAACTGTGATGGGAAAATTGGTGATGAATATAGTTTGAGGTTTTATGAATTAATTGTGAAGGTCAATCCCACAAATAATAAAACTTAGTTTTATGATCCTGTGAGAAGTTGGAACTGTTACATGTTCCAAAGACACATTTATGTGGAAGACAGTGTTCAGAAAACAAATTAAGAACATGTTATTATTGCCAGTGATCATACAAATTGTGCAATACAAATGGAATTTCAGAGACTGTAAGAATTATGTTAGGTTTTTTTCCCCCACAAGAGTTAAGTAAGAGTAATGTATAACCTAGCAAATTTACTTAAACAAACTTGACTACAGAGATTGGAAGTCTTATGTTTAGTTTGGAGAAAGTTTAGTTGGAGAGATTATCTTCTCTAATCAATTATTAAAATACTTGCTTTCTCTTCTAGAAGAACACCAAGTTAGCATATTTGCCTACCAAAGGGGTTGATTAATGTTTAGCAAACATTGATAAAGTGAATTACACACAGGAGGCACTCTCCATTTCCATCTCAGTTTAGACATTTTCAAAATTTTGTAGAATGGGCTGCACTGAAGAAGGTGAATATATTCTTCATATCTACAGTGTTAATTCAGAGTCATTGTAAGCAAATAAGGGAACATATTAATGCTTCAGACCAAATGGTATCCTAAGTGATCACTGTCATTTACTAAAACAGAACACATACTTTAACCTTTTTTATCTTCTTTTTCCCACTATATTTAAAATGAAGAACAGTCACTGAATCAATGAAGAATCTTATAAAAGTAAACAAAAAATATGAAGTTGCGGACAATGTGAAAATTGTCTTTTTTCTTGTTGCAAGCTACTAAAGTTTCATATTGCTACTATAATGTTATTTTTTGATCTTTCACTTATAAATAGTCTTGGGTTATACAATGTGATACTTATTTCTTTCATTTTATTCCCCTTTGCTTTCTCTATGATAGGTAACTAATAGTTCTACGAACAGAAAAACAAAGCTTTCTCATTAAAGACTGTGGCTTCATCAGAATTGTGTTCAGAGGTGTTTCACTGTGACTATCTCAGCTGACGGCACAAGTGCAAACAGACCAAACACATTGTCACTAAACACTCACCGCAGTTGGCTTCATCCGATGCATCTGCACAGTCTGGATCCTCGTCACAAACCCACAGCTTGGAAATGCAGTGTTTGGTGGTTTTACATCGGAAATAGTCAGGAGAACAGCTGTTTTCAGCTTAAGAGGAAAACATCTATGAATATGTAGATTTGAAGGACAACCGACATTTTACTTATAAAAAGCAGTTAGAAAGTGTCTAAGACAGTTTATTCAAAGGGTATGTTCTTTTCAATTGACTAGGGTCTGAAAATAGGGATTTAAAATTTTTAGTATTTCTAATGTGTTCCCAATGTCCTTTCCAGTAGAAATAAATAAGGTAAACATATTTCTGCAATAACACATTGCTAAAAATTAGAATTAAAACCCTCTTCATTACACATTTGAAAACAGATTTAAAAAGAAAGGAATACAAGTTCTTTCAAAGTAATGTTCCAGTAATTTAGAATTTCACATTTTTATTAACAGAAATAGATCAGAATTGGAAGACATTAAGTGAATGAAGAAATAAAAGCATAAAATTTAATCAAAGTGTCTAGGAGATGCTCTGAGCTTTTGAGGGAAATAGTGAATATCTGACTCAGACTGTAAACTGCTTCACAAACCCTGGCTAGCTTAATGAATCAGCTTCTAGAATGGCTGGCCGTAAACAACTAACCTGAACTGCCTTGATTCTCAGTGCACCATCTTAATCAAATTGCTGGATGGCTGCACATTATTTACTGATAAAAGTTTTAAAGGAATAAAATAAAACTTCAGCAGGGCAGAAATGTTGACAGTAGTTGTGTTGAAAATGTGAGACTTGACAGGTGCTTAATCCTTCAGATTGTGCAGATGTGGGGGTGTGGGTTGTGTCCGCATGCGTACATGCATCGAATGCATTGTGTTCACTGTTTTAACTTTCCCTTGTGTACTTTGGTCTTTGGAAAGAGACTGAAATGCAGAGTGAACAGAAAAAAGCATTTCTTCTTCTTATTTCCAGGGGCCTGTTCAGGTTTCTTAAACGGAATATTATTTATAATTCTTTACAAGTATCTTTGTTAGAGTATTTGGCTAAATTTTCAACATCTTCTCAGAGTTTCCATATGTATTTCATAGGAGAAATATTTCTAGTTAAAATGGAGTTCATTTTAAGCTACTACCTATGATAGAAGTACGTTAGCAGTTTCTATTTGATATGGGCAAAAGATCCATTTACGGAAAAATCCATAACCGACCACAATGTGGTTTCTCTTGAGGATGATGATGAATGGCTGTCACACATGTTTGTCATAGCCCTTAGGTAGATTTTAAAGATCCCCCATGTGTCACTTATCTGTATATTTTAATCTGGAACGTCTTAGTTGCCCATCTGAATTGGCACCTACTAACACTTGTCTGATCAGTATCATTTCCTTGTCTTTCCACCTGGTAAAATTCTATGTTGAATATTTTTCAAACTAATTTCTGTTGAGAGTCAAAAGTAAAACATGACAGGGCGTTCTCTGGTGACTTACGGCAGTCTCTTTCATCTTCTTCGTCCCCACAGTCGTCCTGCCCGTTGCATCTGAGGTTTACTGGGATGCATTTCTGGTTCTTGGTACACTTGAACTGACCCGACAGGCAAACATGTGTGTCTAAAACAGAGTGAACAAAAAAGTCTGAGCCAAGCTTTATGTCTGACTTAAATCAATGCATCCATAATCCAAAATTAGATTTACACTTTCTAGGAGTTTAATCACCTACCACAGTTGAGTTCATCTGAGTTGTCCCCACAATCATTCTCTCCATCACAGATGAATGCAGGCAAAGCACAGAGTCCAGTGCCACACTGAAATCGGCCGGGCTGACATTTAAACTCAGCTGGGGAGGAAAATGCATAGGTATTATGGGTGGAACAACACTTTCACCTGAGAGCATCTTAAACAGAGCCTTTCTGACATTCAAATATTGGTTATGTTTTTTACTAGTGTATCCCAGAGCACAATATTCGTGTCTCCCATGTACAGAGCTGTTATATTCCTATAATATAGGTGAGTTATAAGCAATTTAGGAGCCCACTGGATTGGATTTCATATACTAAATATTAAGAGGGATGGGACCAACAATATATAACTATAAATAAACTTTTAAAAAGCATAAAGTATGAACTAATTTCACTGAAGTGGGGTTGAAACATTAAGTTGCAGATTAAAATTGACTAAGATACAAAAACTTTCATTCTAATAGTCTAAAAATAATTTCTCCTTGTTCATTTTGTTGTCTATGATATGTCTGTGCTGTGTATATCTGTCTTCAGTGCATATTCTCTAATATTACTTAAAGTATATGCTTCCTCTATAAGGTCTAAGTGAAATTTATTGATATTTACTTCTATAATATTCATAATAAGGACAATGTTTCAAATATAATTCATATATATATGTATATGCCACAATAAATAATTCACAAGTGATAATGCATTTTCTTTTGCTATTTTATTTGATTTTATATAATTAATAATAAAGCAGAATCCACTGTGTATCTACTTTGTACCAGGCACTGAACTACATGTTATCACATTCAGTTTTAAAATTAATTTCATAACCTTCTCACTTTGGTATCACTAAGCCCATTTTGTAAATGAGGGAATTTAGTTTCATGTATATTAGTAAATCATCCCTGGATATTTTCGAGTACCAGATTTGGATTTCAGATCTAAATCTGACTCTGAAGTCTCACAAATTCAATGTTTACAGTAGAATATTTAGTTTTTGACTAATGATCTACTGTACATTATTAATCACTGACTGAGATTAATAATGTGGTATTCATTAGTTCAAATCAGTGAATCAAACATTAATAAATGAGATTTCAAACTTTCCTTGACAAATAAATTATGGTATTACAGCACTGACTAAAAATGTAAATATTATTAAAAAAACTTAATCTTATTTTGAGCTTTAATTCCATAGACATAACAGAATTCTAAAATGGTGAGTTATTCACTTTCAATTAAAATTTTTCAATCAGTTTAAATGTTTAAACTATAGATTTTTTTCTTATACACTATATATGTGACTTTCCTCTAATTCTATTGCTTTATATATGATTTTCTTCAACATTTCTTTGTCACACAAATAGCCCTTCCATAAAAATGACTGCATCTATTAAATAAATGCATGATAGCATAAATCTGCAATCTCAGCACTCTGGGAGGCTGAAGAAGAAGGACACAAGATCAAGCTCAGTCCAGGCAACTTAGAAATTTAATACGAGTTTGTCAAAACAGTAATTTTACTATTAAAGAATGAAAGTGAAAGGTTTAGTTTTGTCAGCATGAGTCAGCATGTCACTGCCAGGCATTTCTTACCTAGGGGCAAAGAAAATGATTGTAATAATTATAGTCATTGCACTGCTTTTTGCAGGAGTGCTAAGCAGAGGATTGAAGACATGAGCAGTCAGGTGAACACTGCCTCAATCAGGAGAGCACTGTCTTTCTATAGGTTTGTTATGCTTGTCTATTTCCATATTCTTTCAGTGATAATTTACAGTTAGCTATCAGTTTGCTGATGGAAAATGAACATGTAATGTTTTTTCATCTGTTTATTTTGCTAACTGAATGATGCTACTATTATGCTAAAAAGGAATGTCTATGAAATAAGAGGGAATGCCAATATTTGCCTCTAGAATGATCCTTGCTGTTCTAGTAGCATCATAAGAAATTCAAGTGCAAACTTATAACAGCATTTAATTCTTTTTTGCCGTATAATTCTTTATGCATCACCTCTAACCACACTTGTGTAAATAGCACTATGTAACTTGATCAGTATGGGACTTTAGGAAAGGGCTTTCTCGCCTTCTTTAGTAACAGAAATTGTCAGTGGCTCTTGCTTCCTACAAATGTTGATGATACAACATGCCAAGATGGTACCTAAGCACTCCATAGACTCATTATTTTCCATCTCCCCATCATTCTCAAAGTGTCAGGGCAATACATATTCACCCATTGAGTACAAGTAAACACTTCTTGCTAAAGACCAGAGAGAAAAGGTCACCAACACCATTAAAAGTTTATTTGCTAAAGGCCACAGAGATAATGCCATCAATAAAATCATGAAGGACTTCTAGAAGGAAAGATAAGGAAACATCACCACAATAGACTGAGCAGAAATTTGTTGGAGATGTCACCAAAAACACAGGTAACAAAGGTAAGATAGATAAAAGGCATTACGTTAAGCTAAAATGATGGTTCTACCCTGCAAAGGAAGCATCAAGGATGAAGAGAGAGGCTAGGAAAAAGAGAAAATGTTTACAAACCATGTATCCTGATAACAGGCTACTATCCCAAATATATGAGTATCTCAACAGAATACTTTGAAAACAAATGATTAAATTAAATAATTGCCTAAGGATTTAGTATGGAAATTTCAAAAACAAAATGTAGAAATAGCCAAAATATATTTGAAGAAATGTTCAACATTACTAAACACCTATCTATCTATCTAATCAATCTATATATCTATCATCTATCTTCTATCTAGGGGGAGAGAGAGAGACAGAAAGAGAGTGAGAGGTTTACAACTGGATATATATGAACTAGTTCAATTATTGAATCATGAAATGAAAAATAAAATCAGTATATATTGAAAATATATGAGCACCCCGTTAATTGCTATAGGATTATTCACATACTTCAATATACAGAATCACTCCGTGCAGATCAATAAGTGAATGGATAAGTGGATATGGAAAATGTGGTATGCATGTGCATCTATCTATTGAGCAATCGGTCAATCAATTGACGCACACACATATATAATGAAACATTATTAAGCTTTAATAAAAAATGAGGTTTTTTTCATCTGTTATAACTTGCAGGCAGCTAGAGAACATTATGTTAAGTGAAAAATTCAGGTGTAGAAAGATATATCATTGCTTACACATAGAATCTAAAAAACTTGAATTCATAGAAAGAAAGTGAAATGGTAGTTAGCAGAGGTTTGGAGCACATTGAAGAGATATTGGTCAAAGGAAACAAAATATCAGATAGGAAGAATAAGTTCAAGAGATGTACTGTACATCTTAAGAACTATACTTAATTGCAATGTTGTACATCTGGAAATTGCTACCAAATAGATTTTATGTGTTATCACAACAAAAAAATGAAAAGCATGTGAGGTAGTGCATATGTGAAGTGCCATGAAAAATGTGTATATTATACAGTACAACACAGATGTGTAATTAGTATTTGTAAATTAAGAAATGAAATGTGTAGATACTAGTATTTACCGCTCAAAGACACTACATTAGTATTTTATCTCTGTTTTCTGAAGTTGGGGAAATGCCAAAAATGCATTTCATTGAATGCCATGTTTTCATGGCAATATAAATCCAGTGTGAAATTTCAGTTGATTGTCATCACAGATAGGGAGCACCAAATATTTTAAAAGGAAAAACACTTCAAGCTCTTCACTGCATCATTGGTCATCGTGGTGATATTTACTGAGAAAAGACTGTATCTGGGTAGTAAAGGTCATCTTCTTAATTCAAGGACTACATTAAAATATTCAATACTGTGTGTCTTTATGAGCTACAAATATAAATTATGAAATAAATAATAAATTTCTCTTGGTATATAAAACAGTGAGATCACTAAATTAACTATATAGTAATTTTTATAGTAGTTTATACAGTCACTTTTTTGTCTTTTATGTTTTTTTGAGACATGGTCTCCTTATGCAGTTCAGGCTGGCCTTGAACTCACTTTGTAGCCAAGGCTGGTCTCAAACTCACAAGGATCCTCCTACTTCCACTTCCCGAGTGCTGGGATTACAGGCATGCACCACCATGCCCGGCTATATACTGATTTAAAGGGAAAAAATATTTCATATATCTATCAATCTATCTATCTAGGTATAGATGATATATAGATATATAGATATGTGTGTACTGCTGGATATATATGCACTAATTAAATTACTAAATCAAGCAATAAAAAATAAAATCAATATATTGAAAAGATATTACAGTGTCAATTGCTGCAGCATTATTCTATTGTACATATTCTACTCATACACTATTTTTGGGGGGGTAGGGTTCTGCTAGGCAGTCTGTGCTGACCTACAGTGGCCTAGGTGGGCCTCAAATTCACAGTGGTCTTTCTGTATCAGTGTCCACAGTGCTGGGAGTACAGGCATGTGCCATCATGCCTGGCCATACAGTAGTCTCTGTAAGTTGTCTATCATAATAAAAGCAACAAAAAAAATTATTTAAAAAATTAAAGAACAGGAAATCTTCTGTATATAAAGATTATGTTAGAAAAATATGACTTTTATAACGTTTTTCCTTCTTACTGATTACTTGCTATTTTCACATATACAAACTGTATGACACAACTTCTATTGTAAGATAGACTTGGTCATGACCAGGGAGATGGAACCCAGCTCATCTAAGCAACTCTCTGAACTCTCTAGATTTGAAATAGGCTTATAATTAGGTGGTGAAAAGCTTCAGCACAGAAAGTAACTAGCTTTCAGTGCAAACCTCAAGATCTTGAACTCGATTTTCAAGGCCAAATCATGGCAAACATCCACTGAGATGTTGAGGGAATTCTCATGATTGACTAACAGCGTCTTCAGCTTGAGAGGACAGTATTAGAGTGACCTGTGGAGTGAACTAGCAATGGAAAACCTGTGGACTGTCTATTACCACCAAAGTTACCAATGACCGTTAAAACAGTAGCACTGAAAATGCCAATCACAGTCAGAAGGCATAATTGGTAGCCGATTGACTACAACTGGTGAGAACATACTAAATTGTCTAAAAGCAAACTAATCATTATTATTGAAAAAATCTGACTTTTAGAGGGTTTTTTTTTGGATTTTAATACTGAAAGAAAAATTGAAAGTTTAAATTCTTTAAAGGTAAGATTTCAGTCATTGTGTGACATTCTAAAGCCTTGCTTATTCTTGCTTCCAACTTGGCTATACGTTGGGCCAAAATTAGGCCACTTATTACATTACTGAACACTACAGGAAGCTATATCATTATTCTACATGTAATCAAACTTGATAAAGAAAAAGAAACACAAATTGCTGATGGTGTCATTCTAACATTTTAAAAGCAGGACATAATCAAGACATTGTAACAGCTTTTGCTATATTTTCAAGAATTATCACATGAACCCTTTGCATTTCAATTTTGGAAAAGTACTGCATGAGCAAAGACTTTAAGCAGAGCTTCAATTATCTAAGTCTGGAATGTAAGGAGCTTTAAATTGTAAACTGCAACATTTCCCAAGTACTCACGACAGTCCTCCGGTTCATCAGATCCGTCGCCACAGTCATCCACGGTGTCACATTTCCACCAGAACGGGATGCATTTGTCAGTTTTGCAACGAAACTTTCAAAAAGGGGGAAAAATACAAGGTCCATTTAAAAATTCCCTGAGGCAGTACGGCTATCCTACTCTCTTGTTGTAATTATGAATTATACTGGATTTATTGCTCTACTAAAAGGAACAGTTAATGTTTAATTGTTGATCAGTCTTACATGCCTGTATTTGATTATCTGAGTAACCAATCTGAAGATATCAATATGTAATACAACAACCACTGTAAATTTCCCATCACCTTGAATGAAATTCTATAGTGCTTGTATTGTTTTTGTGTTATTTTGTAAATATCTGTGTATTTGTTAATATGTTTTCACTCTTTTATCTTTAAAATAAAATAAAACCTTCTACAATAGATAATAAACATATAAAAGGTGGCCACAGGATATGCCAGCAAAGTCCATTGTTCAGGGAAAGCTCCTGAGAGCTCCTGTCTATAGCGCAGTCACTAAAGGGCATACGGCCTCAGGGATACTTCTATTCCAAGAGCCAAGTTAAGTAGTTGCTGTGGAAACTCTATGACCCAAAGAAACTTAAAATGTTTGCTCTCTAGGCCATTACATAAAAAAAAATTTGTTAAACACTACACAGGCTTAAAATTAGCAAGAATATCAGGAAGATATATCAAATGGTATATTAATCTAGTTAATTTGAGTTAATGTATTGAATGGTGTTGTTTACAGAGACTTGGGGGAATCAGTACCTCTTAGCCTGTGTACTTTAGCCTCCAGAAAACGAGCTGTAGATCACTGCGAGTTCTCTAATACTGTGAGTGCATGGAAAAGTTCCATCCCACTAAAACATCACCTTTACCAATAGTATCTGACCGTATAAACTTCAGGACTACCTCTTTGAAACAATGGAGGTCAACACAGTTTCAGATTTTAGAATGAGTAATAAATACATAATGTTTATCAGGATAGTAAGTTGACATGGTATAGTTTTTAAAAATCCTTTTTTACTAACATTTACATTTACTTTAAACAGAAACACAGGAGTAATTTTGCATGAGACTTGTGAAGATTATATAAATAACTATTCATTGAAATTGGATTAATGTTTTTATTTGTTCTCTCACCCTTTTAATTTACAATACCTGAAGAAATATTCACAGAAAAGGTAATAATTCTACTAACTAGAAGAAAGAATAGGGTTTTGTTCTGAACTTGTCCTTTAAAATTAGCCATCAAATAGAAGATTTACAATCAAGATGCCAGTTGATACTGCTATGTGGCAATACATATGTATAGGTTTATTTAGCATACAGGTGGTTTTTTAGAGAAACATTTCAGAAAGTTACCATTGCATGCTGTTTATTGAAAGTAAGGTGGTTTAAACCCAAATTACACACCATGTCAGAGCACACAACTATTTTATTTAGCAACACAACTGGATAATTGCTCACAGTGACTAAAAGAGATCAATTTATTCTTGAATGATCTCTGATTACAAATTATTTCTTTCTTACCAACATGCAGATAGGAAAAAAAAGAAAAGAAAATTACACTTTCCATGGAGATAAAAGCTACATACAATGCAGTTGTCATTAAAAGTTTCAGTTTAAATTATGAAACCAAGCAAAATAGAAAATTTGGTCAATATCTTCTAGGACTGCCACATTATTTTCTTTTTTATTTCAGTAGGAATTCTGAGAAAAGCACATTATAATATTATTTGAAATTTTAAAGATTTATTTTCTTTTTGAAGTGTTTATAATTCCCAAGCATGTGGTTGATGGAGAGCTGGCATTTATCTTAATGTATTGCATGCAAGAAAAGAATTTCCCACAGAAAGATATAACCTCAGTTCAATTATCTCTAAAGAAAATGGATTAGCAATCTAGGAATTTATTCACTTAAAATAGTATTACTTTCTTCCAGTAAGAGAGAATTTCACGTTAGTTTTTGCACAAGCTGATGGCGTCTTGGAGTTGATTTAGGGTCGAGTTACATTAAATATGAGAGTGAATTTTTCTTCCAGTGCAGTCTGGGAGGGAACAGAGCAGTGCGAATCTAAAGGGAGACCTAAATGTTGAAGTGACTTTCTCGTATTTGCTTAGCCTCGGTCATGGCTGTTGTGGTTTTTCATAAATTTCCAGATGGAGAAAATTACCTTTATTCATAGTGACTGTCTGGGGATATGAAGCTCACTCTGAAAGCAGGTGCCCTGAACATTAAATATTTCCAGTCATTACAATATATCAAAGCACACTAGAAAGAGGATTGGAGGTCTCCTGGGTATCTTCAAAGTGTGCCTGATCATGTTTAGAAAAATTTCTAAAATGCATTTTTTAAAAATTCCCTAAATAAAACAGATTTAAATAAATAACTTTTAGAATTATATGTGACATGGCCATTTTTATCTCCATTTCATTTTTAATAAGGACATAAGTGTTCCGAGTTAAGAGAAGCCAAGGTAGGATATATTTATGTTAAGTTTTTGTGTGGATCATTTTATTCTCAGAAGATTTTTTCCATTTGATGTCTGAGCTTTATTTTTTTCACACTTAATTTTAGTTGTTTAAAAGACATAAATAGTAAATACAAATACAAAGTATTTTACATAGTAAATGTTCTATAATACTACGATATTCATAAAATAAATTCCAGACTGTAATTATCACCCACAAAAAGAAGCTATGAAAACTAAACACATGTCTGCTGATCTGAAAAAAAAAAACAAAATGAAAATCCTATTATGTTGAAATACATTTGAACTATAAAGAGTCTCCACTTAAAACATGAGTCAAGCCATTTTCCAAAATTGTTTTCGAATTAAAATGATTTAACTTAACCATGTTTATCAATTAGTCTTATAAGAACTGGAATTACTGTTGACCTTTTACAGATCCTCACATTGCTTCACTCATTCTTATTACTGTGATGTGTCAATTTTATTTTTCTAGAAATCCATCATACTTTCATGTTTCTGTATTATTTCATTGGTAATAACCATTAGGTTATAAGAGATTAAGCTTCCTCAGTAATTTTCATCAGAAGACTTAAGCTATGATCATGAACTACTAAAATTTTTGCTCTTTTACATATCTACCTCAGCAAAAACTGTGTTTCGATGAATTAACTTTTCTTTAAGAAGTTTTTGATAGTGCATTTTTTTCTTTCCTGAGATCAGACAAGCATCATTGGTTAAAACAGCTACATAAACCAAAAAACTCACAGAAATAGCCACTAATGAGTTGTGTCAGTTGTTCATTACTATCTTTTTTATTAATGATAAGACAAACGGAGTAAGAACTTTTTTTTTTCCAAGTAGTGCAACAGAAAACAAAACCTGTCTGGATCACATTTTGGTCTATTTGTTCAGTTTTGTTATTTTAAAATCTATGATGAAGATGACCAAGTACTTGAAAAATCTAAGAAATACAGTCTTGCCATTGATATCAAGTTAGGAAATAAATTAAATATATAAGTAGTAATTTCTGGTTGACTAAGGTTTTTCATTAATTGGTTGATCAGACTTTTGGCACTGAATAAGCATAATTATAGATTTTTTTACATAGCATTTTGGAAAGTTGTGTTCCTTTTTGCTTGTATCAAGGCTGATGTCATACTATCTGTGCCTTGTATTTGGGATATCTATCCTCGCTTTATACCACTGTTAGTTGGCTGTTGAGGCTCACCACTTGTAGTGTGGCCACTGAGGGCATTGGTGGTCAGCTCTGCCAGGTCAATAATGGCTTCATTATTTTAGGTCCCAACACAATGATTTGGCTTGCTCAGCACTCTGCAGTGAGGGTCAAAGGTTTTTCAGCATAACCAGCAGGGTCAGTTGATAATTGTTCTAAAGAAAACTAATAGGAATTATGTTTTAAGATTAAAATGACACAATTTTCCATTAAATTTTACTACTAATTAAGGAATAATCAGCTCACTGATGTTATCCTCTCTAATGATTTAAATTTCCAATTCTTTAAAAAATGAATTTTTAAAAATGAACACTAAGGAAATTATAATGAGAACAGCACACTTTGTAAAGAAAGCAAAGTCTATGGCCTGTGCTTTCAGCTAGACATGAGACCCTTCTGATGGCAGTGCACATTAATCGCACATACACTTTTTTAATTATATTCCAGTTGCACTAGAGGGCAAGGTCAGTTACAACAACTATTACCTACCAGAGACTTTTCCCATTTGTATTCATGAGAACTACCTGGAAATGTTATTGCTCTTATTTGAAAGTCCCCTGCAATTCTTACGTGGAAATCTGTCACTCAGTGATCCTGGGAGGTGGGGCCTTAGAGGAGATCAGATTATAAAGGACCCCACATTCATGAATGTGTTAATGTGGTTCTCTCTCTGGGGAGTGCGCTAGTTACCAAGGGAGCTACCTCGTTATAAATGGGAGTTCTCTCACATGTTCTTTTACTTCTTCTTTCTTTCCTCCACTCCATTCTTTCACCTGATGCAGCCTTTTAATATTGAACTCACAGTGTTCAAAACTATGAGAACTGATCAAACAATACGCCTGGTAATCTGAGCAACTACTTGGAAGATAACGCTATGCAATATAATAACCATTGTTTATTTCCTATCATCTTGTTTTGAAACTCTGTATCATTTATATTGTTTCTTTTCTCTTTGAAATAAAGAAAAACTATGAGAAATAAATTCGTGTCTTTTTTTTTTAACACATTATACTGTCTGTGGTTTTCACTGACATGGCAGAAAATCATCTTAGAAAACCAGCACCCCATTAAAACATGCAAATACAAGGAACCAAGAAGATAGGTTAAAAAAAAAAAAAAAAAAGGTAGCTAACAAATCTAAGTAACCCAGCCAGTTTAAAGAGGGTTCATGATCACAGTGACTAGCTTCAGAGTCTATGCTCGTAACCCTTAGAAGTGCTGACATGCTGGAAGGGTCTGACAGCTTCCTGTTACACTGTCCTCACCAGCATGACTCATTTTCTAATCAAAGGGCACGCTGAACTGCTATTGGTTTCTCTGTTTGGAACATAAGCTCATTCAAAGAGAAATTTAATTTCTTTCCTGAAAGTCACTGCTAATACCTGGAAAATCAACAAATACAAAGCACAAAACTCTAAGAGTAAATTTTGTCATTTAAAAAAAAATCAAGGCTTATTTAAACCTTTATCTCCAATTAAACAAGATAACCCCTCAAAGATAACAAAGGCCAATTATAGAAAGTCACATGACTGGTCTCCACAGTTTGAAAGCATTAAACTTGAGTCAATGCAACTACCTTTAAGTATAAAATTATCCTGGAATAGCATCAGTAAAAATAATTAAATTTGAAAGAAAAAGAATATTTTCACAAGGAAATTATTTTGGCTTTCAATTAAAAAAATTCTAGAGAATTATTCTATACCCAGTTAATCTTTCAGCTATCACTATTTGTGAGGAGTGGGAGACGGTGTGAATGGTCATGCAGAGCAAATTATCTAGGAGGATATTTTTGTTTAAATTCCCCAAGCCTCAATTTCCCAGTCATCTTAAACTATGTACAATCTCCTTTGATACTGCCCAAACGCTCATTGAAGATATGAGCTATTATTCCCAGTGGACTTGGGTAAGAGTGGTTTTACTTTTGTCTCTCTACTCTAGTGCCTAAAGTACTACTTTAAGGCTATCTCTAAACATACATGTGTTTAGAAACAAAAGAGATCAAAAATTAATATTTCAAAACGGGTGCCAGCACATAAGCAAACTCAGGCAAAACTTGTATAAAAACTTGCTCATCAGCAACGTATTGTCTCACTAGTGTAAGAATCTGAGAAAGCGAATAAAATTAGGAGGTATGACAGACATTGTGAAAGGAAAAGAAAATGCTCAAAAGAAAAAAGCAACTGGGGTGAG
This sequence comes from Chinchilla lanigera, assembly GCF_000276665.1. NCBI lineage: Eukaryota > Metazoa > Chordata > Mammalia > Rodentia > Chinchillidae > Chinchilla > Chinchilla lanigera. Next base: position 7,269,219 of record NW_004955440.1, read on the forward strand.
GGAAAAGAGAAGAGAAAGAAGGGGAAATTATGTATATATGTGTATATAGGATAGCAAATATAGATGTACTACTGACTTCTATCACTTTACCGAAAGTGATAGATTACTTTTATTACCAAAAGTGATAGATTACAGTTAATGATTACTTAGTTGATCAATCTTGCGTGTCTCTATTTGTTTTCCTGAGAAGCCACTTTGAAGATATCAATACGTAATACAACAACCATTGTTAATTTCCTACCACTTTGTCGGTAACTCTGTATTGTCTGTATTGTTCTTATGCTATTTTTTAAATGGATGTCTATTGTTAATGTTTTCCTTGTTTCATTTCTAAAATAAATTTAAAAAAGAAAAAACCTTGTTTATAAAAGAAAACAAATAAACAAACAAAACACTTGCTCATACACCCCATGAGATGCTTTCAAGTCTCTGACTCACTTGACTGGCTGTGCAGTTGGATAGACAAGTCCTGTTATCAGCTGCAAGGTAGAAGTTGGTGGGACATGCACAGGTGTGGGTCTTCCCAGGAGCTAACAGGCACAGGTGACTGCAACCACCATTATTTACCATGCAGAGATGTTTGGAGACTACAAATGAGAAAAGAAAAACAATAAAACAGGAACAATAATATAGCATGGGATTAGAGATAGGACACTGGAACGTCACCACTTATATTTGAAGCAATTTTTGTAATAAAGTACGTATCATGAATATAATGATAAGGGAAAGTTTTACAAATGCTACTCAGGATCTAATGACATTGATTTGACTATTAAACAATTTTAATTATTTCTACAAAGCAAGTATAGAAGTAAATAAAAAGCTCAGAGGAAAAAAAAAAAAAGAGACCAAGGATATTTTTAGATGGAGACATCAACATGTTTAGAATTATAAAGTAAAAGAAGACAATGAAATGATGCTCTAGAGCTGGTAGTATTGGGGCTTTGCTTTGTAGGCCTGATTGTTCTTTCAGTAAAGTGATCAAACCTTTATTCCACATTGCCTAGCAGAAACCCTATTAGATGAATGCATAAGCAAATTTATTACAGTTGTAGCATTTTAAACCCTAAGCTATTTAAACGTTATTCCAATCAGTATTCTAAGGATCCTAAAAAATTGCATCCCAAATTTAATCTCCACTTCTCTAACCCCACTGCATTATCATTTCAGCTTAATATGATTTGAACAAATCAATAATTGTGTTATAATTGAGCTTCTCCTCATACCCTGTAATAGCAGTACTTGATATCAGCTGAATTCATTGTATAAAGCAATGCTATTAATGAAATCTTGTCATTTTTCTCAAAAGTAAAATTACACCTAACCCTGGTAGAATAAAAAATGGAATACTACCGAAAGATGCAGATGCATTGATGGAAATCATGGAAAGAATAATTACCATCAGGCTGTCTGTAAGAATGATACACTTGGACATCTGTGATGATATGCCATGAGCTAACCAGTGAGAGTCTGTCTGCTCCCGAGGTTTTATGGACACGGCTGAGTGACTTGGTTTTCCCATCAGTCCAGTAGATGTAGTCTTCAAACAATGTTAGTGCAATCACCCCTGGGATATCTTGATTAGGGACTGTAATAGGAGATGGTAGGATTAATATTCAGTCTTGGAAGACTGCCAGTTAAAATATTCAGTATTACATGGGCTGACACATAGGACTGCGACAGAACTTCATGTGAATAATTGCTGTGACAACCTGTCAGGCCAGCAAGGGTCTTTATTACTGGTTAAGAGGATGTAAGAGTGGGCTCAGGAGTTCACTTTTCTCAGATTTAGCTTGGTTCTACCACTGGGAAGAAAATAAATGTGATTCTGCTCACCATAAGAGGAAAGCTACTTCATCGGAAACAAGTAACAGCCAGTATCTTGAAGTCCACAATGGAGATGAATTAATCTCCATTCAAGTTGGTTAAATCCTTAAATCTAAAGGCCATTGCCCAGTTCTCTCTCTTGTTTAAAATGATTAAATCATGTGTCAATGGTGAAACATGTCTACTACCTGGAAATAGAGTACTATGAAATTACTATCAACCATTTCAGTCATTGAGATTTTTACCTGCAAGAGGAGCTTAAAGAAGGGTAGAGTAGGGGGAAATGCAGGCAGAAATGACAATGAATGACACAGATATAATAGCTGTAAAACTGTTTAGTAGCAGATTCAAATTGTTTTATAATTAGGCTTTCAATATAAAATTAGTTTAAATATATGCAATATGATACTTTTGTTCAAGGGATTTCAGGGTCATATCAGATAATGAAGATATAATAAATTTATTTCTAATTTGGTGAGTCTAATGATTTTCATTATAGTTTTCTTTGTGTTGCTATTTTCCCAAAATTATTAAATTATCAAATTCAGAAATTTAAAAATCAGTACAATATATTTTCTATTTTAACTTTCAGATTACTTTTAAAGTTCTATCTTCATCAGAAAACACATTAAAGCTCCAGGAATACATACTTTTTCATGACTTAGATTTTAATTGTGAGAATTAGTGTTTGTCATACTCCTATTCAATTGCAACTAAATTTCTATCAAAATTTCAAACATAATTTACTTTCACATGCAGCTTACCATGTCATTTTTAAAATGAGAGGTAGATATATGATATCAACTAAAATTGCTTGAAATTTATTGATTTGTTATTTTTGTTAAGATAGGCCAAATGTGATCAGAAAACTCATTATGAGGCAGTAAAAGCAAAAATGTTTTAAAAATGGGAGCCTGCAAAGTAGGTGACTAGTCACTGACTGCTATTAATAATTTAGGATCTAAGCAGAAATCCATCTCTAAACAGATGTTCTTGGATAATCAAGAAAAATTCAGATCTGCAAACTGTATGTGCTTTGAACTTTGATGTGAAAATCTAGATGCACATACAATTTAGCCATCTGTGTACTCTTACACACATGGAGCATACTACTAAAATGATAAGTGGAGTTAAATAGGAGAATGAAAACGAAACTTACTAGAATGGATCATGTTCAAGCTACTCAAACAAATGATTGACTTTCTCTCTCTTTGACTACCTTCATTCCAAAAGAAAAAATAACTGACAAAAATGAACAACTCTGTGAATCATGATGATAGACCATCATGAGTTCTTCAGTTTACTGTTCAGTTGGAAAACTGAAGTTTAAAGTAAAATAAAAATTCACCCAACATTTTGAAAGGCTTAGAAATATTTAATGCAAAATCTTTAGATGCAAAAATAAGTAATTACTTCCCCAAATATGGGCTTGAGAAACTAATCACCACTTTTGAAAACCTCAGTCCACTAGAGATTCAATTAACTTCTATGAAAAAAGTGAAATTATTTTAAAATTTGCCAATTAGCATTTCAAAAATAGCACATTGGTTTTAGCTACTCCGCATAACCATAGCTGATACTTATTAAGCAAGTGGTTGCCTCAGAAGTAGGCTAGCACTTCTCAGTGGGTGGGGAGGCAATTTTGCTTCCATAACAAAGAACTATCAGGATCAGATAGGAAGAGCTTTGAAGTTGAGAAGTCTTGTGCTAGTTTAGCCACTTTATATACCTTAATTCATTTAATATTCTCAGAAACCCTACTGCGAAGTAGAACCCTTCACTTTGCAGATAAACTGACTTGAAAAATTAATTTGTCAAGAAAGAGGTGGAAGAAACTGATAAATGAAGATATTAATACATGGAGCTAAGTCAGCTTCTCTGTGTGCTGAGATTTTAGCTACTTTACCATGTTAGCACTGTCCTTAAGAAGTTAGCTTGGTATGATACTGCAGGTAAAAAAGAAATGCAGCTAATTTCATATGCTCCATATGAAAGTCAATTTAATTTCTTGATTGCAACTGCATTGCATACAGTTTGCAGGCATGGAATAATTTAGGTACCCAGCAAGTGCTTAAGTAGTGACCAGTATCAGAAAGTTGTGCTATTAAACAGACCATACATTTGTGGAGATTGGAAAAGTGAGCTATTAGTTCAAAAGAGGGTGGCACATAATAGAAGGTACAAAGCTTCTAGAAAAATCAAGTGAAAGTGAAAAAAATGAGTCCATTCACCCAAAAATGACCATCTGTTTAATTCCTTGTTTGACACTGGCACTATAAAACAGGGGAGGCCCTAGTAGTTTATAAACCCATTACAGGTTTGTTCATTTTTTAAATGTCCTTATTGTCCAAATGACAGTGAACACATTCACCAGAGGATTTGTTCTAGGGAGAAAAGTAAAATACTCCCTTGTGTTAACAAGGGCACAACTAGTCCCACACAGCTAACACTACCCTGGCTTCACCTAAGGGATAGTGACAAGCTCCCTTACTACCACAGCCATACCAATGCAAATTAAGTCAAGGAAAATAAATCAAAACAAACAAAATATCTTCACATAATATTTTGGGGGGAATTCAGCTCATAGCTTGACACCTTGCTTCATTCTCTGTTTAGGACCTAAATATTCAACAAGAGTCAATCAACTATCTCCTCAAGCTTCTGTTCAAAAAAATTTACACATACAGTTTAGAGAAGTATAATAAATGAATCTTGTATTTATTTCTCAACAACACTTGAAGAGTCCAACCTTTACTGATATTAAATGAGAAAATAGTGCAAAAGCACCATATATTTTTATCCAAGCAACTTTTCTGGCTTTAGATGAAGAAAATAATTATTTTTGGTTGTGTAACTTTATCTTACACTATTGTGTACTGTTATATTATTGTATATGTATTCTGTACATTTTCACACATTAAAGATTTATGACACATATTTATATATAACAGAAAAATTAAAAAGCTGCATTATAATGTAATTTGGGAGTATATTGGGCTGACAAATTTCAAAGATGGAATATGATGGTAAAAGAGGAATATTTTAACAAACAGTGAGATATGGTCGAATTTGGGGGAAAAAATTGATGTTTTCTCACAATGATGATAATTATTCTTTTTACAAGAAAATAAAGGGCCAGGCATGGTGGCACATGCCTGTAATCCAGAGGAAGCTGAGGCAGGAGAATCATTGTGAGTTCGAGGCCAGCCTGTGGTTCAAAGTGAGCCCAAGGCCAGCCTGAACTGCATAGTGAGAACCTGTCTCAAATAAATAATAAATAAATGAATAAAAACACAAATAAATAAATAAAATGACCAGTTGTCCTATATAAAATGGCATTTGCTTAATTAAAACAGAAATGTGAAGAGCAAATTTAAAGAATCTTTTCTGCACAGGTATTAGTAGACACAAAGAAGAGAAAAAAATGAACCATGGGGGCTATCACTTAACAGGCACCTATTATGTATTTAAAGCCTATTCTCAAGCTGCTTACTATAGTTAGGTCACTATTCTGTGCACCAGCATTATTTATTGCACTCTATCCAGCATTCCACTCAGGCCCTAGGCAACCAATTTTTATTTCATAAGTTCTATCTCTCAGAAGAAAGGCATTGATATTTGGCAAAAAGTAAATCAAACAAACATTCCCTCTGGAGTTTTCCATTTTACTTAAGTTGGATGTGATCCTTCTAATGCTTATCATGCTCGCCATAATAAGTAGGAGAAGGTCACAATCCAGAACATATTTTTAGCTTGTGTTGCTTCTCTATTGTAATATGCTTGATTTTTCATTTATTAGATCACATTCATCATGTTAAAGAAATACATTCCTACATAACATCATTCAAATTTTATATTTTTGACCAGTCTAGTTTAAATTTTTAAAAACAAAACACAGCAGAAATGTAGTTGTTATCTTTTTAGTTAAGATCTTGTAGTATTGTGGAAGACGAGGACACTGGGACACAAACAAAATTGATGCAACTTTGTGCAGTAGGTTATTAGCCGTTTCACTAGCGATGTTACACTTTCCCCTGACTTTCCCTCCAAGGTTTACCTTCACATTCTATATCCGATTTTAAAATGTTACTTTTTTCCCATTGATCACTTTAATTAATTATTTAAATGTGACTCTAACATCTTTCCCAATATACTTAAGAGTAAAATAAAAGTTATAGAACGTAATAACCAAATTCTGTAATTAGTTATTTTTATGAAGAAATCAAGATAGCGGAATCAAGATAGAGGAGTTCGGAATTAATTTATTATGAAGAGCTATGCATGGCTTACAAGGAAATAGCTAAATAAATGGTGAATTTTGATTGGTCTACCTGAGCCTTCCTCTGTACCTGTCTTCGCTTGTGGGTGCAGCACAGTACCCGACAGCCACAACTTTAAGGAGGGGAAGTTATGTTGGCTGATATTGCAATCCATGACTGGCCAGCTCCTAAGAAGGAACGGCATGGCACGGGGGCACGGAGAAAGGCAGACTGCTCACGTCATGGCAGTGGGGAAGTACAGCGATCAAGGGAGAAGCCCGAAAGGAGATGTACCATTCCAGGTACCCCACGGTGACCGGCGTCCTCCAAGCAGACCCCTCCTCCCAAAAGCAAGTCGGCTGTAATGTCCCAAAGCCAATCATCCTCCAAACACAGTGGCTTTGGGGGTCATTTTAGATCTAAGCCATAGCAGTGACTGTGTGAAGAAGCTTAGTTTCCTAAGACTTAAACTTCACAAGCCTGCTAACTCAGACATTAAATTTTGTTATCTTTTTTCCAATATATTGTAAGACTTTTCTCTTTTTTTTAAAGTCTTGATGCCATTTCCCCAAAATAAAGGATCGTATCCCCTCACTGTTAAAGTAGTGCAAAATTATTATGTATTTTCTGTGCTTTTAGACAAGCACTCTACAACTAATCTTTTTCTTTTATTTCCCTCTTCCTCTTTCTTTCTTTCTCTTTCTTTCTTTCTTTCTTTCTTTCTTTCTTTCTTTCTTTCTTTCTTCTTTTTCTTTTTTTCTTTCCTTTCTTTCTTTTTCTTTCTTTTTCTTTCTTTCTTTCTTTCTGTCTTTCTGTCTTTCTGTCTTTCTGCCTTTCTCTTTCTTTCATTCTTTCTTTTGTCTCCTCTTTGTGTTTTCTTTCCTTTGAATATGCTGGGAAAGTGATCTACTGCTAAGCTATATTCTAAACAATTTTTTCTTGTTTTTAATATTTTCCAATCACTATTGTAAGAGTCAGAATTTTTGCTGTAAACAGAAATGCATTATCAGGTAAAAATTAAAGATGTTTTGATAAAAGATATGTACAGAGAGAAAGGCATGGCTGATATTTTGATAAAAGATATGTACAGAGAGAAAGGCATGGCTAAGGGTCAGTAATGGATGGTTTTCCGTTAGCTCTCCTACCAGAATGGAGTGAAAGTGTAGCTGAAAGGAAAGAGCCACCCAATGAGAGCAGTGCCTGTTGGTGGACTAATTCAGCCTTTCTAATCATTGTGGTTGGTCTTCACAGAAAGAAGATGAATAAACTTGAGCTTTTTCCTTTGCCTACCATCTGATTTGCTGCTTTACATACCATGGAATAGACCACCTCACAGCCTGAAAGTAAGAGAGTGAAAATAAAGTATATCCTAAAATCAGTCTTCTAGCATATGAAATATAGCAATGAGGCATAGGTAGGAAAATCAGAACCACCTCTAGTGCACGCCATCATAATTTTTACCTCGTATCTCTTACTGCATCAAAAACTACCAGTTGCACCTGTTCCTTAGACAATGTCACACAAATTCTGTCGCCTCACACAAACACCATCTGTCTTTGGTAGTAAAGGCCTGGCTGCTCACTAACGTTTTGCTCTGAGAGACCTTGACATTAACAGTATTCCCTGATATCTTTGCAAAGAATATGAGCACAGTACAGGTATGTAGAGAAATGAGGATAGGATTTAAAGAAGGAGCATATGAAGACTAGAAAGGGAACAGAGAAAATAAAAATGAATTGGCCCCGAAAACATTAGGTGAGATTAAATAAAGGCTGCACATGATAAAGGCTGGGAAGCAGATGATAAAGTCAGGCTGTAGTAGGACATGGTTGGTGTGCCGGAGAGAGTGGAAGATTCACCCCAGTGTTCAGTGGGTGGGCAGATGTTCTCTAGCTGAGGAACAATGACAGGAAGGAGTGGGTGGGTGGGCAAGCAGCCAGAACACACGAAGCATCACAGAATGACTGTTGAACACGTAACTTTCATTACAAGCTCCACAAGAACAAAGAGTACTTTATGCAATCTTAGAGCCAAGGGCACTTGTGTTTTGAAAATTATGCCTCCTTCTGCTTTGCTAACAGAATATTGTTTGCTCATAATTTTATCTTCAGGATCACCAACAAGCTACCAGGCTGAGCGGTCATCATTTTGCCCTCTAAACATTTTGCTTGCCTACTATTTAATGCATGTTTCTTACTGGTAATCAACAGAAATATAAATAAAACTTTAGGCAAATGGGTCCAAAATCCATTGCTCAGAATGAATAAAAGCATTAAGAAAAGGTAGGAAAAACTAGGGATGGACAATATTTCCAATGTTCTGACAGTCTTATGAAGTGATACTTTCCAATAAAAACTACAATGGTCCATTAGTGAGACCTTGCTAGAGATAAAAATACAAAGTTCTTTCATTAGGTTTATATCATAGAGAAGAGCCAATTTGAGTAGGGATTACTTCAGAGTCATGTGAAGCTGCCTTTTGAATGCTAGTGCTGATCAAATGTCTCAACTAAAGTCATACTTCTCTCCTTAGTGTCTTAGCTTACACTGGGACACAAATTACAATGGCAAGAGATAAGATTTAATGCTATATTTTAAATATCTTCTTTAAATTTTATGCTATTATTAAAGGAATTTGTAGTCCATCTGTTTCTAGTATTGATTGTCATTGGTCTATCTTCTTAGCACAAATAATACACACTCTCTATCAGATTGGGACTATCTCATATAATATAATTTTACCCATGTCCTATTTCATCTGTGTTTAAATTATCAAAATAGGAGGTCAAATATGGCCATTTCAGTAAGTTAGCAACTAAAAAGGATAAACTTGTTAATTATGGTCAGGGTTTGCAGGGAATAGACTTAATAATTTAAAAGTTTATTTTACAATATTCACTCAAAAAATCAAATTCAGAAGAGTACAAGAGATCTGTCCACACACTAAACACCCAAAGAATCCAGTTGAGGGCCAGCATCACATGGCAATGTCTTGCACAAGTCCAGCTAAAGACCTGGAGCCCATGGCAATGTCCTCCACCAGTCCAGCTGGATGCCCAGGTCCCATGACAATGTCTCATGCAAGTCTGTATCAAGAATCGGCACTGGGAAGGCCCAAAGGCCAGTGGTGGAAACTAGGAAGTCTGTGTTGGAGTGGGGAAGGATCTGTGCCAGTAGAATGAGTGATCTGCACTAAAGCCAGGAAGTGATGCTCAAGGTAAAGACCAGAGCTCCTGTAAAGAGAAATGCAGCCATCCTCAGGAACAGCAAGGACCTGAGCTCCTCTGATGATGACAGTGGCTGAGTTCATACCAGGAAAACCAGCCAGACAAGCTTCTCCAGCAACGGTGGCAACATTGTCCCCTCCAGTTTTCCTTTTATGCTATGAGTAACAATCCTCAGGTGGGCCTTCCACACCCAGAACCATGCTGACTCAGTTCAGCAGGGTGTTCCAAGTTGACCATTAGTTAATTCACCACATTAGTGAATGTGAAAATTTGGGGATTCGATTGTGAAATATGCGTCACATTCATTTTTGAGAACTCAACTTTGCCTAGATAGCAAAAGTATTGTCCTTTCTTGATATTAACATTCATTTTCACCTCTGAAGTAAGCAAAGAAATATTAGCAAAGGTAAATTCTTGTTGTTCTGAAATTTTCTGGGTCTTTTTCCAGGTGATAGGAACCTTCATAGGTACTTGGAAATACCTAGCTTTACCAGCAGTACTAAATATAAAAGTTATGAAATTCTACATATCTGTTCATTAAGAAGATCTTCATTAGAAAGTTCTAATAAAAATTGCATATAAAATACATTTGGACAGATATTAATATCTTTGAGATATCTTTGGGGTAGACATCAAGTAAAGTCACTTACACAAATTTAGTGTCTTCTCACTTTTCTGCAATTATAAACATTCTTCTAGAATAAAGAGAGATAAGAAAAGTATACTATCTTTTAGTGTGTATTATATCATGAAAACTATGGGTAAGCGAGGAAATCAATCAAATAGTGCTTCTCTGCTTTAATTTTAAGCTCAGCTAATTCATGTCAACAAATTTTAGAAAACAGTGAAATGCATTTAACCCTTACTCTATGGATAAGAACATTGAACACTAATGCAACAAAGTTACTGGCCTAGATTTGGGAAGTAACTGGACTTGAGTTAAATCTACTAATTCCTAATCTACTGTATGAACGCTCTGCTACTTGTATGAATGCTCTACTACGTCAAGTTTGAGATAGATAAGGTTGTTGAAAGTGAATGAAAACTCAAAGTAAGGTAGTACCTAAAACGTTATTCTTTTGAAAGGTACATGGAACATATGTGACACTGATAAAAATAATCTCTTTAAACATAGGCAATTTAACGTGGCATGTCCTATACAAAGAGAAAGCCAAACAGCATGACTGACACTCAAATTAAGAGACATTTTAGAAATAGCAATTAGATTCAATTTATTTTACTGGTTCAGGAACAAATCTATAGTAAGTGAATCGTATTTTGCTTTCTCTCATTAAGTTTTATTGTATTGTAAACAGTAGCACATCAACACCATTGGCATAAAATAGCCTGTAAATTCAACTATTTGTGAATCTTTGAGGTATTTTTCCCAAGTATTAAAATACAATATATTACCAAGAATGAAACACTCTAGAATATTATAAAAAAAGTAGTGGGATAGTCCTTTGAATTCTTCCCTTTCTTGGTGACTTTTAGTGGATACTTACAATTCTACTGCAACAGCAATTGATGATCAGAATATATAACCACAAAATATTCCTTATTTTTAGTACTCTTTTTTTCCTCCTCCGTAAAAGAGACATTTAAATATATTTTATGTTATTTTGTCAGTATGGTGTTAAAATATGAAGCCCTTTTCCAGTATTAGGCTATCACAGCAGTGGTTATGAATTGAATTTTTAAGTCAAACACAGAACTATATTCGAAGGCCAACAAAGAAATAATAGGCATAGACTATAGTAGTAATATTTTGATACTGAGACTCTTCTGCTATACAAGAATGGAGTTATCTTTTAAATAAAGAACTATAGTTGACTCGTTACATAACATCTTAAACAATTTATCCACAAGATATAAGGTGATTCAGTGATAACCTATAGTTTAGACTTGTACACATCTATTACTCGACAGAAATGACAGCTACATGTACAATTTTCCTAGCATGGTGAATAAATACGTATAAAATCGATGTATTTAACACAAGATTAAATCACTTAACAGTACACTGAATAAGATTCTGGAAAAAAAAGAAATTATTAAATCAAAAAGAAACTATCTAGAATTGCAAGTTAGAAATAACATGTTTTGGTGTGTCTTTAATATTAATAGTCACACATTATTCTCTACCTTTTCTTTACCAAGATGCTCTCTGCCTAGGTTTTCTCAAGTTCAAAGGCACAACAGACATTAAGAACCAAGTCAGAATTTATTTATGTACTTTAGTAGAAGAGTTGAGAACAAAATGAAATTTTTGTTCTCAATAATATTCTGTGGTATTTAATTTTCTCTTTATTAAAAGGAAAGCACAGCCTTTAATTGGAGGTAGATATGCAAAACTATCACTGTACTTTTACTCAGGAGATATTTCTAACTTGAGTCCAATAGACAACCAATTTGGAGAAAGGCTGTACTCGTAATGTACCAAATAAATCAAAAAGGGTTTCAAATTTTAGAAATATAGTGGCATAAAATTTCAAACAAGATTTATAAATTTTCTTATATGGAGGAGATGTATGTGGTTTGGAAATCACACACTCTAACATCAAACTATCCCACTAAAGCAAGATGCTACAATTTTAATGGTGGTGCCTGCCTCCAAAAAAATCAATTTTTTAATACTTTTTAAATGGACAACTGAAATGATTAGACACTTCACAAGAGAAGAGGTACAGTTGGCCAATTAATACATGAAGAAGTGATCACTAGCTACTAGAGAAATGCAAATTAAAACAACACTAAGAGTCCACTTTACCCCTACAAAGAATGGCTATCATCAAGAAAATAAATAACAACAATTCTAGGGGGCAAAGGAAATCTTCCCGACTGTTGGTGGGAACTGAAACTAGTAAAAGCAGTTTGGAAATCAGACTACTCAAAAAACAGAAGCTAGAAATTTAAATTGACCTAGGCATTCCAACTCTAAGTACTGTCCCCAAAGAATTAAAAATATTATATTACAGTGATACATAAATACCCATGTTTATAGCAACACAGTTCATAATAGCTAAATCTTGGAAACAGCCCATATGGCCATCAACAGATGAATGGACAGAGAAAATGCAGTATCACACAAACAATGGAGCGCTCCTCTTCCATAAAGAAAGAATAAGTTGAGTTATTTGTGGGAAAATGAATGCATCTTGAAAGATATATATATAATTTTTACAAGAGCCAGAAAGCTTAGACACAAGATGTACATGAGTAAACAACTGTATTTCTCTTCTTTTTTTTTTTTTTACTTTATGGAGAAAAGATAAAATATTTCATAATAAAATAATGGGAGAATAATAGTTAATACATTACACGCTGCTTCTTAAAGAAGCTGCTTCTTTAAAGAAGCCGCTCAAGGTGCAAGATATGGGCATAAAAATTTCTTCAATCAATATTAGCATAAACTTTGCTTTTTAATGATCTAAGAGACACTAATAGTATAAGTGACTTGCATTTGTATTGCTTTTCTTATTCTCCAGAGAAACAGTAGAAGCTGCAGCAAAAATTTGGGTTGGATGTTTTCTTTCTTGGTTGGATGCTCTGCCGGATTACGTTCATGTATGATTGCTTATTTCTCATTTAGAATGAAATTTATGTCTATTACTTATATCAGTCTGAAGGGAATCAAGTGGACACACCTTTAGTTGAGTGTACACTTGCTCTATAAAACAGCTACAAGAAGTAGGCTTCAAATCTTCACTGACCTGTTCAAAGTAGAAAGCATACAGTGGAAGCTTTGGAACTAGTCTGGATTAAATTTTTGAGTCACCTGATTACTAAATATGTGATTTTGGACAAATTATTTAATCTCTTTGACCCCCATTACCTTCATGGAAATGGCATAAAAGGCATTTCTTGCAGAGTGTCAGCTAAGGGAAAAAACTTGCGTTGAATTAAGCATGGTCCACTGGACGCAGTAAGATTCTAATTGAACCATTTGTTTAAAAGAGAATGGTTCCTACCCCTCCAATTCCAGAACAGGCTCAGAAAAAGTTCATTGAAAACTAAGTCAATAAATACTATAATAAACTATTGAATAAAATGTAATGCTTAGTAATATAGGTTTTTAGTAAGTAGTTCTGAGGTGCTACTGCATAGCAAGGGGCTTATAGATATAACAAAAAGAATTGTATCTTTCCAAAAAACTAGAAGGAAGCATTTTCAGAGTTTTCACCATAAAACATTTTCTAAAAGATAAATATTTCTACCATGTTTAAAAAATTACATAATGGATGCATACACAGAAATATCAATTTACATTATTAACATGTACACATTTTGTTTTTACATATTAAAATAAATTTAACTCTAAAAAGAACACAAGTTTTCTATTCCCTTGTTGATTTCATCAGGTCGCAATTTAGAAGTGTTATGATAATACTCAGAAAAAATTGAGTCTTAAAATGGCAATTTGAGAGTTTCATCAAGTCGAAATGAGGAATCACTGTATTATTACACACGTCCAGCCTCTCCAAGGCGTATGTAAACTAATTTGAACTAAAACTGGTATATTTGGCAAAGATTCTGAAAGTGTTGCTTGATTCAAGCTTTAAGTTTTAGTTCTCAAATTCTTCTTTTTTAACATCTTTTTTTTTCTTTAATAGATGAGGAACAGAGGTTCGTGGATGTTACTGACCCTGTCTAAAGTAAATAAGCTGTTTGGCGGTTGATTGCAGCCCAACCCAATTTTCACTCCTAAATCTCTCCAGCTTCTTTAAAAAACTTGGGGTTTTCTTTCTCCAGTTCTAGATCATTTCACTTATATGTATATATATCAGCAAAAGTATATTACTTCTTATTCAAAGTCCAAGCCTGACATTCCCTGAAGAATTCCGTAGTTATAGGTTGTAAAGTATCAGTGCTATGTAGACCATCTGTTATTTTATTTATTTATTTATTCATTTATTTATTCATTTATTCTGTGTATATGTAAAGCAGAATAATTCTACACATGCTAATAATAGTCTGGTACATGTACAGTATGTATTATATATAGGATTATTCAGGTCTATATACACATCATTTGTAAATATATATATACACACATATGTATAAATTCCACTATATATGTATATGTATATATCCACACACATACTATATGTATGCACATATATATGCATATATATATAATTTTACATATGCTGTACTTGTAACTCAAATTTATCAGTTTTGTCCTTTGACCCCAGTTTGGAGAACATCCTCAGCTGCCAGCTGTCTCATTACATGTACACCATGTCCTAAGATAAAGTAGGAGGTAGGAGTTCCTTGCATCTGCAACCTTGAGGTAAACTAGCATTCTGAAATGCTTTTCAGGGAAAGATACAAAAAAGGATGCTAAACCACAACCTTAGAATGACTCTTTTGCTGACTCTGCTATTAAAATTAATATACTCATCTTAAAAACATCTTTAAGTTTCAATAAGAATCTGTAAGTTAGGCTCACTGTGGAACATTCAGTTCCTTAAATATGTATAAATAGATGTAAGATCCATAGCTATTAAAAGGTTGTTCTTGTTCCTTAACTAACTGGACAACACAATAAATCATTCTCTTAATAAATTTACAACGCAGTGCCCAATATTTCAGTTATATTTAGCTTCCTGGTCTTTCCTATTTCATCTGCTAAATTACTATTGAATTTACCATAGCGGACCTCTTCCCATAGCTATTATCACTTCAGGTATTTTCTCCTCAAATATTTTAACAGTCTCTAAATTGGTTGCCCTTCCAAGGTCTTTCATTTTCCCTGCTCTTGTCAAATCTAATAACAGCACTCCATCAACTGTATGCCATCCATGGCTCCCTGTAACCTAAAGGATAAACTCCAAATTATGTAGCACACAAAACTTGTCACAATCTGGTCCTGATTTGCTTTTGTTCATCTAACGTCATTATCTCTCTCTTATATGACTTGCAGTTATGGCAAAACTGTGTAAATCCCATGATGTTTCCAGATTTCATTATTCTTTGCACATGCTGTTCCCTCCATACGAGGCATGCCTGTCACATTGTCTCTCTGTGGAAAGTATTACTTAACCGTTCATATCAGTCAAACACCTGCTCACCTCAGCAAGGGCTTCTCTCCACCTTTCTGCATTTTCACAACATTTTGCCTGTACTTCTTCTAACCTCGGTCTAACCTATGGCTTTACATACACATCAGTTTTTCCCAGTGACCTTTGCTTTCATGACAGGGACTTGCTCATCCTTCTAACTCCAAGCCTAGCATAATGCATGGTACAAAAAGGTCAGTAAATGTTTGTTGAATAAATGAGTCAGGAGAGCTAAAGCACACAGAAATATCTAAAGTGAACTGATAAAGATGAAATCAAATGAATTGATGCAATAATTCTGTAAGATCATTTAATATTTTTATATTGTTGATATATCAGTCTGTTATTATTGTAATAAAACCCATGAGAATCATTTATTTGTGCATATATACATATATATGTGTATATATAGATATATATCAAGATGTTCAAATGTCTTAAAAGTGCGTCTCTATGTTCCTCAACTAGAAAATTGACTATGTCTTTTATTGTGGGGGGTGAGGTCTTAACTTTGCAAGGTTTTATTTTGAGTTAATAGGAAGGCAAGTTGGGGTAGAGCTAGCAAAGAGACAGAAATTCACAAGGAAACTGCTTATGCCTTGGATCTAATCTAACCTTTTGTTTACAAAAACCAAATAAATGAACAAAATATCACCATCTCTTGATTAAGGCACAGAAGTTAGAAACTTCACAGATATTTGGGTTGCAGAAATGACTCTTCTCTTAGGGAACTGTATACAGTTTAATGAAGGACATGTTTAGGAAGAAAACGTTTTAAATCATGAAATTTTATTCAGAGTTAACTTTTCTGCATCGCTAACACAGCTTGTGAAAAGTCAATACTCTGAAAGTTTTCAGACACTCTTAATATTTTCCAATTACTTTGTCTTGACTGTTATGTCCTTTCCTGAAGACCTTGGCTTCTGATTTAACAAAGAAAATAAATAAGAACAGTTACTTCTGACCTGGATGAGAACAAATGGTTAGTGACCAAGCTAATAATATAGCTGTTACTGATACAAGAAGTCTCATATATACCAATACGTGCACATTATTCTCTACATCCGCACGGCACAAATAGAAAGAGAAAAATAATCCTCTTTGCAAAGTAAATAGCAAGTAAATGGCTCTTTCCCTCATTGGCTATGGAGCTGGCCTAATTCAGGGAAACAACAATTAGCACCGCATTAGTAACTGCCTGGTAATTACTATACAGCATTCAGGTATTGGCAGGTGTCTAATAAGGCACTTAATGAACTTTTCAGCAGTCTTTCTGAGAAACCCTCAGGAGAAAGAATTTCTGGTGGCAGTTACTCTTTTGCTTCCCTTTACTCCCCGCCTGAGCCTCAAGGCAATTTTGAAACTCAAACTTTAAAAAAATTAGTAACACACAACAATATTTCAGGAAAATAGTTTTTAAGAAATTTAGTACAATTTCTCCCTGCTAATATGTTCCTCTACCCAAAGTCACCACCAGTAGCATGATTCCAAAACACTTTGTTCACATGCATTTAACTTTGTAGTGTTGGTTTTTCAAATCACTAGGCAATCCTCTATGGTACAGTACTTAAAATAACATTATTTAAGACAATATCCAGAGGATAAATAGTATTTAATAATCCTAATATTATTTTTAACTATAATCTTTTGTTATTGAAATACCAAAGGTTCAGATTAAGGCAAGAATTTGGTACTGCAATATGTTTCTAAGTATTTTCCTAAAAAAATTATATGCACTTTATTAAAGAGGAAAGTTTCACAGAAATTAATACATTCCCAATAGCCTAGTATTTTGTATGGCTGTTTAAATGCAGGCATGCTCATAGTTTCATAGGGAGACACTAATTTCCACAATAAAACTTTCAATTATATAATCCAAGAATGATGCCGAATAATTCATTATTGATTCTTTGGGGGAGACATAACTTCTGAATGCTAAGTGTGAATTCTGTTTGTCAACATTACTTTTGTTGTAATTAAAATTCTAAAGTGATCTTTAAATAATCCTTCACTGAAATTGTATTCTGATGAGTTTTTTTATCACCATAATTGGAATGTCAACGCTTAAATAAATGATTCATCTGAATATACTCATTATATCTTAGGACTCTTACCCTTATAAAACCTTCTCTAAAAGCTTCCTGTCAGCATTTCTAGTTAGAAGGATGGGTCTGTTTAAGAGCCAGTTGAGAGGAATTTGGGTAAAATTGTAAAGTAATTTGACTTTAGTTCCTTTTATGCCACTTAGAAAAGAAATTCAGTGACCTCATCCTTCTTAGATCTTCAAACCAGCCTCTTTCCCAAGGTCTCAGTTGATGCTTAGTACTAACCATCCCTTCCTTCCTATTCCTCCTCTTATTTCCTTCTCCAGGGAGTCTGCCACAAATTTAATCCCAAAGAAGAAAGGTATCACATAATCTACACCATATAAACAGCTACACTTTATTTGGGACTTTTCTTGGAAATTGTAATTAAGAGATGCTTGGAAATCAAACTACCTGATAATAAAGATGATGTGAAAAGCACCAAAGCATAATACTCTTATTTCTTTTTTTAGTGGAAAATTTTAGCCCTTACAAAACTACCTGAATTCAGATTTTTTGGGGGGTCATTTGAATTACTGCAATTTTTTTTCCATGCTTATTGTTTTCCTTCAAATTTTCACTTCACTATTATACCTTTGTCCACTGTCATTTTTATTACTTCATCTTAAATTATCATTTTCTCTACTAAGCTCTTCCTTATTCATTATTCTACTGTTTTCTTCACCTATATGTAATTCTTTCATTTTGTTTGATTAAATAGTGTTTTTTTAGTCTATTAACTTATATAAGTGAAAAACTGAAGTATCTGTAAAATTTTGTATCCATTCATTTTACATTATTTCCTAAATGTTAGTCTTTTTTGAAAACTTTTTTTTCATGTTAATATTTGCTACTGCAGTTGATTAGAAAATAATAAATTCAGTCCTGTACATAGTTCAATGGATAAATTTTAAATGATATTATCTCAGCATATATAAAGAAATATACTCAGGTTTTAAAGAGAGAACACAAATCCTACTAGATTGTAGTAATAGTTTATGAGCAATAGCCTTCTATTACAATTAGGATATATGTAAATATTTATGTCATTCATTTACTAAAAAAATTGGAAAGTAATGCCGAAATATTAACATTATCAAAATTATCTACATATAAATTACAGTTTTGAATAAATATATCTATTTACAATTTAATAATGTGATAAAGGACTCTAGCACTGGAACCTTAAATTAAGAAATGTTTTGGATGGAAGAAATCATACAAAATAAATATATAGTTTTTAAATGAATTTTTTACACCAGTAACACACTGACTTATTTGCACCACTATACCAACCTTTGTACCTATGAGATCCATCCATGTTGCTAAATTCAATGTGATTTTCATCAGCCCAATAGAGTCTATGGTTGACGTAATCTATTGTTAGTGCCATAGGCCTGGAAATTTTGGTTTCTATGACAACACTCTGGTTGGTTCCATCCATGCCAACACGGCCAATGTGAGGATACTCACAACAGTCAATCCAATACAAATACCTGGGAAAGAAAAGCAAGAACCATTTGTTTACAAATGACCCAAGCGTGAAACATCAAAAACATGTCACTTTTTTTGCTCAACTCTTCCCCAGTTAACTCTTGTTATCACTCTGAATAATTTTGCAAGTGTCAAAAAATGATAGTTGCCCCAAACTGTTCGAGAAACATCTTAATTTTGGATGAATAAAATTGCGCCAGTGCCTATGCCTCTGTCTCTCTTGCTGTCCCTCATTTTCTTATCTATAGGAAATCTAAAACAAAAATAAAGGTGTCTGTGTCATTTGTTTGAATACTTCTATGTGTTTTACGACTTGTGTCTATTTGTCTCCCCATGTCTCACACAGTCGTAGGTGGGGCTTTCACAGAGGTGGCTGGATCTAGAGTATGTGACACTGGGATTGATTCATGGTGCAATTCTAGGCTCAGAGTTTCTAGGATTACAGATGCTCTAAGTAGTCCGGATAAAATAAAAAGGTGCAGTAAGATGCCCCTTACTTGCTTGCTTCTGCTGTCTTCTGCTTGCCGTGAACTAGGTCTACCCTGTGATACCCATCTCTCCAGCCACTCTAACTTGGAGCCAGCCTGTCACGGACTAAAACCTCTACACACTGTGAACTAAATAAACCATTCCCTCTGTAACTTTGGGTGTCAAGTATTTTGACTCAGCAACAAGAGAAAAGTAACTAAGTCAATGTGGTAACTAACAGCCAGTTATGATAGTTTCAGTTTAAAATTATTAAAACAAAATAAAATTATATGACCTGGATTGATCCTCACAGCAGCGACATTTAAAGTGTCCAATAACAACAAAGGTATTGTGGGTGATATATCCAACAGCACAGATAGATAGAATTTCTATCCTCAAAGAAAGTTCTAATGCAAAACTCTGCTTGAAATCATGCTATTAGAAGTTCCAGGGTAGGGCGTTTTAGAGGGGAGGGCAGAAAAATGAAGAAAGTAATATTGCTGCCATCAATACAAGAACTACTCAGTTTTAGTTTAAAATTCCATAAGATACAAATAATAAGCAATGCATGCCTTAGAAATTTCTGTCTTTAACTATTTTTTATCAAAGTATAAAGTACACAGAAGTTACTCTGTTATGTATAATATGCTTCCTTATCTACATAACAGAAGACTTGAGTTACAGAATCTTTTATGATCTTTTCCTATGTAAATTTAAAATTAAATTGTATTAACCTACGTAAGGTTTTCTATTTCTTTTGCTAAGTATAATCTCTGGTAATTAATTCTTCAGATTTGGCAAATGTGTAATTCAAATAATATGGCATGAAATTATTATATAATGGTTACAAACTGGAATATTTGTTTTAAAATTAAAAAGTCCTTTAAAATATATTTTTATTATCAATTTTAAAGTAACTATATTTAATATTATACTTATACACTGGAAAATTAATAAATGTTTTCAGGAAAATGGTTCCTGAAATACAGAGTTAGCAGTAACAGTCATAAATAAGACAATCATGTTTTGTGTTGACAATCATTTTTTGTGTAAATTATCTTTTTTTTAATAAAAGCATGTGTTATATGGATAACAAAAATATTTTTGATTATAAGTAGCTTTGGAAGCTTAATTAAGTATGGTATTTGAAAGAAGAAATGCATTTCTTCTAGAGACTCCACAAAAGGTGGGAATGTGTGAGCAGAGGAAAAAAGACTGATCTGAAAATCAAAACTTACTTGAGTCTAAATATCAAGCTTACCTTTCCTAGGGCAACACTGTAATTGTTATTCAATAGTTTCAATACGTCTATATTAATTCTGAACACATTTTGAAGATTTCAGATCAGCAAGGAATAATAGATATTAAGTCCCTCAGAACAAGATTTGTGTCTTTGAATGTTAAATTATTTTTAGTATGTTATTCTTTTGAAAAGCAAATGTATGTCAGTGAAATATACCTTCTACAGAAACACACAATCCAGTCCTTTGTAATAAAGTTACTGAATAGCACCTTGTTCTCTATAAATAAGTAATGGGAGAATAGATACAAAATAAGAAATTGTATCTGACAGAAGTCATAATGCAATGAGATTTATTTTTTTGAAGCAAATCAGAATGTGGCTTTTTGTCTAACTGTCCATGACTTTTGAGAATGTTGATATCATACATTTTTTCATACTGAAGAGAATATTCTTATTTCAGATGCTGTCATATACCTTATTTGATTAAATTCATTTTTGCTTTTATGTATTACTTTAATAAATGTGTACAAATGAATAAAAAAGGTGAAAGTAATATTCCAGTGTTCTTGATAACAAAATTAAAATGGTTTGATTAGAGATATCTTCATATGTGTACTTAAATGAACACTTTAGATATACTTGTTCTTGCAAATAAAATATCTTAACAGTGAAATTCTGTCACTAAAATATTTGAAATCATTGGCTATTAGTGATGTTTTCAAAGTCATTAATAAATTGCAAATTTTAAATGGTGTAACGTCCATATAAATGCAATTCCAAATCATCAAATTACTATAAACTTTGCCATCCAATTAGTATTACATTCATGCACCAAGATATTAAAAAGAGAAAAGGCATCATTCATAAAGTCCAATATCTGCTATATCACTCAGAATAAATCTGATAAAATCACAGGTATGAAATCCTATCCCTGATATCCAAGGCCTTGATTATTTATTGAGCCAAAATATACTTCTCAAAATTACTCCTTACTTATAAAATGTATGAAATACAGCTCTAGTGGGAGATTTTATTTATAATCTCACATTTTCACTTCTGTAATTTGATCTTATCATTTGCCTGGTTCATGCTTCTTCAATTATAAAAATATTTCCATAAAGACTTCCCTCGCTTTGCCCCCTCTGCTCTCGACAAATTATTCCTTGATTAATGTTCACATTTTCAAGGTAAATGAGAAGACCAAAAATATATAAGAACACCTTTGTAAAATACAGGTCTTTTTTTGTTTGTTTGTTTGTTTGTCTTGGTTTTTTATTGCAGGCCTCCTTGCAACCTTTAAAATGCCAAATGATACTGTGATGCTCTGAAGGAGTTATAATATCTCTAATCAAATATTTTTTGGTAATAGCAAAAGGACGCTTCAGTCATTTCTGTTCTACAGAATTTCTCTTCTTATTATTTTTGTAGTTGAATAACACAATATGACATAGAGTCTCATGCTATGTAATCACAGAACTATACTCAACCATTCAGAGATAGAATGTCCCTAATAAATCCCAAGGGCATATTTAGGGGACAGAGAACCTTATTTTGAAACAATGATTCACTGAGATTATATTGTGTAGCCGATATCTCTAAGTACTGGGGACACAGAAGTAAATACATGTGCTTGGAAAGATATCCAAGTAAATTCAGTAGAATTTGGTAGGAAAAATATTAAAAATTAAAGCATATTAAGATAAAATTATTTCACAATTTTTCAGGCCTTCAGTGATACTGAGAATATAAGAGATTACAATAATGACACTATTGGAATAAGTTTGTGTCTACTAAATTTGCAGACTAGCTTTCCATCTAATAAGCAGTTGTAGATCTCAGACAAACCCAAGGAATGGGTGGATCACCTAGGTTCAAATCCTATGTCCTCCCATTACTAGCATTGCAAACCTGGAAATTAGCCTGCTTGAGCCAAGAACCTACTCTAATTTTGAAAAGAGCCAATAATCTTTTCTTCTCATAGAGTCATTTTAGTATTAAATGAGAAAATGCATAGAACAAATCTGGAATATTGGTGAGCACACAGAAAATCTCCAATAAATATTAGATATTACTTATGATTTTAACTATACAAGATATGGAATATGTACATTATTATACTTTTTGGCTTAATAATATCCACCTAGCATGTTACTTCTGGCCTCTAGGTTATATTATTATGTGATCTGCCTGGATTTTATGCATGTTATTGCATAATTTGCCTATTTATGAATTAGAAGAAACTTATGTAAATACTACATTTCATTGAAAAACATCCTTTAGCTGAATAAAGTATTAGTATCTGTAACATAGGATTTATGAAGTAGCTAACTTTCCATGACTAAATGTCATTTCCTTTCCATACTTAAATCTCATTTACAGGCTTAACAAAAGATAAGCATGTACAGAAATGTCTACTTGTAGTCATAGCAGCATACTTCATTTTCAACATGTCTTTTACATTTAAACATAATGCAATATATTTCTTTAAAATGAATTATATAGTGCAGGGTGTGGGGGCACACTCCTGTAATCCCATCACTCCAGAGGCTGCAGCAGGAAGATCGTTGCCAGTTCGAGACCAGCCTGGGCTACAAAGTGAGCTCAAGGCCAGCCTGAACTGCATAGCAAGACTCTGTCTCAAAAGACCAAAAAAAAAAAAAAAAATTATATAGAAATGTGATTGATTTTGTTTTTTTTTCTGAAATTAGTCAATATTTAGAGATGTTTCTTTCATCTGAAGATATTTGTGATTCTCAGTTATACAGTTAATCATTTATATTCAATCCCTGAGAATTTTTCATATATATGAGAATACAGAAGTCAGATAACTGTACGGATTTGAAAATTGGTGGAAAAATTTCTTCTTATGTGGTTTCAAAATTTAAAGAAACATTTCTGTGCTTCCCCACCGAAATCAGAAATCTCAGTTTCATTTCAGTAGCTTTTCACTCTGTCACAGTAAAAGTTCCCTCATGACACTTCTCTTTGAAACATTCAGATCGTTTACATATGAATGCACTGGTTTAAGCATAGGTGAAGATAATGTCCCTGTAGCTCTAACACCCTGCTCTGTCTACAACCAGTTGCACATTTACTATTTCCTTCAATGATGAATTGTACAGTCTCTATGTTAAGCACAAACACTTACAAAGACATGGTCATGGTGCTAAAACAACTCACCTAGATGGAAGGATAAAACTTTTACATCAAAAATATTCATGTAATGCTAAAATGTTGACCGTGGGGTGGCCACTGGGACCGAGGTAGTGAATGTTTCACAGAGGAGGTAATAGTTTTGCTCATCTCTATTTCTCTTAGAGAAATAGAAGGATATTCTAAGCTTAAAGACCAGCGTAAACTAAACTATAGAAGCATAGAATGCCTCTCCAAATTTATTTGTATATCATTACCTACATTTGCAATAATTGCAAAAGATATTAAGTACATAAAGTGTCCACATATTTTCTCTAACATATATTCCAAATAAAATAGCTTCTACTATTATTTTTTGTGGGTTTGCTAAAGTAATATCAAGAATAGAAAACAAATTTCTACAAATTAAGGTATGAGGTTAATGGTGGAGTTCGGTGACCTATGAGGAGGTCTTAGGTTTGATCCCCAGCAGTGAAAAACAGAAAAAAAAAATGTAAAATAATGCATATTTTTAAAGATTTTGAAAACTGCCTTTATTTCCAAAAACTCAAGTCATGTGTGCTAATTTTGATAGATTTAAAAGGTTGCTTGTTAAAATGGAACAAGTACAAGATTTTGTGCTCTATTTTCTTTATTCTTCTTCAAGTAGCTCTTAAAAACTATGCTCCTTGTACAAGACCATCTTTTTTTATTTTATTTTATTTATTTTATTTTATTTTATTTTTTCTGGTACTGGGAATCGAACTGACGACATCACACTTGCCAGGCAGGCACTGTGCCGCTGAGCTAAATCCCCAGCCCCTAAGATCATCTTGTTACTGGAAACAGGGACATGCTGTAGTAAGAAAAACATAGGACCAAAGCCTGAAAACTGAGTTAAATCCCCAATTTTATACTTCTTACTACATAAATGACTGAGAAAGCCAGTTGGCCAGTTTGACATTAAATGCTAAGAAAAGGAACAACAATAATTGTATCTTCACTGGAGATTTTGTGTGCAGAACATGTGTCTAAAGTAAGAAAACTGTGAGATAGTTTTCCATTTTATATAATGCTAGAGAAATTAGCATTAGAAAAGAAAGGTAGTTACCTTTCTTTTCCTTGTTTGCATATGGAAACTCTCAATCCCTGCAGGTCTTCAAACTGATGATTTGCCTCTCTTGTATATACTTCTTTCCCTGTCTTCTCTGTAGCCAAAGCCCCACAAGGAAGGGTTGTTTGTTTGTTTCGACTGTGTTGTACGGTGTTTGGATTTACTCTTGGTTCTCTCTTACTGTACAGCATGAACTAGCTCCACGGTTCCATACGACTGATTTGTTCCAGTCTGTATGTGTTCCTTGCAATCGGTTGTATGTGCTGTGCTTTTCTGTGCGTCTGTGTATTCTTAGAAGGCCTGTGTTTTCAGCCAGAAATAACTGCCCTAAAGCACATCAGAGCACCAGGCTATTTCTTTCCTATCATTATTGTCCAGGAAGCTATCTCTGACTCTACTTGAGATAGATACGTTTTCTACTTTTTCCTACCTTAGGAGCAATTGCATTGTAGTGGAATTATTTTTACCCGTTTAGTTACTGATGATAAAATGACACTGTTCCTTATTTTTATATTTATTTCTAACTAGAGCAGTGTCAGAGATATACTAACTACAATCTAAAATGTGTTGACTACATGAATAATTAGATTTTTTTTCTTTTAAGTAGGTCCATGATTTACTTTTTAGTGACTATTAAATATTAAGAAATTTAACACTATCCAAAATATGCTTTGTATTAGACTTTTGTTATGATAAACTGAAATGAAATATTAATTGTCAAAAAAATGGAAAAATCAATCCTTTGAAATGCTTACATAATATCCTTCATGAAGGATAATGTTACAAATATTGAATGTAAATTATTTCAATCACCTAAAAAGTATTATCAGTTAGAACACTGATTCAAAAATTAGACTATATAATTGGATGATTAGGGTAAAACTGTGAAAAAAATTAGAATTTTAACTGAATTTAAATGTAACAGGAAGATGACTTATTTGCATTTTTACTGCTGTTACTATTCTATCTACATTGATATTGTGATAGTTGGCATACTATTAATAAAATATACAACGGCCACCTACATACCTCCTAAAAGTTTTGTTGTTTCATTACATTAGTCTGACAAGTGTTCATTAAGTACATCCTTGCCTGATCACTTATCAAGTGTCAGGACAGAAATCAAAGCAGTATTGGCATATCAGAATTATTTGCAAATCACACTGGTAATCTGATATGGAAGGAAGGGTTTAATTGCATTTTTATTAAATGATCTTACAATTTAAATCGTCATTTCTGAAGCAGGACTGCACAATATTTCCTGTGCCGAAGGCATTTTCAACATGAACCTCATCTTACAAAAGTTAAAATACAAATCGCTCGTTATTTCACTCTGGAGAAGCAGGAAACAGCAACAACTAAAAGGTGCATTAAATAGTAGCTACTAAAGTAGATGGCTTTAATTGTTTCATGCAAAGATCTAAACTTATTTGTTTATTTGGTCGTTATGTCTCAGATACACATTATAATCCAAATATTACCCAAAAATGAAGTCAAGGGAGTCTTTTATCACATCTGCAATAATACAGTACTTTGTTGTTTTAATTGACAGATTTAATGTATGGGTTTATGCTGATGATAACTTAAGACTGCTTTCATTTTATGGTGCAATAACTGTAACCTGAGAGACATAAAATCTAAAGCTAGATTCAGCTGCTTTATTAGGCTAGGATATAGTTTTTGCTTCATAAACAGGAAATTCTACATGACTGCTATTATTAAACAGGTAATGTTCTTTTCATGAAAAAGTGAAGCATTTTTAGTATTATAAAATGGGAAGCTAACTCAATTATATTGATTTTGAAAAAAGCCCCACAGGTTTGGATGCGCAAAAATAGTTTCTGAGTCAATAGTGAAATAATTACAATATTCACATCTTTATGAATGAAAACAGATGATAATCATTATTTCCTGAAACATCCACATAAACAGACTTTTATGAATCTCTTGTAGGTAAAACACAGTGACACTCTTTTGAACTTCCTGTTGCTATGGTAAAGAAAATATTTTAAAAGATAACAAAGTTATTATATAATTGTAGAATGAAAAGCTAAACCGTGCCCATTACCTTAGAAACAGAAATGCATACAAGGTACAAGTCTTCGCCTATTTAGTTTCGCTTTTACCCAAGTGAATGTTTGAAATGAAGCTGTAGAATGTATTCTAGCATGATCAATTTAGATATTATAAGGATCAAAAAAACAGAGATTTACTAATTAGCAAGAAGCAAAATTTATCTGTTATCTTTGGCCTGGTGAGTATTTATTTGGAAAAACATATTTTGTAAATTTAATCTTGAAAGCAGAACAATAACAGTGCTATACTCATCCTAGTATTTCTTATTGGTGATACATGGTATTTTAAAACATAAACTTTCTCTAAATTTGCCATTTTAACAAACATATTTGGTAGTTTAAACATCTACAGAGATCATTTTTGATCATGTAATAAATTATAGTACAAAATTGGAACATCTGTATTCCCTAAGTACAAACACAACTAGAATTGTTATAACCCATAGAATTTTAGCCAAAATCACCAGAGCATTTTGAGCACTTAAATGGTGCTCATCCTTTATTTGAAAGCTCCAGCCTGTTATGATAGTTTTTTTGCAATGTTTTTCCCCGCTGTTTTGCTGCAATGAAATGGTACACAGCTCCCATGTGAACCCTTGCTGTTATTCCTACTTTGCCATTTCTTTTGGATGGATTTGATGCTACACCTTGTCATTTATTACCACGGGTACCATTTTTGTCTCTTGCTATAAAAGGGAGCCGGAATTATATTGCTTATACCTGTGACCAGCATTAATATTGGAAAAT
The DNA here is from genome assembly GCF_000276665.1 of Chinchilla lanigera. Lineage (NCBI taxonomy): Eukaryota > Metazoa > Chordata > Mammalia > Rodentia > Chinchillidae > Chinchilla > Chinchilla lanigera. Next base: position 7,296,950 of record NW_004955440.1, read on the forward strand.
ATGATTACAGAGTTTATTATTTCCTTGCCTTTGTCTAAGACTTAAAAACACTAATATCAGGAAAACCTGTATGTTGTATGCATTTCCATAATAAATGTGTCGATTAGTTCAAAAGAGTTGTTTAAGATTTTAAAAAATAGCTGTACAATGTAACGCTCTTCTCCTTCCAGTTATAGTCATCCTGTCTACTATTTTTCTTAGAAATTTCTATACATTCACATTTCATGTTAAATTTTCATGCTAATTGCCTACAGAACTAGATTTACCCCAATGAACAAAATCCATGACCTTAATCTTAGAGAGTTTTAATATTTGTTACAAACCCAGCTCGAGGATCTAAAGACAGGTCCCTGGGAAACTTCAGTCTTTTGCTAACGAGTATAGTAGGGTACAAGCCATTGACTTTTGATACTTCAATTATCCTTTTTTCCATGTCAGACCAATAGAGATTTTTTCCAATCCAGTCAACAGCAAGTGCATTGGGGACAGCTGTGTTATGCACTACCTACCAAAATAAGAATTTCAGAAGTTAACAGTGGAAATGCCTGGAATAGAAACCGAGCAATTGCTTCTTGATTTTTATCAAGATATAGAAAACTATTTAAACATTAGAAATGGAATTTGGAAAAGAAGATTACAACTGACCACAATGTAATTATTTATCTTTGAAAAAAATACTTAATATATAGTCAGATCTCTAGAAGTTACATATGGGGTTAAGAAGAAAAATTGGTACAACCAAAGTAAAAAGCTATTGGACAGATACAGAGTTGATGATTATAATTGTATTAGTTTATATACTCAGCATCTTAAAATACGGGACAAAATATTAAAAAAAAGAATTATTGAGATTGTTTAGTTTTAATGGTTTAAGTTATTTCAATAGCATTCCTCGCCCTCCCTATCACTTTTGCTGCGTTTAAGTGACTATATTAAAAAAAGAAAACACAAGTAAAAGTGGGCACAAAGAATTTTGAATCTAGTCAAAGAGAAACAAAAAATATTTTCGTGCAACTGCAGTTAGCAATTCTAACCCACACCACATTAAATACATTAAAGATAAAGGCTCTCTATGAAAAAATAACATACATATGAAATGACTAATTATTCCTGATCTGAATGGTAGATCATTCCAAATTCTCATAGATTTTAGGACCATGAGAAATAAAGAATTGAATCTTGGAGATGCATAGAAATTAAAACTTTTGAAGTTAGAGATAAGAAAATGTTAATTAAATTTTATAGTCATCATTTCCCCTAATGACATCAACAACAAAGAAACAAAGTAACAATATCAACATCTGCAACAATTAATGATTAATCTACTGTGTTGATTTTAAAATATAGTTGTTTCTTTGTTCTTCCAATCTCCAGATCTAGAAAACTGACACAGTGATTTAACTGAATATCAGCAAATTAATGATCTTAAGAAATGAATCATTTCATAAACTTTTATAAGTTATAGTAACAAAGGAACAAAAATGTCAAGGACATATGTAAAAATCTAAAAGAATATACACAAAGTATAAAGGTAATGAAAAATTGAATATCTTATAAAATGTTCAAATTTGAATAACATAACTTTCACAGGTTTCATATAATTTGCCAAAATTTAAATTATAAAAGAAAAAATTCCACTTACCTGTTCCCTTTAGCCATTGAGTCACCTATCATTATCAAGAATTGATATTTCATTATATAAACCCATACCAACTACAGTTATCCTGACTCAACCGAACCCAATACACTGTTCACAATATAAACGTTTTAATATTTCATTAATATTTTAAATATAATTTGCTTCCCCCAGAACTTTATGTGTGGTATTATAAAGGGCTATCAAATGTTAAAATAAGTGAGTAGTTCTATCTTTTTAATACAAAACTTTTTCATAATACATTTTACTGCATATGCCCAATGCTAATAATTTAATTTCAAATTAAAAATAACATAGAATTAGTATCAAATATCTCATATTTAGAATGTCACATATTTTAGTTATAAATTTGCCTAATCAAAACACTCTCGATTTTACACAAATGCATTCAAATATTTTCATTTATAGATTTTTTAACAGTCTTTTAATTTCAATCTATACTCTACCACTGAATTTATTTTCAATCACTAATTCTCACTCTCATTGTTGCTTTTCATTTGAATCAACACTCCTAAATCTCAGGCACTAATCATTTATAGACATCAAGTTTTCCAGGGGTTCTAGATTTTATTTACTTAATTTGATTTTTAGTTTATTGCCAGTATGGTTATAGGAAAACAGATGGATCAAAAGTTTCATATTTCATGTTTAAAGTATTTATTAACTTACGCACTAAACAAATGGGAAACTGAAAGGAAGCTAACATAATCTACAACTGTTGTTACTAAATAACAGTGAGTGTTCTATTCAGTCATACCAATAAAATATTCAATAATTGCACAATTACAATAGTTTGTTACCTTAATGTCACTTCCATTTAAACACATTCTATTTATGCGACTTCCGTTGGGTCGACTAGAATCAATCCAATAGATGAATTCTTCTCTGTAATCAAAGTCTATAGCAATAACGTTATTTAAGCCCTACAAATGAAAAAAAGAATACAGTTTCAATAACAGTTAAGATAAATTACTTTAAAATGTTTAACAGCTCATGGAAACCATTACCTCCCTTTAAACCTAAACAGTTATACTTACTAAAATGAATTACATTTGTGACTAATGCTTTTTAAAAGCATCCTATGATTACATGTTCTCCCTACTATGCACTTTAAAAGGTAGATAATTTATTTGAAAATACTGTCCAAGGAAGACACAAAGTTTTCAAGGTATACAGTGGTTTAGAAACCAGTGATGTAAGAAAAATTTGATTTAAGGAAAAAAGGCTAAAAGTTCTTACTTTATGTTAATATTACATATACAATCGATAACATTATAGCCTGATCTATGAGAAGGCAGAAATGAACTGTGAGCTAAATTGTAAAGGGAGAAGGTCTCTGCAAAAGTAAAATTTTCCCCTGATAGCAATCTGATGACTTAGACCAAGAGGTTCAGAAATGTTGCTTTAACCAAAAGCTCTTGTCCCAACAGCATAAATAACTTTCCTCTTTTAATGCTTCAAATGGCCCCTTAGGCAATACACTGTCATATTAAATTTGAAAGTTATAACCTTAGGTGAGAATTTGACCAAACAGGAGCTGTATATTTAATACCTTTTATTTCATGTGGTGAAAATGTGAAGCAGTCACTCCCTTCTGACTCATGGTTATGCATTTTTTAAGGTTAGGTAACAAAACAGAAAAATAAATTCAGCATTTGAGTTTTTGATGCTACAGCTTCTGTTTTGGTCATTCTGCTGCTGGGTTTGATTGCAGATTCTGCTGGCTCTGGAATGCTCTGAGACAGTGAAGTGTTCAAACGATTTAGAAGGAGTAAGTTTAGATCTAACCTAATTTAGTACCTTTAATGGACTAACAAACTTAGGTCAAAATTTCAATTTTATATATTCATCTTAAGACCAAAATACTTTATTGATTTATAAACTCTTTTAGAAAGGGAAATAATTGATGTTAGAGACACTTGACAAAGCCCCGAGAGATATTTGCCACTTTATTTTTTTTTATCAGTTTAGACTTGTTCATATTAACATTTGCCCTAAAGTTGTTGAATTTCAAATTGTAAACTACTTATACTTTTATAGCAAGAATTAGCACCTACAGGGAGACAAGGTTTTTGTTCACTTTGAATTTGTTCAGGGGAAACAAGACAGGAATAATGGACATTCCCAGGTCTGCCATATTTAATAGATCTATATCGTCTTTTAGAAGACTCAGGCTCACAGATTACTGGTCAGACTTTATTTCAACAACCTACAAGAGCAAAAGTGCCTGTTTGCAGAAGTAAGTCAGAGACTGTCCTGATAAATTGTACTTTATTTTTCTTTCACCACGGCTACACTCTAGTATTAACGGTGTTAATATCCCAAGTTCAAATCTTATGCTTCCAGGTGGCTAGCTATGCACAATATCCTTGTTTTCTCCTCCAGATTATGATACCCAAACCTCAGGAAACTGCATGTAATTTGTCATAAAAAAGAAATTCCAGCAGTAAGCAGGCTGCAAATTTCTCACTTTACTCAGATGAAAAGATGCAAGAACATTTCTTACTGTTAGCATTATTAAGAATAATGGTTATAAATGCTAAAAAAGCAACTAATTTTTAGTCACAGATTCATTAAATCTTGCTTTGCATGCTAAAAACTGGAGCATCAATTCACTAAATGTACTTAACTGTACATACATAGGAAGCTGACTATGAAAAATCAATCAAAGTTCTAAAACATAAATTGAATATATTCCAGACAAATTCAGCAGAGGGCTTAAGAAATTCACTTCAATAATAGTCTGCAATAGTCTTTTTTTAGTCAAACAGCTTTCTCTCCAGAGGGATAATTTAAATGGATTAAGGTTCTGTGAAGGCTTACCAAATCAGGTCACTAAATTAAAGAGTTTTACAGGGGAAGAGTAGAGAAAAAATTGACTCTAACTTTAGCAAATATTTACCCATAATATCCAGCCATGGAAAAATATCTTACTCCTTTCTTAATAATAATCAGTTTAGATAATGAAAATGTAACTCCAAATTTAGCCAGTCAGGTATAATAAATTAAACCTATACATGCAGAGGAATTGAGGTTGTGAATTCCAAATTATCAATCTAGGCAAGTTGGTTGTTTTCCTATATATTTATTCTTACTCCCCATAGAAAATAGAGCAATGCCGTCTTTGTAGAATCTTATGCAAGCAGCATTAAAACAGCCAGAGATATGGTCAGAAAATGTCTGAAAATCAGAGTCATCCCAGGGGTTTCAGAGCTGAAAATTGGTTTCATCAAAATCCTATTTACTTCTTTCATTTCTATACCTGAAGATGTGCACCTTTGGTTCAGGATGATTAATTTAGGAAACTGTATTTTGTTTCTGTATGAAATTTTACTGAAATAAAAAACTATTAGAAATGAATTGGATAACCTATTAGAAAGTTACTTGATTAACTTTTATTCTATATCACTAAAGTACATTTTCTAATATGTATATGAAATGAAGCTATAAGTGGGCTAGCACAGCAGCTACATTCTAGAATATATACAGAAAAATTTCTATCAGAAGCCTATAGGCATTAAAACTTCATGAGATTATTAATGACTTAAACAAAGAGTAAAATTCAAGATATTAAGATAAATCATTCTTCCAAATCAGCTACACACAAAACTTCCAAAAAACTAACACAAAGATATTTCTTTTAACTTATTTGAGTTGAAAGCATAGGTAGAATATGATTATTTCTGTGTTCTACTTCATTCTTCATTCTTTAGAGTTGTAGACAATCTCTAAATGAAAACAAAATGCTATTGCCAGAACTCTTGAAAAATTTTAAATACTATGTCATGCTAAAATGGTGGCTAAAATATGTCCCCTTATACAAACCATATACTCCAAGCAACCCACAGACAAAATTTATGTAAGATTTACCAAAGGTTTGCTTTTTTGTTTATTTGGGGATAGTGACATTATTTGTTTATCCTATATCATCATAAAAAAAAAATGCCTTTCTTTTAGCGGGGGGAGTTCCAGTACCAGGAATTGAACTCATGACCTTGCACTTGCCAGGCAGGCGCTGTGCCGCTGAGCTAAATCCCCAGCCTTCCAATATCATCATTAAGAATCATTTTTCAAAGATTTTCAGGACCATTCTGAAATTCCTCATCTTCCTTGTTCCATTTCATTTGCATAAGTTCTCTGCTAATAAAAGTATGGAACCTTATCCTCACACAGGTACTAACGATTGGCAGCAGTGTAAAATGACATCACTATGAGAAAAGAGCTGTAGTACGGTGTGCAGCAAAGTGGTTCCATTATGTGGAATAGACTTAAATGATGCAGGCAGGATAGTATCATTTTGGTGCATTAAGAACAAATCTTGACAAAGTATTACCCATGAAAAACAACAAAACTGATGCCAGTAGAAATGCTCTGAGTTGCATAGTTATAGGAATAAAGCAAGCAGCTACAACTGAGGCTCTGTTACAGTTCTTTCATAAATGAAATAAATATTGTGCCTATATTAGCTAAATGTGATTCAACTAAGCTCAAAAATAGAATATTCTAAAGAGGCAACTTCCTCCTTTTAAACTGAGATAGCGCACTATGAAAATTAAAATGTTAGAAATACCAAGTAGAAAACAAATAGATCTCTGCTTTAAAAGAGTATACTAAGAACTTAATGGCTGCTGTCTCTGACTCTGAAGTTATGAAGAGGGTTATGAAGGGGTAAGAAAACAGACACCAGAAAAAATAATTTTCAATATTTTAAAAATATTGAGCAAATAGCATAAAAAAGGAATTAAGTTAAACAATGTAGGAAACAATGTGGGCAGCAAGGAAATGTTTTCCACTTGAAGCAGTTATACATCAACCTTCTCTAAAATATGATTTCTGTGTTATTGTCTGTTAAAGACCAAAACGCCTAAAGACCGGCAAATGCTTCTATTTCACATATATTCCTGGTTAGATCTGTATACATGTAAAGACATTTTCTATGTTATACATTATTCCGGGATTCAGAATTCTAGAGAGAAGTAATTTGAAACTGTGGATACTGGTGACACACTGCAAGAAGGACTTTAAAACTCCTAGGTGCTCTGGAACCCAGCAAGAGTGCATGCCAAGAGCACAGGGACATCTGAGCACTCTGGACTGCTGGAGAATACAGATTCTGAGTCAAAGTGGCAGCTGCTACACAGCTTGGATCGTGGCCATTCCCACCTGTGAGCCTACCTTCTGCACTTATATGTTTTCATTAGTAGCCAGATAACCTGAATTTTCCTGTACAGTTTTCATTTTCAAACTGTGATTTACTTAAAAGCTAGAAAATTCACCTTTGTCATAATTAGTCAATATCACACTGCCTAGTGGATATGTGGACTTGAAATAGGATTAAATTATAAGATAAAATGAGCAAAATTCCCTCAATTGCAGTAGAAGAATCTATGTTAGAAGGAAAAATATATTCAGCTAGACACCACTGGTCCTCTATATCCATAAGTTGCCCATTGATAGATTTCGTTAACCACCATCAAAAGCACTGAGAGAAAAGCTGCTTCCATACTGAACATGTACAGACTTTTTTCCTCTCATTATTTCCTAGTCAACTCAGAACAGCTACTATTTACAGAGCATTTACACTATAATTGTATTTTAAGTGAACTAAAATGATTAAAACTATATGGAAGGATATGTGTAGGCTACATGGAGATACTGTACTATTTTATAGAAGGGACGTGAGCATGAGTGGGTTTTAGGATTTACAGGAAATATGGGGACCAGTCCTGCTATCAGATTGCTACAGTGATTTTAAGTCTTATTTTGATTTTCCCAAAAGTCACCGTAGGAAAGCTACTATTCATTGATATGTATCATTGTTATAAGCACATCATAAGACAGTAAGTATCCTTAATTTTGATACCTTATGCAGTTGTGGCAAAGATAAATTTGTAGCAAAATTCATACAAACTATTTCTAGGAAAATATATTTTTCTTGAAGATTAAATTAAAAAGAGCAATTATTAACTGCATGTGGTTTGTCTGTTCCATGTAATAGTTACTCTAGTTCTAGTTATTTGAATTTATGCTATTTCAATGCACATATGGGGGGAAGGTTGAAATAAACAAGCATAGTTCTATATCATTATGAGCTGAAAATCATAACTTTTAATAAAGTAATGTACACAATTGACTCAGGTAAAAGGAGTCAAACACAAAACAAATCATTTCAGGTTCTTTTGAGGTAGCCGGTGTTGAAGTCACAGCGGGTGAGACTGGCAACCTATCAGCCTGTAGCCTTGCAATCCTGATACAATGAATAGGTTTCCTCCCCCGAGTCTGGGGAACTGAACCTTCATTTTTTGTGCTTTATAGTACTCTACCCCTGATCTTTACCTCCTGCCCTTCTGTTTTCTTTATAATTCCAAATTTCAAAGTCAAGTTATCATCTATTCTATTACCAGGTTTTATGAGCAGTAACTTGAAGTTCTGGAAAAGGTTACTTTTAAATCTCAAGGGGAGAAAAAAACCAACCTGAGTAATCCACAAAATGGCTTGAAAGAGAATTTTATATTTCCCTAATGTAGTTTGAGCTAATTTTCTCTCCCATTAATTATATTTTACCATTTTTACCTTCTTTGATATGGTATAATATATCTGGTTAGGAGCATTACCTGCTCATTTTTAAAAGAATGTTTATGGTAATCTAATACAATGCATGCATATATGTACATCCAAAAATATGCACTTCATAAATTGAAATTGTTAAGTACTTTATTTTTACAGCTCTAATGCATACCTGGGGGGCACCATATTAAATCCTATAGAATTCTGAGAATACCGTACCTGCTTTAAAAGTGTGTAGTTGGAGCCATCAGTGCTAATTTTTCTTATCTCATGATGATCAGCAAGAATGAGGAAAGGTTCTTCATCTAAAACCAAAGTAAAAACAGATTTGTTATCTGCTAATCTGCTCAGTTTTAGTTTAGTGTAGCAGCAATATAAATTCCAAAGCAGCGCTGCTGTGCTGGATCAGTGGATAAATTATGTCATACTCAGCCATCTAGTCTGCGGTAAAATGAACAGGCACTAGGTACCCTGAAGTACAGAGTATCCAGGTAATTCTAAGTGTATCCCGTTTTTACCTTAGATTTTCTTGTACACTCAAAAAAATTATTTGGAATCAGTAGAAAATAGCTGGTGTTACATTCTGGGAATTAAAAAATATAGCTCAAGAAAAGATCATTTTATTTACCTTAAATATCTACAGAGTGGCTAAACATTCAGAAAGCTCTTCCTGATAACCCCATCCCTCAGAATGACTTATGTGGATTCCTAGAGTATCATTGTACACATTTACTTTGCATGTGCCTCGAGGATTCTCTTAAGAAATTTCTAAGTCCAATTTCTAATCTTTATTAATTACTTCCACCTCTCCTCGTGAGGATTATGTTTAATCTTTTATTACTCTTTAGTTCCATCTTACAAGCTTATCTGATGTGTTTTATTATCTTCTTCAGCTTAGAATATATAAAAGATCATGATAAAGGTCTTGTCATGCTGAATATATAGGACCATCTTCTGACTCTTTAGCTTGTTTTCTTCAGAATTTGCTTGGCAATAAAATGAATTATTAGAGAAACCTCAAAAAGTACTGTAATATACATTTAATTGATTATACATTTTAAAAATGTCAAATTGACCACATCAATTGTTATAATACTATATCAGTTCAGGAAAAAAATTATGTTTAACATCTTTGCTTCTAAAAAATATGCATATACTTATTTGCCAAGAAAGAAAATTTAAGTTTCATAGGAAGAAGTAGGGGAAAAACGCTTAAAAAGTATTCACTTTGTGTAACTGAACATGCCTCATTCATTGTCATAATTACTGTCCTGGTTAATTTATATTTGAAAATATTCTGATTCTCTCTTTGTCTTTCAGGTTCGTATGTAATGTGTTATGAAAAAGCTATAATATTGTGTCTCAGTACATGCTGTGCAACTCATTTGGATCCTCCCTTCCAGTGTTCACGACAGCACCTTCCACCATTCACTCCATTCATCAGGATGAGGTCAAATTCGGACCCTTAATCCTTTTCAGTGGAGAGCTGGCTCACTGATTCTACTGATTTAGCTATTCCTGTTAGCATACTTTCAGTTTTACAAATATAAAAGTAACCAGCCTATCTTTTATATTAACACTGAGGCAATTATGTTCTTTAAAACTTAAATATATTTGATATAAAAAATTCTGCCCTATCTTTCACACAAGATTTATACTTCAAGAACATCCGACATTATTATTCATTTCTAAATATGATTGTAATATGAAACAACTAAGGGATTAGTTCATAATATTAGAACAACTAGCCGGGCGTGGTGGCACACGCCTGTAATCCCAGCACTCATGAGGCTGAGCCAGGAGGATCATTGCAAGTTTGAGGCCAGCCAGGGTTACAAAGTGAGCTCAATGCTATATTACCATTAGCATTCATCTCTTCTACACAATCCTTTATGAAAATTTTATATGAATGCAAACTTTTTTTAGACTATCTCTTTGTCTAGTTTCATGTTACTAACTGCCGGATATAGCAAGCACTGAAAAAGCAAGTAGGTGGTAAAAACAAAAAAACAGGTTCTAAGTGATCCTCAAGTTGATTCAGGAAAGAACAGTTCAAGATCACATGACCAAGGATGAAAAACTGAATGACATAATTTGTTCTTGATATCGTACAGTTTTAACAAATAAAATTCATTTTAAAATTTCTTCATCAGTATCTAAAGAAAGTAGATGATAAAACCACCTAACGTGTCTGCAATATCTGTCTGCAGGGGCT
>NW_004955440.1:7307488-7419708 GCF_000276665.1 Chinchilla lanigera
AAAAAAAAAAAATATCTGTCTGCAAAGGTAACAGTGGTGCTTGACTCATTATACAATATTTAAACATCAAAAAGGACACAGAACCTATAACACACCATTTTTTAAGCTGTTAGTAGTCGTTCTTATATTGTCTTGTTTTACTCTAATATTTTTCCTCTGATGGTTTATAATATTTTTAATGGTATGGACAATGCTTTATCAAATTTCTAATTTACAGTGTCAAACATAACACTTAGAATAAATGGACCTTTAAGAAGATTTGCTAAATCACTGGAAGAATTCAGATAGTTTTAGGTATTTAATTTATTATGCATATTGTTGCTTTTTCTTATCATCATTTTTATTAGCCTGTTGTTTCCTCAGTGTAAATGTATGTGGTAGAGGGGAGAAAGACAAACACTATAGTAAAGTCAGAATAGGCCTTTTCAGTTTGGCTAAACTCTCATATTATTACGTGTTTCCTTAGAAAGCTGTGCTAGATGCAATTCCTTCTGCTTGTGTGCACTCTGACAAGGTAGGGAGCAAAATAGTTCACAAGATCATAATGCAATATTACCACCAACAGAACAGGGTATATACAGGATAGAAAGTCACAATGACAGATTTCTATATTGAGGGAAGAGGAGAAGAATTTTGATTTCTCAGAAACAGCAGGAAAAGTGAATTCAATAAGAATAGCTATAAAATGCAAGATCCATATGTGTAGCTGAGGTCAGATTAGCGGGCAAATTCAGTTCGATACCTGAAAGTGACTTGCAGCCATTTGGGTTATTGGGTTGTACTTTATACCCATCTGTACAAAGGCACTTGTAGGTCCCATAGGTATTGATGCATTGCTGGCTACAGGGAAAGCCTGAAGAGCATTCATCAATGTCCACACATGTTTTACCATCATCCTTCAGTTGGAATCCAGGCCAGCATTTGCACTGGAGAAAGAAAAATGAGCACAATCAATTCATATCATTGTCAGTGTCTTTTACTATTGGATATCCCTTTAGCATGACTCAAATGAGAAGCACTTAAGAATACGTAAATGCAAGTCTTTCTGTCTCCCAGAAATTAACCCCTAATGAGAATTACATATATGTATTACGTAAAGTTAAAGTTCAAAAAGGACTGTCCCACACATCTTCATCGGATGTGCTGAGATTGGCAAGATTACAAAGTTAACTGACTTCACAAAGTCATGTGACTAGGGAATGGTGAAACAAACAAGTAAAAACACAATAAAAAAAAAAACTTCAACTTCTTTTACTCTTTTTCTATTAAATTATGTTGTGTTTTTGGAGACCTAAGAGTCATAAGAATTAACAGGGATTGTTAGCAGAGTCACATGTTATCTCAATTGTGACATATAGAAATCTATAATGAAAATATTTTTGCTCTTAGTTCACTAATGAAAACAGAACCAGGAAAGTAAACTTGCCTATATAAAGTTAATATGGGTGCTAAGAGTAGTCAATTTAAAAAAAAAAAAAAACACAGTAAGTGTCAATATTGGATGAATCTGACTCTACACTAAGACATGATGATTTTGTCTGAAGAAAAAGTAATATTAACTCTTTTTCTCACAGAAATTAAATCAAAACATACCTTCAAACATTTTCTTCAGTTTTACTGTTACATTTTGCGTGTCCCTCTGCTAATAATATGCGATACTCACTAACAGACATATGAACTTTTTGAGTATGTAAACATCATGCTCTATAAGTTTTGCATTCTTAAGAGGGATGAGGCCCTGTATCTGGTCGCCCTTTTAAAACTCTATTTGAAGGCCCTACCAAGTAGAATATGAATAATATTATTATAGGAAATACACCTTTACTTGGCCAGAAAATTTTTTATCATTAACTTTTATCAACACTCTTTAATTGGCTTTGAATAAATGAATTTGTGAATGTTGAGAAAGATGTCAAGAAGGAACTCCAAGCCATTAAAAGTAACTATTATTCAGGACGTATTCATCACAAACATTTCAGGATCTGGATCATTTAGTTGACAGTGACAGAGAGTAAGAAAAGTTGTATATATTGGGAAAATATTAAAATGATACTTGTCCATATTATGAAATTATCAATGATCATTTAATTGAATGGTAGAATTTTTCAATACAATAACAAAGTCCATTACTGAAAAGGAAAACAAGGAAGCAAGAGTAACTTCATCTGAAAGTGCTCAAAAGATAAATACATTAACTACTTTTACAAGGATTTAAATACTTTAAGCTCCTAGTACTTCTACTTTGAATAATTTACATCAACATTTGTCTAATAATACTCAGAAAATATAACGGACTGTATAAATCTCTAGAACAAACTGCCAAGCCTGCAAAGGAATGCAAAAGCCATAGGTTGAATTTGCAAATGCTCATTGTATCTAAATTGTGACAGTATTGCTTTCTGCTATACTTTGGATCCTCCTTCTTCCCCAAAGGCCATATCCAGAGGTCAGGTCCCCAGCTAATGACGCTGTAAGGGGAAAAGAAAAATTCAAAAAGCGACGTTACACTGGAGAAACCAGGCCACAGAGGGAATGCCTCTTAAGGACAGCTTTTGTAATAGTCTCTGTCTCTACTTCTCTTTCTTCTCTGGCCCCCATCAGGTGGGAAGCTTTCCTCCACACTGCAATCATTTTCCTGATTTGCCACAGGCCTAAAGCAATGGAACTGAGTGCTTTTAGCCAGATTAATGACGAGAATCAAGAGCAAACAACAGTGTGAAAGGTAGGAAAAACTTTTAGTTTGCACAGAAAGTACTGTGAAGGGGTATGGTTGCTGAAAAAAATCAGTACCATTAGACAGACATCAAGTACTTTCCCTATGGAAAAATAAGAAAGAGGCCTTGAGGGCATCTCAGGAATGGTCCAGACCCCACACATCACAAGTTCAAAGTCAAAAAAGTATAAACTCCTGTGAAAGATTTTGCTTTGAATAAAGAGCCCCAGAGTACAAGGTAGAGTACGGAAGGGTTTCATGGTATAAAAGCTTCCAAACAAATCATGCCAGAGCAGTTGGACTTCAAGAAGTTCCTAGGTGGTATAAAATTTGAATGTTGTCCATATGGTGTTGATTTTGCCTGGAGAAGACCTTCTTATAAAAGGGACTGCTGCTTACACTGCATGCAGAGAAAATGAAATCTTTAAGGCAAATGAGTTGTATACTTAGAAGCAGTTACAGTGATCAATAGTATGTTACATGTATTTTAGCACAACTTTTAAAAATTTAAAAAGAGAAATCTAACAGGATATGTTATCACTTTAAAGTCCTGAAAATCAAATCACTTATTCAAAAAATCAAACTGGTAGCTACAGAGTAGTCTTGAAACAAGGGGCAATTTAAGATAAGTGAAAAGAAGTTTCATAGAATAGATTGAATTTTTCTGAAGCACTATTATAAAATGAAACAAGGTACATCTTAACCTTAATAAAGTTTCTAAAATCACTTTGAATGCCTATATTAAGCTTAAAGAAATATTATATCAAATAGATGGCTTAGATGAAATAAAATATGGAAAATTAATTTATTTAAAATAAAATTAAAGTTGTTATAATACAAAATTCTATATACAGCAGTTTCAAGTTTATAGTAATTTTAAATATTGTTTTTGAGAGTCAGGAATTTGAAAAGAAAATTTTCTCCCCAATGCAGTAACAAGATTTTAGCAAAATATTTTTATACTTAAAGGATCTAAAAATCTATAGAAGAAAATCTACTAGACTTATAAAATATTCAAGATTTGTCTACATTTAGCAGAAAAAGTAGACCATAAAACATTTTTACACTTCCTTAAAAAGTCAATTATTCTGAGTCAAATAAAACTATTCAGTGTCATTTTAAGTTTTCTCATTATTCAGAATTATATTTTCCAGTTTTACTTTGATGTTATAGGAATATATAACAAGAAGAGAGAGCTTTGGCCATGCAAATGTTTCCTATTATTTTAAAGAAAATGTTTTTGCAGATTTTTAAGTGACATTAGACAAATATTATTATTACTATTTTGTTTTGTTTTGTTTTTGTAACCAGGTGTCAAACTCAGGACCTTGTACTTGCCAGGCAGGCGCTTGTGCCACTGAGCTATATCCTCAGCACAACAATTATTATTGTTTATTTCTAATTTATGCTTTAGAAATTTCTACCTCTCAGTAATATACTGATTGTATACGATAAAGTATCAAAAGATTCATGTTTTAATTTTTATTTGTTTTGGAGTGGTTCAATATATTTAATTTGTAAAAAATGTACAGATTTTTCAACTGGTAGGTTCTAAATTTTGCCTTGGTAATCAATTGCATATTAGTGTAAAATTTGGAAAATAATTTCTTGTCATTTTCTGTTGATCTTGCAATAAGAAATGGCTTACTGGTGGCCATTCCGATTCCATGCACTAGACAAACTGATTGGTACAATTTTTTCCAAAAAAGTGTGAGCAATTTGGCATTCCACTGAGTTCTAAAATGCCAGTCAGTAAGTTATTTGATTATATTGTATGCATACATATAATTCAGGTTACCCCCAAACATACTTGTGATGCACATTTATTTATACATTATATAAAATATTTCGCATGGGCCTTTGCTTGAATCTTTTATTTATGATTTTGGGCTCATCTTAAATTTTTGTATTGATCATGTTTCCACCAATATATATTTTATTTTATTCATTACACATATGCATCCATGAATTTTATCTGGGTATTTACATAAGTTTTCCAAATATTATATGTTCATAAACAGTTTGGAAAGTTTAAAAACTTCTATTTTCATCTAGAATTTTCACATCATTCTATGGCCTCAATAAAGGATGGAGTAAAAATGATATTTTAAAAGTATAAATAAACAAGTATTTCTGTTGAGCTCTTCAAAGTTTTTAAAAGAATATAATTTAATGTGGTTTATGGACAACATCTTCTATCAAAATAATTTTCCAAATACAATATTACTGTGCACTAAATAAATGCATCTTACGGGTTGGCATTTTAACAAAAATTTCATTTTTTACGTTATGTCACATGGTGGCTATTTTATATTTTGTAATTTTTTATATTTTACCACCGTGATTTTTATGACATTAAATGCACACAGTTTAAATAAACACTGACTGGAAAATTTGTCCTATAGAAAATGTTTATGTGATAGAACTAAAGAATTATTTGTAAGCCTGTGACTTAAAATTTTAACTAATTCCCTACAATAATTTTAAGATGTACTTCCTGATATACTCAAGACGATAGTTCTATATCGGTCATGTATAAGTCACAATTTTTTTTCTGCTTCTTGTGTTTTAAGATATTTCCTTCCAAAATTATTCGTATGATGCACAGGCTCTCATTAAGAGTTGTTCTGGCTCATTTGTTCTGTTTCCTTCCTGTAAAAAAAGTGTTTGTGAATTATTGCCTGTGTATTGTAAGTTTTAAGTTTATTGTATTCTTAATACAAACATGGGCCCAAAGACTTTTAAAATAAATGCAGCTTTAGCTTTCTTGATATTTGTTTCCTTCTGTTTGGGAGGCTGTTGTTTTGATTTGCTTATTTTCATTCTGTACTTCTAATCCAGGCTGGGCACATGGCTTCCAGGGAACGACAGTCCTAGAATCAATCCTTCATTTTACCTCCACTTTCCTGCTGGGAGGAAATGGCTGTTCGAGGTCTTAGGTTATACCTACATACAGTAAAACCTTTGTTAAATGTAGTTACTAATCATAGTACCAGAAATTTTGAGATTAAAAAGACCAACTTGGTTGTTTAACTGAATTTAGAAATTTAACTGAATATAGAGATGAGTGTCATTACAATGTTAAGGCTTGTGGAAAAATGGCCGATGATCTTCATACACACATTTCACTAGCACTATTTTAAGAAGGTTATTTAGCAACTCCTAAAACATTTGTGGTGGTGACATGTGAGGCAGCTCAGTTTTAGATTTTGTTAATGCAGCAAAATACTTAAGAAACTGGGTAGGGTGGTGCATACCTATAATCCCAGAACTAGGGAGGCTGAGGCAGGAAGATCACCGAGGGCTTGAGGCCAGCCTGGGCTACATAGTGAGTTCAAAGCTAGCCTGAACTACAGAGAGAGACCCTGTCAACAAAATGAAACAAAACAAGCAAAATAAAATGCTAAGAAAAACAATTTATAGAAGAAAAGTTTATTTTGGCTTCAGAGGCTTCAGAAAGGCAGACAGGAAGAAAATTACTCATTTCCTGCAGCTCAGTAGTATAGAGAAAATGAAAGTGTCTGAAAAAACATATACCCTTCCATGGCATGTGCCCTGTGGCCTATTTCTTCCAGTTATCCCCTGTAATTCAATGACCTATGTAATTGTGCACAGATTAATCCATTGATGTGGGTAGCACTTTCACGATCCTATCACTTTTCCAAAAGTCCTGCTTCTGAACACAGGAGATTATTGAAGGACATTGTATATCAAACCATGACATCTTAGTAGCCCCCAAAGCCTCCTAATCGTCTCATTGTGCAATGCATTTAGGTCACCTCCAAGAGTCTACAGTCTCAAGATTTCCAGCATTGCTCAAAATTCCCAGCCCAGTCTCCTCTCAGACTCCAAACTCTTAGCTGTAAGCCTATGTAAAAATTAAATAAAAGTTACATATTCCTGAGATACAGTGGCACAGGGAAAACATCCCCACTCCAGAAGGGAGAAATAAGTAATAGAAAAGAATGGACATCAATATCAAAACTGAGCAAGGGAAACGTTACATCCCATAGTTTCATGTCTGGCCTCTGGGCATGTGATAGCAGAACACCATCCTCTGATGGCTTGGAAAGTCTTGTTTCTACACCCCTGCTGGTTGTAGACTAAACACCCCTCCATGAAGCTGGCCCTACTTGCTGACTCTACCTTTCCCTGGGGGATGTTCCATATTCCTGCCATCTCTAGTTTCCTAGGGGAAATTTCCATTTGGCTTTCCCCTCACTCTCACAGCTTCACACATTACTTTCGCACAGAATATGTAAGGAATCTAAAACTGTCCCATACTGCCTGGCCTGCTACATCTTCCTCTGAATTCAGCATGGAAACCTTCATGGACCCATAACACTTGCATTCTACATACCTGAAAAACACGTATCACACAGACTATACCAAGTTCTACCCATCATTTGGGCCATTGCAAGGCCCCTTTGAACTATGGCTACCTTAGCTCTGAGCACCTGGTCAGTTTACTGTGGGGAAATAATCCCCTACATAGCTCCCCTACACAGCACATGGGAGCTCCCTTCACAAAGCAGTCTTTCAAAGATTTGGCCCTTTTATACTCTGGAGCTTGTGATGGCTGTGGTCTGACCAATTCCTGGGATGTCCTTGATGCGTCTTTCCCATTGTCTCCACAAATAAACATCTGGCTTCTTCTGAATGACACTAATCTCCAGCCACACATTGCTTGACTGTAACTTTGCAAGAGCTCTTGCTTCCTTTCTGGAGCATGTGTATGCTTTTCATGTCATATGGTTGGGATTTCTGTTCATAATTCTCTCTGCAGATCTGACAAAGAAAGCCACTCATATCGATCCCATTGTCAAATACTGTGCTGCCTTAAAATTTCCTCTTCCATATTAACTAGTCCATCTCATTTAATTTCATGGACAAAATGTAAAGTTCTTTGCCAGGATGTAAAGCACATGGTCTCCAGTCCAATTTTCAACAGAGTCATCTTTCTCATCTAAAATCAATCAGCTCTGTCTTAAAGGCCATATACCTATCAACATCCTGGTCTTCTGAACTTACATCAAAATTGCTCATAAACTTCCATTTACAACATTCTAAGGCTTCTCCAACCTGCATTTCCAAACCACTCTATGCTCTTCCCTCAAATAACTTTCAAAGACATCAGAACCACATGTTCAGATACAGTCACAGCAGTGACACAATTTCTTGTGTTTCTCAAATTTTCATCTCTTTACCAAAATAGCTAAGAAAAACAATTTTTTAAAAGATAGGTTTGACTCATGGTTTCAGAGGTTTCAGTTCATGGTACATTGGCTGCCAGGCAGAAACGTCATGGCAGATGGGGATGGCAGAGGAATGCTGCTCACCTCACTGCAGCTAGATTGAGAAAGAGAAGAGAGAGTGAGGTAGCTTGAGAAAAAATATATGCTCCCAAAGCAAGCCTTCATTGACCTACTTCCTCCAATGAAATTCTGCCTTTTCTCTCTACCCATGCAACTCTGTGAGTGGGTTAATCCACTGATGACATGTAGCAGCCCCATATCAAATCACTTTTCCTAAAGTCCCCACCTTGGAGTACATGACCTTGTGGGAATTTAGAGATCAAATCGTAACATATTCATTCCCATGTAAAGAATTCTCGTGTTAGAAAAGTCTTCTTACATTTAAAAGAATCTGTCTCCCAACTCATAATCTTAGCTCTTAAAAACAACTCAGATTGGTATACTTCCTATTTTGGTCCTTTATATATTTCAATATAGTAAACACCCATCTTTGCTCTAGGCTGAACTTCTGAAGACATAAGATCCAGGCCCTTGGTCTTTCTGTATGTAGGTACAAATTCAGATACACTTCAGTTTTTGAGGTTATTTTGACAACATAACAAAAATATGCACAAATAAGCTGGGTGAATTTGAACAACAGAGAACTCAACAGAATAAAATCAACCCCTAGCAAACTGGCAGGAGACAGACTCTATGTTATAGTGACCACATCCTACTGTTAATTCATAAGGAGCTGTCAGTGAAAAAAGCAAAAATAAAAGCAAAAAGAATAATTTTAAAGGGATAACCATTTCTAAGTGGTGCTGTGGACTGAACCCAGGGCCTTACCCAGGCTAGTCAAGAGCTCTACCATGGAGCAGCACACCCGAAACACATAAACCTTCTCCCAAACCTACATAATCCATACTAATGAACGCACAACTTTACATCTAAGTATTGCAATAGTTTGTGCCCACTATTCCAATATAATGAAACAGAGATATTTTTACAACATATTTCAGTCAGCTTTACAGTGAATCACATCATCAGGGAAATGGTAGTAACAAAAACCACCAATGTCACTAGGTTTTTCTGGTTTTTCTCCGGTACCGGGAACCGAACTCACGACCTTGCGCATGCCAGGCAGGCGCTTTTGCCGCTGAGCTAAATCCCCAGGCCCCACCAATGTCACTAGGGATGGTATAACTTTACATACTTCCATTCAGTCCCAAGCCCTCATGTTTTCTACTTTTGCCCTCTTACTTATATGAACATATTATATTCCCTTTTGATATACTGAATGAATGATTAGACCATTCTGTATTAAAGATATATAAGACAGAGAGAGGGAAAAGGAATGCAAAGTTAAGAACTGATGACGTATTTATATAGTCATTATCATATTATGTTCTCTATACATTGGTCTTCCTTTACCTAAGTTTAATCTTTTTGTTCTGAATAGTAAGAAATTTTTTTATGCTTTTGTCTTTTTATTTGCTCTCTCTCAATTATTATACCTTGCTATTATTATGGTTTTCTTATATAGATACTCTCCCTTGAAGTAGTTTACCTAGCAGTTTTGTAATGATTTTTAATTTTACATTTCTATTAGATTAAAAAATTTTCAGTACCTTTAGCTTTAAAATGTTGCAGGATTTGCCCTTCTGAGGAGTACTTACTTTGTAACTGACTGGAAGATCTTGACAATCTTGAGAACATCCACTGATTTTCTTACTCAGACACTCATTTATATGGCAGTTTCTCTCATCTGAGCCATCGCCGCAGTCATCCTTATTGTCACAGAGACCGCCCTTGGGAATGCACCTGCCATTTTTGCACATAAAAAATGAACTGTTGCATGACTGTTCTGGAAAAAGAAAATAAAACAAATGGAACATAAAGGGCATGCCGATTTTTATGTTACAATTGTGAAAATCATACACAAATGTGATCACTTTTCTGTCAAAATTACAATAAATACATATATTATATATATATATATTTATATATAAAGCTTTATAGTCAGTACAATATGTTCTACATAAACTAGAAAACCAAGGGTAAAGTATGTGTTCATGTTCTACACTTACTGCAACCTTAGCTTTAATTCAAAAATTAACATTCAAAATGAGTATCTGTAGAAAATTTCATGGTCTCTCTCTCTCTCTCTCTCTCTCTCATTTATACTATGAAGAATGTGTTGGTGAGTATGATGATAATTTGGCATTTCCTTCAAGCTACAGCAGTCTGAGAAATTATGCCACTAAAACTTAAGAATATAGAATAGGTAGATTCCAAAGTCCTTTTCCTTTCAGAAAATATAACACTGACATTTTTAAATAGGGCATAAAAAGGACATTGATGGTGAATAATAGATATTCTAAATATAGCTTTGGAAAGGAGTTCGGATTTTACAGCTGCTCATAACTGGATGATTTCAACATAACTCATTATCATACATGCTTTAAAAAGTCTATTAACATGTAAATGGCATAAGAAACGATCTAATTGAGTTTATTCTAAGATATATGACTATATAAGCAGCCTTTGGAAGAGTATAGTAATAAATAAATAAGTATATGTATAAATTTATGCTCAAATAATATGCAATTTGTTTCACATTGCCTAAGTGTGAATATTATTTCACAGGAAATCCTTTAAAATGCACTTATCATTTAAAATATTAACAGACACGTAATAATTGCACACATTTATGAGTCACAGTAGGATCACATGATGCTTTCATTAAATCTTAAATTATTTCACATTCGAGTTTTCAAATAGCCTCATATATGGAAATTGTCTTCATTTAAGATTTTATGAAAAAATGTGTTTTGAAGGTTGGTGGGACAGGGTAATGAATCTATCAGAGCCACTGCTTCAAATATTCACATACTTGACATAGAATTAAACTTCTAAAATGAGCCACAAAACACAATTTATTACTAGGATGATCTACATGATATCATTAGAGATATCACATCCTGCTAATTTGCATTCTCTTTCAGCGGATATCGTACTGGACAGAAATGTAGTCACAGTTTTGACACTAAAAAATAAATTTTGCAATAACATGGTGTTGGATATCTCTGTACCTGCATTTTTACACTTTGGGTTTAAAGGTGCTTCATCAGAATGGTCAGGACAGTCAAGGTCTCCATCACATTGCCACTGAGTGTTTAAAAGACATCGCCCATCAGCACAACGGAATTCTTCTGCACTGCACTCTCTGTATCCTGGAGAAAAAAAAGAAAGAAGACTGACTCATTCACATAATAAATATTAAATAAGACTTCATCCTCTTCATGCACAAATTCCTAATTTATTGTGAGTTTACTCATGCCTTCTCTGGGAAGTAATTCTCATTTCTTTCCCTTACATTAATTACAGATGTGAGACATATTTGTGGATTTAAAGATAAACTAGAAAATAAAGTTGAAGCAATGTACTCTTATTATCTGTAAGTTAAGAAATAAGAAATCAACATTTACTCTAACATAATCACCTCCTGTCTATATCTTAGGGATTTTCCTTAAAATGGAAAACAAAAATGAAAGCTATTACGATATTGTTTTCAAGACTGACTTGGTTAGGTACTGCAACAGAACATATGGATATACTGACTCTGAGCTATAACAGTAATTCTCAGGAGCTGTAATGTCATGTTTATGTTCAGGAAGCAGCAGCCCGAGTGTAAAGAAATTGTTAAAATGCAAAAAAAATTCAAAGTAAATTTATAGAGTAATAAGCAAGCACTACCAAAATTATCCTATATATTGATGCTTAGAGTCATTAAAAAAGTTTTATTCAAATACAAAATAAAACCCATCATTTGCTAATGTTCACATCTATGCCTATATTTATGTAAAAATCATTTCATTTTTAACATTGTTTTAAAATGGATTGTTTCCTATTTCCATTAACAATAAAAATAATCATTTCTCTTAGATCTTCTTGATAAATCTGGGTAAATGTTCTACTTTAAGAAGATTTTTGAAGACTTAATGAATGAACAAAATTTCCATGGAAAAATAATTCAACAGTGTGCAACTCATTTCAATGTTTATCACATTGCACCATAAAACTAGAAGTTTCTAAAATATACAGTTGCCATAATCCTTCTACCCAATCTCTGCTGCACTCCACCTTCCCAGGCTATAAATACATTCATGTTGTGCTACCCCTGTCACAATGAAAATCACCTATATTCTCTTCTTCTGTGCTGCTTATTTGTTTACTTAGCTTCTAGTTCAAAGTTAAACAATCAACATCTCATTTCTATAATATGTACTCTCTGAAATTTATCTTAGAGATAACAAATATCAAGCAGAAACCATCAAATTTAAAGGTGTCTCAAAAGTTATCTTTCTTTGCTTTTCTGCAGCATCTGACATTGTTGACCACATCACCTTGGAAGGAGTATCCTGAAAATACTTATAATCGACTCTCCTGGGGTTTTTTTGAACCTAGCTTTGCTGTCCCATTCTTACTTTCTATTCTTTCTACAGAAAATCCTCTCCCATTTAGCCCTAAAGTACTGCACATTTCAAGTTTTGGTCTGTTTTTCCCTCTTTTCTGTTCTACATGATGTGAATGTTCACCCTCTTTATGGTCACAAAATTAACATTATATATCCTCACCATAATTTTGATCTCTATAACCATATTTTCAAACACTTGGTATGTAATGGTATGTGATTGCCCGATTAACACTTCTCATCTGGAAAATCTAAAATGAATTTTTTCTCACGTTGCTTTCCTTCTGCATCAGAAAAACTGGTCCCTCACCTCCCTCCTCTAAAGCATTTTAATAGCAACCACCTACCAAATCGGCCAACCTAAAATTACTTTTTTTCTCACATCGAGCTGCAAATGAACTCTGAGACATTTGTAGCTTGTGTTCATTCTAGTCCACTATCCTTTTCCTGGTTCAGAACCACATTGCTGATCATCAGAACTATTCCTGTAACCTCCTAACCAGTTTATGTTCCCCTTATTTCTCTCCTCTGTGGCAATATTTCTTCCACTGCAGAAAATGATGGTTCAGGAGCATGAATTGTACTGTGGTATTCCCTTCTCAGGTTTCAAAATGTATGCTGGCCTCAGAGGCAAAACAATTAAATACAAATTATCTCACATTGTATTTGAGGCTCTTTCTAATCTAACTCCAATTTAACTTTTTAACTTCAACTTAACCTCCCAGAAAACTAATTGCTATTTATCAACCACATCAACTTGCAGGTCTTGGTCAACACAGCCAGAATTTAGCATGTGCCTGGAACTGCTCTACTTAACCACGGTAACTCTGGTGCTTTCTTAGCCCTAAGAGTTAAGCACTGTTGCTACATGCATTTTACAGATGAATGAAGTGAGGTGCAGGGTGGTTAAGTATTTTCTCAAGGGCACACAGCTACTAAGTGGCAAATCTTGGAACCCAGCTTGATTTTTCCATTTGTGATTTCTTCAAGTCATGCATCTACTTCATTCATTTTCATATCCACCACCTTTAATGTCTATAAGAAGGAAAATATTCAGAAATATCTCTGCTTCAGATTTATACTTTGAGTCATGAGCTAGGTTTTAAAATATCACATATAATACATGACTTAAAGGAGTAGTCATCCTAAAAACTGATATTCTCTGACTCCAAAGAGAGTTATATCAATGACCAAGGCTATATTTGTTGCCCAAGGGAGAGAA
This sequence comes from Chinchilla lanigera, assembly GCF_000276665.1. Lineage (NCBI taxonomy): Eukaryota > Metazoa > Chordata > Mammalia > Rodentia > Chinchillidae > Chinchilla > Chinchilla lanigera. The sequence continues at coordinate 7,321,135 of NW_004955440.1, forward strand.
AAAGAAGACATTAAATCTAGCACCTACTATGACCGTATAAGAAATCTACACTTTCCATTACATGTTTGTGTATCTATTAATCTCCATGCACTGAAACATTTTACAAAACCACTAGCCTCACATAAATTTTGAACTTCAACTCACTATTTTAATGACTGTAAAGCTTATTTATTTTTTATCACAAAATGTATAAATATGGGTATATAGTATAAATATAGTATAGATAACAATTCTTTAAATACATATGTAATAAAAATATAGATTATGCAATGATAACATTAAAATTTAAGAGAGTATTGGAAGCCTCAACAATAAAGTCAAGGACAGTATTAAGTCATCAGGTTTTTCCTGATAATTCTAAATGGCACTCTTTTTCTCATTCAATTAACTGATTTGGCTACCACACTGGATAAGCCAGCCTTGAACTGTCTTTGAAGTTCAAAGTACTGCAAACCAAAGACATTTTAATAGACATTTTCCAGTAGGATTACTCCCTAAAAAAATATACTATCACTAGGAATGATTTTCAAATAAATGTACAATTTATGCTAGAGTTTACAAAATAATATGTGGTGTGGCTATTGTTGAATTTACCAGGCTTTAGTGACATTGATAACTGTGCTTGTTTTCATTATTTTAAAAATGTATTCCTGAGGTCATTGCAAATGTCTGTACCTGAGAATCCCCGTGTGCAAAAAGCTTGGCTACACTCACCACACTTCAGGGACTCATCAGAGCCATCTCCACAGTCATCGTCATGGTCGCAAACAAACTGCTTGGGAATGCAGACTTTATTGTGGCACATGAAAGCATTTTCATCACATGTATTATTGGGAGCTAAGGAAGGCATCACAAAAATAAAATTAGATGAAGTATTTTACCTTTTGGAAATTAGAATTTTAGAAAATAAGTAAAATCATTTCCAATAATTTGTAGTTATTCAGAGAAAGAGCTTCATTGACTATACAATAGATCAGATAATCTCATACTCTCGTGTATATATTAGAATTATACATACTAATTCAAAGACTATGCACAGGCATAACTCAAAATTTTAGTATTCATAATTTCAACTGCTACTCTAGAGTGAGCCTGACATTTCAGGCTGTGTAACAATTTGTAAGCTTTCAGAAGTATAAATGCAAATGTTCATGGGTTAGAATGAAATGACTTAGCTAACAAGTGTCTGCGTCTTTTTCTTTACTTGTGCCTATATTATGCCAGGAAAGTGGTTAAAGTATTCCTTCCTTGTGAAAAACGGAACTGAGCAGAGCACCAAGTTCTAGTGTTTGTGACAGAAGTGAAAACCTGGAGGACTGAGGAAGTTATTATTTTTAAAAGAAAATAAAACATTTGGGTGACTTCCAGAATGGGGTGCTGAATTACATAAAGGAAAGATCTACGATGCAATCAGTACCACAAGTACTCCATAAAATTACAGATACTGATCCTTAAAATGGAATATTGATCCTCCAGGAATACTGATCCGTGAGAGTAGTGCTCCAACAAGTGCCGTAACGACTGGGAAAATGGTTGATCCAAATGTGCAATAAAAATGTATACAGAAAAGATAAACTTTAGCACAATATGTATAGAAACGTAAGAGCATTGAAAAGACCATTTGTGTTCTTTTTAGTAAACTATTCCCATATATAAAAGGTAAATAGTAAGATCCAAGTTTCAGGATACCCCAAATGTTAAGAATCTGCCATATGTTATTGTAGATCAACGGAAAGAATAAAGCTTTGCTCTGCCACTTGTGTTTGTAACCTTGAGGAAGCTGTTTACTTCTTGGTACATCTGTTTCCTTATTGCTTTAATGAGGGTAATAAAATCCATCTGATGAATTTCTCCAAAGGACTAGATAAGATATGTGAATCAGATCTTCTCAAATTAGATATTTAATACATCCCTAGGCACTCTTCAAATTCCTATCTATACAATAATTATTTTTGGGAGGTTCCCCAAAACACTTCCTGTGATATTGTGGGAATTGAAATGTAAATAAGCAGCACCTATCACAATAATTGACATATAATGGGCACTTGAAACAAGTTAGGTGTTCGCCAATCCCTCCTATCCCCTTCTCAATAAGCAATTTCCTCTCCACAGAACACAGATCTCTTTGCTCAAGCCTTAAACTCTGTCATCACATAGTCTTGAAATCCTTCCATGAGACTTCTGGGATTTTTCATAGTATATTCCTTTGTGATGATCCTCTATCTTGTATATTCATCTTTTTCACTCTTGAAGAATTATAATTATTCTTTTACATGCCTATAACTTGCTTCAGACTTCATGGACTAAGCAATCTGACTTTAATTTCAGTAATTACTGACATGGAGCTGTAAGTCAGCAAGCCAGACACTGCTCTCTGAATACAATAAAGTATAATTTACTTTCAACAAATTTAGTTTAAAAAGCTATATAGAAATCACATGGGAAAGGCTTTAAAAATTGGCTTTGTAATCAAAGTAAAGCTCAGAGCTATTAATAACTCCTCTAACTTTGAACTCTGTGACAGCTTATATAACCCAAGTGAATTATGCCAATTCAAATATGTGAATTATTCTTTAAAATACTCAGCAACAGTGACTTACTTGGCATTAACGCTTTCAGGTCACTTGAGTACAATTTGCTGCATTTTAGCATAATTTACTTAATAGTACCCATGTGGTCCAAAGTGTTAATATGCCTCCTGGAGTGTTATCTTGCTACAATAGCAACAGCATACTGGGACCATCTGGATCCCTGAATTGATGCATAATCCTTTATTATGTAGCCCTCAGTGGCCCCATTGACCTTTATAGACACACAGATCAGTTTCAAGAGCAAAGTGAATCATTCTGCAACAATAGTTTAAGTTCTGTGCAAATAGGTCTGCTTCCAAGTTTTTTTTAAATTTTTTTTCCTGCTTTATATCCTCCTGTACACATACCAGCACATATCCTCACTTACATTTTGGCTCCAAACACAACATTTTAAAAAGTGGAAAATCAGCCACAGGACAGATGAGTGGCAGAATTCACATGAAGGAGCAGAACTCAGTACTACTTCTGATAAATTAAACAGCTCACAGATCTCTTATGTGACCTTGGCAGCGTCATTCAAATATTCTCTCCCTTCATTCTCCCGATCATGCAAAGGAATTTATCTCAATTTTTACTATTGCATAATTGCCTGAAAATTTCTCCAGATGACCCAGAGGCAGAAACTTAGTAAATTGTCTGACCTCCAGAGGTGTCCCTCTGATCCCTCAGCTACATTCAGCTATATCCAACTATTTTTACCTGACCTGAGGGTTAATACGCTATCTGTAGGGCTAATAGGTGTTTACTGACCTCCTGATCAGCTGTTATCCAAGATCAGAGTGGCCATTTATAGACTATCTGCACAAGGCAATCTGAAGGCTTTCATGATGATAGGGGTGGGATGTTAAAAAGAAATCACAACCTTACCACTGTCATGTGTGTAATGTATATTTATACTTTCCCAGAAGTGAGATGATAAATCTGCAATCATCAAGACGGTTTTTAAGTGAGTAGCAGCACCCTGAGTGCCTTAAATGCTGAACAGTAGTGAAGGGGGTTTGAGAACTACTGGTATAACAGCATTCCACCTCATTTAGTTTGATGCTATTAAGGGTCTGGATATTAAGGAAGTGGAGAAAAATATGCCACAGTGAATACTATAAAATCAAACACCCAAGGTGCTGTACAGTTTTTTAAAATTTTAATTTTTATTGGCACATTATTCCAGTGCAGAGTGATTAGAGTCCTCGTGGAGAATCGCACATAATGTATCCAGATTTTTTGAATCCCTTCCCTTTTCTTTCCCCATCTCTTGGCTCCCATTTTGCAAAAGATCTACCTCCTCCTTATTGGTGGGAATGTAAGCTAACACAAGAGCCGTGGAAAGCAGTATGGGAATTCCTCAGAAAAATAGAAATAGCCATTCCCCTTCTAAGTGTCTTCCAGAGAGAGTAAATATTGGAGATACGTGCACATTCATGTTTATAGCAGCAAAACTCATAATAGATAAGTCTTGGACGTAGTCTATATGCCCGTCAACAGAGGAAGGGAAAAAGAAAGTAAGGCATTTATAAATAACGGAGAACTATTCTGCCATGAACAAAGATACACTTCAACCATTTGCAGGAAAAGACATGCATATTGAGAGCATAATATTAAGCGAAATAAGCCAGACACACAAGCTTCAATATTGCATGGGTTCTCTTACAGGAGAAACACAAAATACAAATGAAGTACGCTATTTTTGCTGGCACAAATCCCTTAGTGAAAATGCATACCACAGCCTGCTGTGGACAGCTCGTCACTTCCATCTGGACAGTCACGCTCACCGTCGCAGAGCCAGTGTCGGGGCACGCAAGCGTGGGAGCCCTGGCAGCTGAACATGTCAGCAGCGCACGTGATGTCACCTTGACCCCAAAGAAAAGGGTTGTTAGGTCATTGTGTATCAGTAGAAAATGTCCATTGTTCACAATTAGTATCAAAAGGAAGGAAATGAAAAATGTTGCTTACAAAGAACTGTCTGCAGTTATTTAGAATCATCAAAGCTTATCCTTCCCCTGTAGATATATACACATTTTGTCTAAGAACATCCATCCCTAAGCTCAAGCGCTATATTTCTTAAAGTTACGTAGTAATAAATAATGTATGTCTCCTTGTAAAATATAGCAAAGTATAGAACGTCATAGGATAAGGCATCAATGGAAGCAATATTTCCCTAATTGTGAACCCATAAGGGTAGTAACAATAATAATAATAGTGGTCGTATAATAGTATTGCTTAATATGTGCACAGTAAATCAGATTTAATCCTTGCACGATTTCATCCAGTAGAATCATTATCACTATCAGTTTCATCACACAGATAGATAGGATTTTAGGCTTTAAGGACTCTGAGCTGGAAGTGCAAACCTGACACCTGAGCACCTTCTCCTGGCCACTAATTTCATTATTGTTCCTTCCCACTTTGTGCTGTTGGAAAGAAAAGATATATTCCTGTGCCCTTTGCTTTTACCCAAGTAATGAACATAATCCATCTTTTCTTGGTTTTATCAATTTAATGTTGCTTTAGGTGTCTGATGCTGTTTTTGTAATATATGAAGCAAAGAAAGAAAAGCTTTTGACTTTGATTCTACATTACGGGGGCCATACAGAGCATCTCTTTTCTACTCTTGACAGGAGCATTGTCAAATCAGGTGACAAACGACCCTTTCTCCTGTTTCCATACCTGTGTGTGTGTGTGTGTGTGTGTGTGTGTGTGTGTGTGTATGTGGGGATTATTTGGTGCTTATAAGAAGTATTAGTTGAATGAATTAACATGACCCTCGGTCTTACTCTTTCCTCTTTCACTGTCTTGTGGAACAGGTACCATAATAGGTGCTTAAAACTCTACTTTTGGAATTATTAAAAATATTTTCCATTTCCAGAAAGAAAATATGACTGATTTGGTGAATGGAAGATATTTATTTCCAGTCACCCAAAGAAGTGACCAGTATGATGTAAGTAAGTAATTCTTATCACCTTACTTTTCCACCATGCAGTTATTATGAGCAGAAAATGCTTTTTAAAGCAGTATTTTAAAAATAGGTCGCATCGAGTTATCAAAAGAAAATTTTTTCCAACATAAACACGAATTTTCTTGTCATATACATTAGGCTGAAGCACAGCATGGCAACTAAATGTTCAAATATGTCCTAGGTAATTGAAATTTATTCATTTGACTCAGAATTGGTTCTTTAATAGGATGAGGTTAAAATAGGGTTTCCTGGGCCCAAGAGGTAGCTCAGTTGCACAGCACCTACCTGGCAAGTGTGAGGCCCTGAGTTTGATTCCCAGTACCAAAAAAAAAAAGGGGGGGGTGCGCTATTGTTTGAAGAAATGGAAAAATAATTTACAGAGTAAATGTTGCTTTCATTTAAGAAGACATTCACATACTTTTACATCTTTAGGATTCTATAATGAAATTTTTTCCTGTATAAAGTAGTTTAATATAGTTCCTCTGCATTATCTCTCTTTCCAAGCGTACTCTTGAACATACGGTTTTAGGTTCAATTTTTATTATTATACTCATAAGTCAATGCTTTACTTTCTATCATAGTTCTAATATTTTGCTTATTTTTTAAAAACTGCATTTTTTTCTACTAAGGAAGTTGTGATCAATGCAAATTTTCTTCTCTCCTTCCATATTTTTATTGCAATCTCTTCCCAAAGAAGACATAATAGAAAGAGTACTAATTTGGCTATGGAGAAATTTATTTCTTCCTGGCCTTGGTGAAAACTAGGGTCTGAAACTCCCTATCTTTAAAGGGAGGGGTAGGATGAGACAATTACAAAGATATCTCCAGCTATAAAGTGGCATAAGTTCTTGGCAGTTAATGTACTGGTTCTCTTGGTAGTATTCAACAGATCCTATATTAAGAATATGCCAAAATAGAGTATATAACTGAAGAAAAAAATGGGCCAAAACAAAATTGCTAACTTCATTTCATAGTTGTTACTTCACCTGTACATATATCCCCTTCCTCAGGGAAAATAAACCCAAGGGAGAGGATAGACAAGTTGGTGGGATTTCACTGGGTACATCTGTTCTCCTGCTCAGAGTATAACTGTTGGCTGGAGGAAGTTGTTACTCTATTTAATATTTTGGAAACTGGAATTCTGCTCCTACCTCTGACATCACTAATTAGCCAAGTGACTTCAGGTAAATTTATTAATTTCTTAAATTTCTCTATTTTCTTCAACAATTAAGGTGGGCTAGGTTATGGCTTCCAGAAGATCTTCAATTTCCCAAGTCATAATTACTATGTGGTTATTAAGAAAGCATATGTTCATATCCATGTCAGAATGTTTGCAGTTGGAGATTAAGAAAATACATTTTTGTCATAAGTTGAGTACTACTAAGATAAGATTTTTATAATTTTTTACCTATTTTAAAATATGTGATTGTCTCTTTTTAAACTCATATTCAGTCTGACACAGTATCAAGTAGTATATAAAATATAGCATGTAAATAAATTAGTGACCTAAATGAAATGCAAAGGTAATACAAAATTAAACAGCATTTTGATGGCAGGTAAACATATTAATTGCCATTTCATTATTTCTGTTTTTTTATTTTATGGAAAAAAAGGTAAAACAAAATTTCATAACCAAATAATAGGAGAATACCAATAGCTAATGCATTGAACATTATTATATTCAGTTATTCAGTGTATAAGATATGGCCATTAAAATTTCTCTAATAAATGTTAGCACAAACCTTCCTTTTCAGTGAACTGAGAGAGTAATAGTATAACTGACTTGCATTGTTTTCCTTTTTCCCTTCTGTCCTTTCTCTTTTCCCCCATCCTAGACTCTTTTTCCCCATCCTAGACTCTTCTTCCTTTTGAACAATTTCTTCCTCATCATTTTTTAAAAGCACAATAAGGACACCAACACACACATGAGAGACAGAGAGAGACAGAGAGATGGAGACACAGAGAAAGAGCGAGAGCAATTACAGTAGCACATTCACAAAAGGAACAAAGTGAAAGAAACCATGTTATCACACAGCCTGAGAATACGGACAAGGGTGAACTGAACTCTTCATGGCTTTAACCTTTGCCACTTCTACTATACTGCGTCCACCCAGAAAGCACAAAGAAACCAATGGAGCCATGGAGTGTAGAGTTAAACAAAAAATTGAAGGCAAGATGATTTCACACACTGGAAACATATGTCTCCCATTGTGAATAGGCAAACTTTGGGTTAAAATTAATGAAAGAGATTGGGAAACCATCTAGTCACTATTATTGTCATGTTCAGAGCTTTTGATTCTGATCTCTGTTTATATTTGTCTTGTATAAAATGTTTCAGTTGTGTAAATGAAAAGTAGATTTTGAATGGTGTACAAGAAAATGAGTTGCCTGTTTTTAGGAGATACTGTTATATTATCATTGTTAGAAGATATCATTGTTATATGACAGAGAAATTCAGTTTAGGTCGAGTATTACAGAATATTGCCTCCCCCTACTGTAGTGAGCTATAAAGCTGGCCATGATGCCTGAATTTGAAAAAGCTTAAGCACACTTAACTTTTTGTGTTCACCTTATTCAGTAACTCCAGTCCTTGTCTTTCTAAAATGAGGATAATTAACAGCAACAAAATAGAACTGAGGTAGTGAATAAAAAAATAGCTACAGCTACACAAATATATGAAAACAAATCAGATGAACAAATAAATTAGTTAAATGCCAGAACAATTATAACAAATTCATGGAGACTAGATCGCTTCATTCTCTTAACATAAGAAATTCAGTCAATAATTCCATTTTAACCCTGTTACATGATTGTGACTATTAAGAGACAAATTTACTGGTTTTGTCACTGACACATAGTAGGTAAATACAGACATCTAACACTAAGACCTCCAGTTCTATGATGTTGAATTTTAAAACATATTTATAAACCATGCACACTAGATACCTTCTCTTACTCGTCATTTAAAATATTGGAAAAATAAAGAACAGTATAAAGTATACATGCAGATGCACAAGAAAAACAGTCTATGTGGTTTTGGACAGTTTAATTTCTTACCAAAATTCAGAAGGCTAGATGGCATTACATAACAAGAATTATGAGAAAAAAATACTTGAATATTTGACCCCATAACTTTAATTATTGAGATTCAATCCAAAGAAGTCATTGAAAATTAGAAATAAAATGTACAGGTACACTACAGTCACGATATAAATCTTAATATTGAATAACAACTATATTCAGAAAAACAGTAAATAGGTGCCCTGAAAGTAATATATGTTGACAAGCTCAGTATAATATAATATACTATAATTAATATATTTATAAGATTAGTACATCAGAAAAAAGTTTTCTATATGCTTTAAAAAATCTTAAATACTGGATAATAACTATAGGTGTAAAGAATAATAGGTGATCACAAAAACTGATGAAACCACCTGTACTGTTAGCACGCTGGGAGACAGAGGCAGAAGCTCTGTAGGTTGATGTCCAGCTACAGCTAAGGGGAAAGGCCCCGAGTTCAACCTCCATGACCCCCAATACACTAATATATAAGTAAGAAAGACGAAATTGGTGAGAACAGCTACATGGCAATATGCAATCTCCACATAAAAATAAGCTTAATGCAGTAGCAGGTGGAGTTTTGTGTATGCTTTAAAAGGACCGCACCTACGAATTGAGAACATAAAACAAGCAACTCACCACAAATGCTGTCGCTCTCGTCCAGCCCGTTCCCACAGTCATCCTCCCCATCACAAATCCAGTGCTTAGAAATGCACTTCTGAGCAGAGCAGGCAAACTGGCTCCAAGAGCAAGAAGAATCTAGAAGACAAAAAGTACGTTTGTTTTAAGGTGGAACAGCCCAGAGAAATACCTTCCTGGGCTCTATTTCACTGCAGAGTGACATTTCCATAAAAAGAATGTATATTTTGAAAAACAAGGAGAGAGTTTGAATGTTTTTATCATGAAATTATAAATGTTTGAGGGTGTACTTGTGTGTACGCTTACTTTGAGCATTATACGAAGTATTTGTGTGTCAAACATCACATGGTACTATACAAGTCTGTGTAATTATAATGTATCAATTATAAAAAAATACTTAGATTATCTTAAGATAGATAAGACACTGATAATGTTCTCTCTCAGGCTTTGCTAAAGTCAACCACCATAGCCTAAAGCCAAATCCCTCTTCTATATAACAGCTGCATATAAACTTTGACAACAGCTTGTGTATCCCTGTTTCTTTCAACATGGCCCCCATAGGGCTTGATTGGAGCTAGTGTATGTGCAAGATTCTCTCCTCTGATTATATTCCTCATTGCCATTTTTAAAAATGCATGACATGCAGAGAGTTATAAAACAAATATACCTTTAGTAACTGCTTTTAAGGTTAAATCTATTTTTGATCAAATAAGAAAAATGTTTACATCTTTAACAAGGCAAGAATATAATGGAATTTTAAAGTTTATTTTTAAAGGCCAGTTGATTAAGGAGGTTTTAGATTGATAACCCCACAATTTTATATTTGTAGATACCTCACACACTGATGCTGTAGTATTACTTCCCTGGAAAGAGTTGAGTTTGTTACACTTGATGAAAAACATTCCAAAATTCAAAGAATGGCTGTTATTTTCTTGCCAGATTATGTGTTGGTAATAATAACTTGCTCTATTTACTCCTTACATCAATTTTGTATACATTCTCCGACCCTTACTTACCCCTCCCACTACATCCAGGACATTTATCATCAGAAATATTCAAAAATGAAATTCTCTCAGCTTCAACTTTCAAAACATAAATTACAGTAGCTATGACAATTTCAATGTTAATCTTGAAAGTAATTTATAAAACTTTGCATTTCCTACCTAAAATGTTTCATTAGAGTACTTATGAAGAAACAAATATAAAAAACCAATGTCTTGGTAAAACAAAATCAAAGAAAGATATAATCACATATTTGCTGTTTGTTTAGAAATTATGAATCCACATAAAGTGTATTTGAAGATCTTTGTCAGTCTTCTTCAGAATCTGGCTCAAATGTAAAGATATATAAGATCTGAATCAAACAAAATTTACTTTTTCATTTCTTGATGACATTTACTTTCAGGAGAGTTTGACATTTGATAAAAGATCTATTTGTTAATCTTTTCCTCACTGTCTATTCACTACGGTGCATGTTATTTGTATTAAAAGAAAATAATGAATATGCAGTTTATACTCCTCTAGGAAATACTTTTGTCCAGCAAATAGTAAAATCCATTAATTTTACCAAATAAACTTGAAAATCTTTCTTACTGTGACACTGTAAAATGAAATGAACACAAACCAAAAGTAGAAGGCAGAGTGTAAGGAATAAGGACTTGAAGAAATAGTAGTTTAAGAATACTATTTACAGGTACATACACAATACAAATTTTTAAATAATGATGTAATTGCCAATTATTTTAAATAATGATGTAATTGCCAAGTATAGTGAATAATATACAGTCTACCAAAAAATGTATACTCACTTCAACAGTTCACTGTACTAATAAATGTCTAGAAGCTAATGACTACCACTTTGAACACATCTCGCAATTGTAGAGGCCAAAGGTAACATGCATTAATCTCATGATATCTCAATAAATTTAGCATTAAAATATTTATACAAGTTTTTCTTTTCCTGATGTATATTTTTGGTGGACTCTGTATACATCTTTAGTTTTAATAGCAGGAAGTAAATATGTTAGATAGCATCTTCAGTTAATGAATCAGGAAATGAAAATATAAGTATATTATTTATGGTGGAATCCACTCAGTAAAGGTAGAAAAGTTTAAAATTCTTGGAAAGAGGACTGTTTTACTTCGTTATATCTCTACAGTTTTACTGCAATTTTTTTGCAATTTTATATTATTTATTAAAATTGAAGATTGACATTAAAATCAGTTAATGCTGCTTTTTAAAAAAGCCTTGTATAAGAGAAGCCAGTACACAGGTAATAACGGTTCACAGAGGTCAGTCCAGACGGAATGTCTCACCACAGTGGAGCTCATCAAGTCCATCCTCACAGTCTTTCTGCCCATCACATATCCATGTATTCAAAATGCATCTTCCACTAGGACAACCAAAATAATTTTCTTCACATTTGTGTTTGTTTTGAACTGTGATAAAATATAAATGTAATGTCAAATAATTTATTCTGAAACATCCACACTAGATGTAGGTAAAATATTAATACTCTGTGAATTGGAGAAGACAAGTAGGAAGCTATCAACTAAAAAATATCTGAGGTGTTCAAATTAGGAATGCCAAGGTTGTGAAAACCAAGGGATGACCTAGAAACTGTCACAAACTGGAGGGGACTGGAGGGGAGACAGGATAACCAAATACAATTCAGAATCGGGTCCTGGACCAAAAAGAGGTTACTGACTGAAAAAAAAAAAAAAAAGGCTAAATCAAGAGTGTAGAGTCAATGGTGGTGAACCTATGGCATGCATGTTATTTTTCTTTTAAGACAAAAGATGTTAGTGTAGGAATTTTTTCTAATCTGAAACCTCAGAATTCAGGCTGAATTGGCATGCTGGCACTTCGAAGTATAAGTAGGTTTTGGGTTGCAGTTTGGGGACTCATCTCTGAAAGGTTCACCATCCCCAGACTGGATAATAAAATCAAAATAAAACAAAATAACTGAAATGACTCTAAAAACACAGAGTCTAAGAATCTTATATATAGGAAAAATATTCTTAATTTCATATTCAGAACAAAAGTAGTGACAACAAGCAGAGATGAATCTTTCCTGAAAAACTATGGATTTAGTATTTCTGGTGCCCTCTGTTTTGAATAAGCTTTAATAGAAATGAAATAAATATTCTCTATTCTAAGGAAGAAAAGTAAGTCAAAATGGAATCTCTAAAATGATTATGCAGCTGGGAGTGTAAATCAGCACTGTAGCACAAGGTCAGCATGTGTGAGAGCCTGTGTTCCAATCCCAGTACCAAAAATATTACATAAATAAATAAATATAAAATTATACCCTATAAATATCATGTTAATAAAAAGTACGTATGTAAACATTTCTTTGTAAATTGTAATGCTTAAAGTAATCAAATTACTATCATTATAACTTCTAAGATTAAATACTGGTTATTTTCTCTTTACTTCGTATCATCTGCCACCTTCTATGTAAGGCTTTACGTAGCTTTAAACAGACCCGTAGTCAATTAGGAAGACAGTGTATATATATTAATCACATTATACTGGTCTATTATTAATATTTTAAAATAAAAATTATTCTTATTTTGTTGTGTAACAGAATAAAAATACATTTTTGAATGAATTGATCATGAAATAAAAAATTCTTGAATGTACTTTACAGCCAAGATTATTTAAGATGCTGTCTAGGTATGAGCTAGCTATAATATGAATACACTTGAATCACCTAATGCTGGCTTCCTGTCTGTCCAGCTGTCTCAAAAACCAGCTTTAGTATTCCTTTCTTATCCAATGAAAAGCCACTTTTCTCTATTGGTGTTGAAAGTTAACTGTTAAAATAATATATTCGTTCTAACAAGTGATAAAAACATGAAAAGGAAAATACTGATACTATGAATATCTGTCACATGTTGCCTTTAAGATTATTGCAAAAATTAACAATAACCATAATGTGGTAAGTAACATGCTACTGGAAAACAACATTTGTTACATAATTTGGACACCCAGTTTCTTAAGTCTAAAAATGAAATTTTATATTGAAAACTTTTTGTCTTTTTGAGACAGGGCTTCATTGTGCAGTTCAGCCTGCCTTGAACTCACTTTGAAGCCCAGGCCATCCTCAAACTCAAAGCAGTCCTACTGCCTCAGCCTCCAGAATGCTGAGATTATAGACATGAGCCACCATGTCCAGCTAAAATTTCTATGTAATTAAAAATATAATACTAAAAAAGTGAAAGTTCCAGTGAGTAACAACCAATTATCTGTAGAGAAGCTTCTCTACTTTCTCCAAGGATGTAGCTAGACTTTTCAAAACCAAAACATTAAATAAAAATGATATCATGGAAAGTTATACACTGTTGAGTAAAAAATTAAAATCAAGTATTAACCAATTAAGTGATAATCCAAGAACTATGACAAACAATTTTTCATAATAGACTGCATGCATGTGTGTTTATAAATTGATGTGCTGAATACCCACAACTTTATTTATTAGAACATTTCAAAACAAATTTTACATGTCAAAAACAATAGGGACCACCAAGTGCTAGCATGCCTTTAAATCTTCAAGGTGAGCACTGTTTTTCTTTCCCGAATTACCTGGGCACTTTAATTCATCTGAATAATCTCCACAGTCATTAGAGCCATCGCATATCCAGGTTGGCAGAACACACAGTGAGGTAGAATTGCATTTTATGAATCCTGCAGTTTTCACTCCAAGTTTATAGAAATGTGTGCAATCTGTATTATCTAGAAGGTTGTAAACAAAAGGAAATTGAAAACACCTCATTTATAAAGACTATGAGACCTCTATCTAGGTCATAGAGGCAGGAAAACTAACTTCATTTGCAGAATTAAATATGCAATTATCCTATACAGCAGGGTTAATTACGTATCAGTTCTGGACTAGGTTCAGTAAAAAGTTGGACAGTGTTCAACGCAGTGCCAAAGGTGTCCAGGCATGAGCAAGTCAAAAGGAAGGAAACGTCTTACTGCAGTTCTTTTCATCTGAAGCATCTGCACAATCTATGTTCTGGTTGCATCGTGCTGATCTTGGAATGCAAGTCCCATCTGCACAGCGGAACTCCACAGTGGCACAGGCTGAAACTAGAAAAGTGGGTAAATCAGTAAATGGATATGTGGGACAGAAAATAGCTCCTTGAGTTTTACAGTTTGAAGATTATAATTAATTCATATTATTTTACCTAGGTTTTTTTTTTTTTTTTTTTTTTTTTTTTTTTTTTTTTTTTTTTTTTTTTTTTTTTTTTTTTTTTTTTTACCAGGCTACCATGTCCATGCTGGGTTATATCCCTCTTACATGACTTCCCCTTCTCTAAAATTTTCCCTGTATTTTACTGTTGACGTACAGAATTGGGACAAAATTACATACTGTTCATGTTCCTGGATGCTACCTAAACTGTGGGTTCCATGACAGCAGGGACTGTGCATTGTTCGCGGTGGTAATACAAGCCCAGTAATGAGACAATAATAACAGATCAATGAACATTGCTGATCATTCTCTCTCCTGCCATCTTCTTTAGTGAAAGGCTATGACACTAATCAAATGATTGATTAAATGCCAATGAAAAATCCCAATCCCACTGATGGAGCATTTGTTTCTATGACACAAACAAAACACAGATAAAAAAAAGAACATACTGAGGACACCATTTGGCATTTGCTTTGTTACTTATAACAAACACCTGAACATTGCTAGAAAGTCATCTGTGCTGTAAATGCCCATACCACTAACATTTGTGATAGGAAACACTGTATGAATCACTCATACCAATCCTACCTGCAGATGTAATATTGTTATGTCTATTGTTATAAAAGTATGGCTCTGCAATTCCCTGTTTAGATAATATCAATTTCAATGTGCTGTCATTATAGACACTTTGTACAGAATGCCTATTTTTAATCATACATGGTATGTATTTTGAAATTCCTTATCTATTCATTACCATACAATGATTTTAAAAATGTTATAAGTAGGTACAAGGTATGCTATGTTTGTTAGATTAACTTAGGTAAATTTTTATACAACTTCAAATATTCCCAGGGCAATTACACTAAACTACAACCTTAAGGTTGATTAAGCCACTTTTAATAGTGTTGGTACTTTAAAGAAACTATTTAATTTTAAATAGAAGTAACAGCAAATTGTAAATGGTTAAAATGCTAATTTAAAATATGCAAAGTTTACTCAAGGGTGTATATGTCACTTGTATTTCATAATGCACCACTCCTATTATACTTAATTGTATCTTGAGATTGCATACTTATTTGTCTTTAAATGATAATTAGAATAAATGTTTTATTTACAATTTGCAATTATAATTGCTTCACTATTTTCTTTATTAAAAATAAATCCTAGCATGTGAAACACATAACGCCATTAAAGGTGGAGATAAATGCGTTGGTCCAAAACATAAAAAAACAGGGTTTTTTTTTTTCTTTTATATGTAGGAAAGAAAAATTTCTTCTCTCTTTTCTTCTATAGCATTTTATATTCAGTTTTTCCCCAATGGAAATAGTAAATCAGTATATAACATAGAATGTAATCATGTCATTGATTTTTGTTTTGTTTTTTACTTCACTGTCACTAATCTCTTTTTAGTTCTGTACTTGATACTTCTCTACAAAGTCTTTGTCTGGCAGACAGGATGCACTCCACTGAGAAACAACATTTTATATATAATATTTTTAGGAAATCCTGTAAAATTTTACCTCCTATCACCCTTGCATTTCTCACTTATGGTATACTGGAAGTTAAAGTTCAAGACTCCAAGGAGACAACAGCACCCTCTCCATAGCTCTTCCGAAACTTTCATAGAGAATCCCCTGCATGGTGTGAGGGGGCCCATCTAAGGTAGTAGTGGTAGATGAAAAGCCAGAGAGACAAACTAGGACTCCATAAACATGGGACATACCACGGCACCCAGTTAGGAACCCTGGAGCCTCTGTGTTTTTTATAGTTATGGGGTTTCAAATACAGTGTTGAAGCTCTGAGGTGGAAGAATGTGTATAGTATAGAACAACATGAGAGAAAAATGGGTCTAGTAGAACAAAGTCTTAGGCTGAATTCTGGAAGAAGCAAGAGAAAGAACTCTACATGGAAAGACATTGTAACTATGAAGTTCAGCAAAGTAGGTAGTAGATAGAATTTAAAAGAAAGGCATCAGAAAAGAGAGGAGAGGGGCTGGGGATTTAGCTCAGCGGCAAAGCGCCTGCCTGGCAAGTGCAAGGTCGTGAGTTCGGTTCCCGGTACTGGAGAAAAACCAAAAAAAGAAAAGAGGAGGGAGGTGGTCAGGGGAGTGAGACAGCAGTAGCAAATCTTTAGGATTTATTTTTTCCTTCCATTTTTTCAACTAACAGTCAGACCAATGAACCCTGGAAGGTTCTTCCAGCCAATTGCAGAGCTCAAGATGTGCAAATAGTAACACAATGTCTTAGAGCCACAGATTCCATGACTTAATACAGACTCTAAGAATGATTAGAGGCTTAAAAAGATGATGAATTGTGAAGGAATTGGACATATGAAGTGGTTGTGAAATTTTGCAAGCATAACGGGAAAGATACTGGTAAAGGTTGATACCTCTTGCATTAGTACGCAACAATAGGAGAAATCCAGACATAGAGAAATTTCATTAAGTAAGTGAACAAACTCTTTGCCCAAACCTCTCCATTTCTGTTGCCTGAACTATAATCCTTCCTTGCTTTATTTGGGTAAGTGAGCTACTTGCAATCTGTTTCACCCTAAAGGTGTTTTTTTTTCGGGAGAAATACACTGGAATCTCTAATTTGTCAACTGAATATGAAAGTTTTCTGGCAGCTTGTCCTCAGGCTAAAAGTCTCCAAAAAAAGATAAGAAAAAATAACTTGATCCAAATAAAGATAAGCCAAGACAGAAACGCTAGACTTTTCCCTCCAGATTGTGCAACCAAAAAGGTAGCCTAGAAAATGTGTGTGAAAACATCCTGCAACTATAGCAAGAATAGCAATGAGATACTACAAAGGAAAAGATCTGACAGGGACTGTGGATCAAAAGTAGTAGCACAAAGAAATAACAGCACCCTCTACTTCATATATTTTCTTAATTTTCTACTTTTTCCACTTTCTTTTCACCCTGTCAGTTAAAATCTTTAATGGTATATGAAAGATGTAAACTCAATTTTGGCCTTTCTGTGAATCCTTGGATATTTCTTATAAATAACATAGACCTTCTTCTCTTCCAACTCCCTTCAACCATCCTATAGAAAGAGGAAAGAGGCAAGAAAAGAAAAAAAGCATTAGATTTGCTGTCATATCTCTATTCTTTTTATTTTTTAAGCACTTTTCTAATTTAATTTTTAATTTGCTGCTTAGTTTTGGAGTTTGGAAACACAAAAGTAATTTAATTTTTTCCCCAGTGTGTTCATCCTTTCCTTCCAGCTTGCTGTTGGTGGAATCTTTCAAAGTTTTCCTGTGAATTCAGGGAAGAATAATAAAAAAAAAAAAACCTCACTCATTTCCTTTTCTTCAAGTGGCTTCAGAACTTCAGTCTACCTGAAAGTATTCTATGGCCCAAGGAAATTCATGCACTTCCCCAGGGAAGTAATTTATCCTCATTTTAGCAGGGAAGAAGGTCCATCAAGCACTTTCCCTGAATCTACTTACTCAATCTGTCACTCACCTCAAGAGGAATACAAAATGACAAACATTTTGACAACTCTTCTTATCCATCCCAGAAAGCCTAAAGTCTAAAACTTTCAGTCATGAAAGAAAACCCTTAAAGAGGCAGTAAATAAAAGATTGATGAGGATTTAAGCTTTTTCTTTGCCTCCAGGAGAGAAGAAACCAAAAAATAATTCCTTATAACCTGCATTTTCACTCTGTAAGTAGACACTCTGCCCTAGTGGAATTTTAAAAAAGTAGTAACAGTTACCATAGAAGTATAAATGAACAAATGTACAGTGATTCTTCAAATATAGGGTCCTATCGTAGCCTCTCACTTCAGCCTATCAAATCTTGACTAATCATATGTCAATTTCTGATCATACTACTGTATATTGTTTTGTTTTATTTTGGTTCAAAACAATAGAATATTTGTACGTCTCATATAAGTGCAGAAAAATGGTGCATCCCAGTGTCTCATTAACTTTAGCAAGTGAGAAGTAACTGGAAAACATGGAGAGAGAATGTTTCTCATTCTCTTTAAGTCCTTACACATGCCATTTCCTTCATCATCATTTTGTGCTAAGAGGGAGAGGCTTGCGGGATACAGGCAGAGGTACAGCTCTGTATACAGCCTGCTTTATAAAATGCAAAGGGGTCTTCCTTCCCTGGCTTGAAGAACGTCCTTCAAGGACACTATGCGACCAAATTCAAGATAAGAGAAAAATCAAACCAAGACTATACAACTGAAATGAGTAGTCTTTCTTTTTTTGTTTGTTTTTTTTTTCCAGTACCGGGAATCGAACTCACGACCTTGCCAGGCAGGCGCTGTGCCGCTGAGCTAAATCCCCAGCCCCCAAGTAGTCTTTCCATTAAAAAGCTAAGTGTTTGTTTAACTATAGAACTTGATTCAGGTACACACACTAACTACTGGTAAGTAATAAAGTCTGTGTGTAGAGAAACAATTTTAGTTTCAAATATTCTTTATGTAAGAAGAACTTTAAATCTTATGTTTTATTAATTTTAAGGTATCCAACTGCTATGCTTTTTACACTATCGTTATTACAGCAGAAAGATTAGGACAGAAACTTAATACACAAACTTAATCTTTTATGCCTAAGAACACGACTGAGACAGGCATAACATGGAATGAAATTTTTTGACTGTAAAAGGGAAAAATGACATGTGAAAGTTTTTTCTTGTTATTCAACAACTTATATTGATATCATCAGGCAAAATAAACCTGTCTTTACTAACTGCTTCAGTTTCCCACCTAAGAATTTAATAATCTTCTAATACCACTTACCAAGTACAATATATCATAAATCAAAACACACCAATTTATTTAGCACTTTTGAAAATAAAGTTTCATTTCCTAAGAAAACCCATAGTAACGTGAAACTTCAATAGTTTCATTAGAAAAATTTTGCTTTAAACTGTACCTTATATATTTATATTTCAATTCCTTCATATTCTATCTTTATATTTTTACCATTTTATTTAATGTCTTTAATGTATTCATTTCTGCTTGCAAATAATAAATAGAAACTCCCCATTCCTCCGTCTTCTAGTGTCTTTTTCTCCATTCTTCCAAATGCTTATCCATCTCCCTCTACCTACGTTTAGCATCTGTAATTTTAATCATTTATAGATAAGGTAAGTAATAGGTGACTTAATTCGAAAATGAAAGTAGCACTTCCGAAACTGTCAAGTTTAGATACTCATAAAGCCAAGTGTTTTCCGCAAGTCCCAGGATGTAAGAGGCCGCAGAGTAACATCTCACACTTGCACACACTTCCAGAGTGGGTGATTTGTATCCCTTCTGCTCTTCCTTACTTCTGCACCGCCTGCTCATCACAACTGAGCCTTTACCACCAATCTTTTCTGAAAACACGGCACATTTATTGTCTTTATTCCTTTATTTTCTGCCGCAGTGCAATGATCTGCCTTTTTTGTAACATTTCACTGAAAATATGTTCGTTACTTACAGTGGGCACTTGTAGCCCATAATTACTTTCTTACCCCTTCTGTAACCCTTTGAAATGCTGAATGATTCTCCTTTCATAGAAAATAATTCATTATGAACATCCTTCTGTAAGTCCTATGCTCTACTTTTTTTTTTTAATAATAGCGCAATTACTTTAAAAATATTTACGGGTACTCCTGGTGCTCTCTCTGAAAGCAAACATGACTCTGTATATTGTGAGATTTTTCTCCGTAAGGAGTCCACAATCAATATTTCTAGAGTAACTGTCCCATCTATGCTCCAGATCTCTATCTTTGTCTTTGAAATACCTGCATTTGAATGTCTATAGTTCTCCAGTTTCAGGATGGAAGTATTCCTCCTTACCTTATTCCAATTCCAACTCAAACAAAAGACTCACAAGTATAATAAACACAATAAAACAAATAATAATTTTATCAGGTCAAAATGATCCCAAATTTCTGGTGTTAATTATCTTGTTATTTATTTGTTTATTTTCCTTTTGTCATATACATTACCCAAGATTTTTCATGTTATGTTTTGAAAACACTGTTAAAGCCCCTGGATTTTTACCTTCCAATGCATGTGAGAGAGTCCTGTTTTATCTCTGTGATCTCATTGTTATAGTTTTCCTTTACCTAAATGTATTTCTTTTCTTTTTAAAAATTAATGAAAATTTGATTTGCCCTGCTTTAAACCTCCAGCAACTTTCTGGTGAATATGAGACAAAGTCAAATACCACCAGGCACAAAGAGCACCTTCATGTCCTGTTCCCTTCCTGTAATTTGCTTATTGTTTTTTTTCTATTTGTTTAACCAGTCTTCTATATAATCTTTTTTTTTTTTTTTTTGGTTTTTCTCCAGTACCGGGAACCGAACTCACGACCTTGCGCTTGCCAGGCAGGCGCTTTTTGCCGCTGAGCTAAATCCCCAGCCCCGAGCTAAATCCCCAGCCCCTCTTCTATATAATCTAATGCTCTTTGTAGCTTTCAATTTTGTTCCGTCTATTGGAACTGTCTTCTGTTTTTGTGTTCTACCTTATTTATCCTTAAATACTCAGATTAAATTTGATGTAGTATTTGGAACTTTGAAGGTACTTTCAAGCCACACACACAAAAAAAGTGTGTTCTTATGTGTGCAATCATGGTACCTTATGTATCTCTTCATCTATTTACATTACAGTCTGTCACTTAGGGTTTGAACTGCTTCAGGGTAAGAAAGACATATTTATTAATTCTGTGTCTCAGTCCTTAATGCAGGGCACTCAAAGCAATGTGTTTGATAACTGGAAATACTTTTAAAAGGAGATTGCTTTGAAAATATATGTTCGATCCAGATTTTAAAAGGCCATAAATGTCAGACTAAAAAAATTGCCATTTAGTCTGCCAACACTGGTATTCCACTCATAATTTTTTCACCAGATTTTTAAAAAGTTATGGTTTTTTAAAATGAAATGTTTTCATGGCATTTACCATATGTTAAGTACTATTTTGAGAATTATTTGCTATTTAGTTTAATATCTGTATTATTTTTATATCAATATTATTTATATGAATATTATTTAATATCAATATTACTTTTCCTAACTCACAGTTCAGAACACAGAAACCCAGATAGGTTAGTAATGTATACAAATGTAGACAGTGAATGTTGAGGTAAGGGTTTTAAACTAGTTAGTGTGGTTTGACGATGTGCTGCAGCAGTCACTGTGAGAAATATTAAACAGAATTAGCCTGATTAACAGTATAGGAATAAAATGGGAAAATTATAGGCTGAGAATTCATTAAAAAGGTGCTCAATCCAAGTTTATCACGCATAGACGTGGACGATATCTCAGTTAGAAGGTTTGTTGATGATTAAGTACAGAGGTAGAAAAGCACCCAAGAAGAAGGCCTGAAGGTTAGCGCCGAAGTTTCACAGCATTCATTAGGATCATGAGAATAATAAGGAGTTAAAGAATGAGGGCAAACATTTTTGGAGCAGTAAATTCAATACTGCACATTTTTAGTAGAAAAATGAAGAAAATAGTGATGTAGAACAGGAAGTGAGAAATGTAAGTTTAAAAGTGAGCAAAATAGTAGAAACAGAAATATAGGCACAACATTTAAGTTGAATTATTTTTAAATGATTTATAAAAATTATACCATGGACTACCATGGTATGGACTACCATGTGATGGTTTGTGATTTATGTACATTGTGTAAAGTTTAAATCAAGTTAAACATAACTATCTCCCCAGGAATTTATGGGAAAACTTTCAAAAACCTTTATTCTAGTCTTTGGAAATACTGCATGTATTACATAATTGTTATCTATATTCATCCTACAATAGCACACCAAAACTTATTGCTCTTACCCACCTGTAGTTTTATAGTCATTGACCACTATTGGCTTTCTCACCAATTCTCAACTCCTCTAAAACCCACTTTATAGAACTCCACGTATAAGTGAAATCATGTGTATCTCTTTGGCTGACTTAATTTCACATAACATAACCATCTCCAGTTCTACTCTAACAGCATTTAGCAAAATGTGGTCCATCAACGTTATTAGGTGTTTTGTACCAGGATGCAGTTCAGGAACAACCTTTGGAAAAGTTCACAAATCACGGCTAAAACAGTAAACAGTATTCATAGTGTAGTGCAAAAGGGTTTACCTTTACAGTCTAATTCATCAGAGTTGTCACCGCAGTCATCTTCCCCGTCACATAACTTGGCATGAGGAATGCAGCGGCGATTATGGCAAGGCTTAAAACCTCTTCGACAGCTTCTGTTTTCTTATGAATGAAATTAGAAACTCAAAATGAAAATCACAGATAACATTTCGTTCATAAAGACTAGTTTATAGATCTACTAAGTATTTACGGATCTACAAAACAAGTGCAGTTCAATATTAAAGTTTTGAATTATGTTTATCAATGATCAAGGCATAGCTCTTTCAAAAAAGATGTGTCCTGACTTAGTGTTTCATACCTGAAGATCCCTTGAACTTCTATCTACAGTATTGTCTCTTTACTTCTATCAAGTAGCACAGATATAAGCATATAATAAATATTTAATTCAGCATAATGAAATCGCTACCTCAAAGTAACAAGAACACTCCTTCTATGAAACTATTTACTTTTTCTCATGTGCAAACATTTTATAACAAGAAAAAAAAAACAGCAGGAGCACATCAGTTGCTGAATAAAAGAGAAACCTTAATATCAATAAAATTGATATCTTAAAATGCCACAGGGGGCCGGGGATATAGCTCAGCAGAACAAGGGCCTGCCTGGCAAGCACAAGGTCCTGAGTTCAATCTTGGTAACAAAAAGAAAAAAAATGCCATTGGCTTTTCTAAGATTGGTCTTTGCTTGTATTTATCTTAATGAAGTTCTCTAACCATTCTCTTTTTTGGCATAAAAACTGTAAATAACAGTGATAATAACTGTATTAAACACTCACTTTATGCCTGAATTTTTGTTCAGCATATATAAATACGTATTGGTTTATTTAATTCTTTCAAAAACCATTAAAGTTAGTTTTTTTTGTTGTAGGAAAGTAGAAGATAAAGAAGTGTGTTTTATCCCAGCAATCTCAAAGAACATTTGGGAATAAAGGTAAACCTCACATGTGATGCCAGAGCTTGCACTCGGTACCTGGGGTGGACAAACTACTAGTTACAGGTCAAATCAAGACCTCAGAGTAGTGTTGCATTGCTGTGGAGCTAACATGCTAGCTCTATTTTTAAAGGACTATAAAAATCAAAGTAAGAGTGAATGGTGGTCCACACCTATGATCCCAGCTCCTTAGGAGGTTAGGGCAGGAGGATTGCAAGTTTGAACCTATCCCGAACAATTTAGCAAGAACATGTCTCAAAAACATATTAATGAAAAGACTGTGAATTTTGCTCTTTGGTGCTCTTTGACCATGCCTGTGTTCAATCACTAGTACTACAATATACAAGTAAATACTTCATCATCATGAGATGAGCTACAAAATATACTCCTACAAAATGTATTTGGAGGATTCCTACATGAGAAACCAGATGATGATAATTACTATCATCAAAACACGTGAAAGCACAAATCTAAAAAAGAGAAAGAGACTCAAATTTCTACTCTATAATGTCAAAGAGTGTTAGTCGATGGCCTGAATTCCATTTTGTTCTAGTTTTACCTTTCTTTGGTTATTTAGGCCTGATTATTACCCAGAGAGTAGAACAAAGGAGAAAAACAGGAATGAAATGTAGCAATTACAGATGCCAATTCTAGAACTGTGCCTTACACACAATAAGACTAATTATAGATAATCTGTATAAATTCTACAGTATCTATTGATGATTGTACAAAGGTAAATTTCCAAGAAAAATATGATAGTAATAAAGATAACTGCTAGTTCTCTACTTCCAAGAGAGGGAGTTTGATTATCAGCTGGGCTTACCAATGGAAGCACTGTTGATAAAAGCCCAAGTTTGATGAACACTATAGACAAATCAATTAGTCTTTACAACAATAGACATGAGCCTCCATGGTAATCCTGGAGACATAAGTGAGGTGAAAAAGACGTTGATACCAACCCTACATATGCTATTGACTTAGTCATTGCTACCAAGTAAGCCTAAAATATCCAAGCAGCACAGATATTTCTGATATTTTAAAAACTATGAGCCTAAGGCATATTGCTAAAGATGAATTACTAGGAAGATCAAAAGACATGGTCCACCTTTGTTTTACTTTGTAGTCCCTGGATGGAAAAGCAGGCACAATTTTCAATGAATTCTATGGTTGTTCAATAGGAAATAAGGTGCTTATTTTAGCACAAGCAAAACCAAGTAAATTGCCTTGCATCTACTGTTAACAAGATACCCTCAAGGATTCATATGCACTTAGTAAAGAGACAGAGAAGCCAAAAACCATGAAAGTAACCAGAAATTTCTCTCTGCAATGAGACAAGCACATGTCAGACACTTACCACAGTAGAGCAGTTTTTCGTCTGATTTATCCTTACAGTGAGGGCTGCCATCACAGGTGAACTGATAGTCAATACACTCACCGTTCCCACACTCAAACTCTGAATAAATGTTGCAAGAGGAATTTTTAGCTGAAGGAATAAAAAGCCAATATTCTTTGGAACAATATGCTTTTTTGATACCATGGCAATTAACTTCCTTAACCTTTGTTATAAATATAATCTACAATTTATATAAACATGATATTCAATAAAGGGCAATGATTTGTGACATTTAGAAGACATTAACAAGGACACTTTATTGTTGTTCTTACTCTCCTTTGTAAATGTGTATGAGTTGCAAGGCTGTTTTTCTTTTATGCCTATTTGTGTATTTATTATTTGGTGATTGTATGTGTGTGGAGCAGAAGGGTAATTCAAATGTGAATGGCTATGCATAGAGTCCACCTTTAAGGTACACTTTTAGAAGTACAGGTTAAATGTGTTTTGTACATGCTGAGAGTGTTTTTGATTTTTCTCATTGGAATGTATTACATATTCCTTAAAACATTACTATTTCATGGGGAATTGAGGACCCACTTTTTAGTGCTTCACTTGAAGTATCAATTGTGTTCATTGCTTGCTCCATCTCCATCCTAGGCTACCTCCTCACCTAACTTCTGATGAAATCCTGGGGCAAATTCTATCATTTAGCAACATTGGAATGGCTCAAATCATACTCATATTGGTCTTGCTCCATTCACACGTGGAGATCTTGGGCAGACTCTATTTCCACCACAGGTGGCCAAGAGGTCCTCTGTGTGATGATTTGGTGGAATACAATGATGATCCAGAAAGCGTGTGCACCTGATGCTCATAGGCGCCCCCTAACCATAGTATATCGTCCCATTTGTGAAGCTCAGGATTTTCATAAAGAAACAGTTTGAACTTTGTATTTGGTTTGCCCTAATTTGTAAAGAGATCAACAATGACAGAATACAGAAAATCTTCTTTACAGCAAGTTCTTCTCTGAGGACTATGAGCTTGTAACCTTTGTGTATGTCTCTATTGGGGAAAATTAACTTGCTTCTATTCTTAATAATACATTCTACAGCAAACTTTCAAAATCCGGTCTTTTGGAGCGTGCTTTCTGCATCCATGCTCTGACTCCAAAGCTGAATGTGTATACACTGAAATCTTGAAATCCAGTTATATGTTTCATGGTAAAGGTCAGTAGAATTCATTTATCTCTGTAGTAGACAGGGCTTATTTTTAATTTGCTATCCATTTCTGAGCTTTATTTCAGGAATATTCAATTTAAAAGCCACTAATATTATATGAAATTTCCAGTGTTTTATTTTTATTATCCTAGATTTTAACTGTCTTAACACATATTCATATGTCTATGTTCCTGTCTATAATTTCTAATTTTAATTTTTCAATGGTCACAACAGTTTCCAAAGGTAAAGGCTTTCTTTTTGCAGTATAAACTTCACTTGTCAGTCAGTAGCTGAGGTAGAATGTCATTCTAGAGAAGGTAAAGAGAATTTAAAACATAAAAATATTATTAAGCTTAAAGGAAAATGAACTCAGAGGGATGATAATATTACTCGGTCAAAACATTTGTGATTGTGAACTGGAAAAATTTCAGATGCTTAACTGAACGTCTTTGACATTCCTGACATATTTTGAACATTTTAGATACAAGCTATGTATTGTTTCATTTCCAATGAGAAGTTTCTGGGATAGAAAGTGCTATATCCAGGGTTATAACCATAATTCCTTTGAGGAAAATTTACTTGGTCTGGAACTCACAATGATCCTCCTGCCTCAGCTTCCCGAGTGCTGGGATTACAGGCATGTGCCACCATGCCTGGCTAAGATTTTTCATGTTATGTGTTGAAAACACTGTTACAGCTCTCTACGTAAGGCTTTTACTTAATGAAAAAATGAGTATGACTTGAAAACATTTCTTGCTCAAGTGTATTCAGCTGAGGAAATTGTATTGATAGTTTTCTGTGTCTGTGCTCTGTGCTCTCTCTCATTCTTGTAAATGTCAAGAACTTTATATAATTATGTTTTCTATTCTTTCTTGTATTATGGGATTAGCAGTTGGGTGAACATGGTTAGCAATGTGGTGATGATGGAACTGCCTAATTTTTTTGTTAACTGTTATGACAACAAATGGTTTCCCTTCTTTTGTTTTCAGGTGTTAATCAATGGCCTTCAGGCCCTTTAATGTGACCATTAATGTTCATGGACGTCTCTGCATGAACTCATCCAGGTGTGGATGCAGATCTGCCACACACAATCTTATTTTTCAAAGATAGCTTTGAAAAGAAGTCAAGAGTTACTTTCCAATGGCTCTGCTGGACCATAAGATTTCAGTATGAAGGCACAATGGATAGTTCCACAATTTATCATCTCTGAGGAACCCAGGGTGACTGTACCCTTCCATTGGGAATATGAGTGTCTTATTTAAAATGGGAATATTAGTGTCTTATTTAAAATGATACTTACTGTCCGATTCATTTCTTCTCATCAGAAGAGAAGGACAGGTCACATAGCAGGGAGAATTGTATTTGATGTATATTGCAGAAATAAACCTCTGCTTTATACAAATAAACTTCATTGTTTTGAGCAAAGTCACTGCTTACACACTGGCCTGTACTGACCTGTGCTGAGTGATTCTAATGCATAGCTAACACTCCAGGCTTACAGGTGGCATTAGATCCAGACCATTACAACTGAAACCACAAAAGCCAAGGAGAAGAGAGCTAAAGCAATAGCCTGAACAACCCAGAGCAATGTTATGTGACAAAGAATGATGAGAATTTGTGGCTTGAATTAATGAAATTCACTATTGATATTTAAAATTCATTGATTAATAGCATCAATTTCTCCTTGTCTTTGAAGAGTGTTAAATAAAACAAACTCTATCACTTTTGCTGAGAGGTACCCCTTCAGTTTGCGGTACCAAAATGCAAAGTGAAAAGATATGTAATAGGTGGATGAGAAAAGCTTTCTGGTGGATGAAGATCAGAAGAAGATTAAAGATTAAGAAAAAATGACAGTTTTATAATGTAACCTTATCCAGCTTGGTTCATTTCCTAAGGCTCAAAGAAAAGAGGTAAGGGCATAGCAGAGAAAAAACTGTCAGTTTGGCACATTTTGGGAACAAGTTCCCCAATTTCCAACTAAATGCTTTTCTTCCCACCTTTCTCCCTTGCAAATAGTCTTAAAGTTAACAGGAAATTAACCTTTTTAAGTATTGTGTGCTAATTTTTTCATAGCAGTATTGGAACACTTCAACCATTATTTATTTTGGAAACAGTTTTGGAAACCTAACTGTTAATAAGTGTGTATGGTAATGGTACTAATTAAAGACTCTAATTCCTTCGGGAGGCATAAAGATCATGCAATGTTGCAACGTTACATTCTTAATTAACAGTTTGGAAATGATTACAAATAAGTTACACGATCCATTCTCTCTCATTTGCATACCGTGATGGACCCTGAGTGGTTTTACTGCAAGGCTACTGATATACTGTCTGTATTCTGGCTTTTTTCAGCTTTAATTAATTTTGTAATTGATTGATTCTCAAAGTCACAGCTATGAGATTTCAGATGATTATCCGCTGCAGATATTCTTTAGCTAGGCACAACGCCTTCCAGCGCGCAATCAGAGGGGTACAACTTTCATCACTGTCTTGGTTATCATTAACTATGGCATGGTGCTATCACTACATTAAACGGCAAGACAGTAGTAGAGAGATAAACTAACTGCACATCAGTCATAAACCTCTGAGCTTACACTGGAGGAGAATAAAAATATTAAATAGTTTTAATGAATGGGTATGCTGTGTTGAGTGGATATGTCAAATGACATTGTGATTCTCTTTACTCACTCGCACATCTGTGGCCCTCCAACAGTATCCGGTCTCCCCTGCAGGAACAATTGACTCTCCCCTCTGGAGTTAAAAGGCAGAGGTCGTGACAGCCTCCATTCAGTAGTGCACATGGAGAAAGTTCGCCTGCAATGAAGAGGCTTTATTGGTAAATTTGACTGGTATACCCATTCAGGGTTGTGTGTACAGGTGAATAGTAATCTGTTCAAGTGCCTCCACCTCTCAATGGCATCTCCTAAACAAAGAACATTCAGGATTTTTGAAAGTCTGAATGTTCTAAGTGGTATGCAAATTTAAGAAATGCATACCACAAAGCACTACATAGTTCTCCTAATGTTTGACAAAGATATCGTGGAAGCAAACATACTAGTCCCATTTGAAACCACACTGATGTTGCAGACTATACTTTAGGGTTACAATGATGGAAAAATTTTTAAACCCAAATGCAAAACTTGTCATGAGATATCATTATCCTAGCAACAATTCATGAGGAGTAACAGCGATCAGGATGAAATTCCAGGAACAAATTATTTCAAAGGAATTATTCCCCGAGTCATAATTACAGGACTGTAAGAGTTACTTGAACATTGCAGATAATTTTAATATATGAAATAGTCAAATTCTCAACTCTACCCCAAGAACTATGAGAAAACAAAATCCAATGAAGTATGACAAGAAAACACAGGTGTATTTCTGAGATATTCTATAACTAGGAAATAATTTTTCTCTTGTAACTTACAGGTATTGGTGTCATTGGCCACAGCTATGATCCCGATTGGCTGGTGTGGAATATCAGAACGAAGAATTTTTGTATCCCCGCCTGTATATTTGTTGGAACGCAGGATAGCTCTTCTTCCCCAGTCTGACCAGAAGATATAATTGTCATAAACTGCCAAACTAAGGAAAGTTCCTGGCCCAGATTTAACAATCACCTAGAATAAATAAAAATACACATTTTTACAATAAAAATAGTTATTCATATATCAACCTCCATCTTTGCTCCAAAAATAAGGAACTGGGATAACATGGATACATTTAATAGTAATTATTGGATAAAATATATTTCACTGAATGGGTTATCTGTACCTGCTTTATAGTTTACTTAAAATATTTTAATTACACTTATTATTTGCCAGAGTTATCTAAAGCACTTGGCATGAGAAGTCTTTCAGAATTCTGATTTTGAGATATTTGTATATAGAAAATAAGATAGAGTGTCCAAGTAAAAATATAAAGTCCATTAATGTTTATGAATATCTTATAGGCTGAAATCTATATCACTCAGTGTTTTCACTATGTCTGAGTTTTGACTGTGGCATGTCTTATGAGGTCAGATGCGGGATTTGCCACTTATGATGTCACTATAGTGTTCAAAAAGTGTTGGATTTTGGAGCATATTTCTTCTTGGATTTCCTAAGTAGAGGTGTTCAAACAATAATTCTACTTTATCATTCTGCTGGTGAAAACTAGATTATTTTTCAGTGTTAAATCCAAATCAACAATTCAAAATTATGAGACTCATTGTTGTGACTCTTGGGTGCTTGCTGTACCTCAGGAATGTGGAAAAGATAGCAAGAGACTAGAGCCAGGTCAGGTGGAGGTGACTTCTATCCCTGTTGGGTAAGAGGACCTGAATAACATTAGGGGTGTTTGTTTTTGCCTTTGCAAAGTTAGTATCAGGGACAGGAGGTTGCCTAGCAACTAATGACTCCATTGTCCAGGCAGGATGCTTTTCTCAGGACCAAGGTAGCTTGACTGCTTTCTACACTGTGGCCATGTCTTGCCTCCATACATGTAACACATTTCCAGTTCCAGCCGCTCCCACAACTAATATGACCAAAAATTTCTATTAAGCAATCACCAGACCTGTACCACTTATCAAATTCTCAAAATGTACAGGGTGTACAGAGGATAGAAAGTTCTAGTTTCTTCCTTCAACAAGCTTACAGTACAAATAAAGGAGATGCATTTATACTTACTATGAAAAAAAAAAAAGTAGCAAAGACCAAATCTGCAGTCAAACCAATGTGGTTAAAAAGAATCCAGATTTATATTCCTGTAAAACTAAGAAACTGAAAAGAAAAATACTACTGAGGGCCTCTCAATGCTGTGAAAGGTGGGTGATGAAATGTAGTGATTCCTGAGTAACAAGAAATTAGTGACGTGGATTTCATAGCAGCTACACTTAGTACAGAGGAACCCAAAGAGGCCAGGGAACTCCCCAAGTGACAGTGATGGAGGAGGAGAGTAATGAAGAGATAGCAGCGCTAAGGTCACAGGACAGCGGCAGCGGGGACAGAGTTCATCACAGAGACCGGTGAATATCTGTGGGACTCCTCCTGGAGGTTCAGCGAAGTGCTGACGAGAAGGCTGTGAGGTGTCTGCTCCAGGTTTGTGAAGGAACTTCAGGAAAGGACCGGAGAGCACAAAGTCTATACATGTCCAGGAATCACGTCTGTTTACACTGCTACACTCAGACCTGCTCTGCTGAGTAGGCTGCTGCGTAGCCTCTGTAGAAGTTTTACCTTTGCAGTGAAGAATAATTAGCCCTAAATACTGCTCTAGTCTCACAAACCTTAAAACAAGGGCTAAAAGAATTAAATTGTTTTCTGATACCTGAACTATCTCCTAAAATCAAATTCAGGAATTTTTATGGGAGTATAAAAATTTGTATCACTAAACTACTCTTCAAGAAAATTTTTAAAAAGGGAAGAAATTGCAAATCAAAGATTTCAACTGCCATTTTTAGAACCTGGAAGACAAGTATATTAAACCCAAAGAAAAGAAAGAAAAAAAATAGAAAAACCAAAAGACCAGTGGGGTAATCAAAGAAACAGAAAATAGAGAAATTTCAGTAAAATAAAAAAAATAGGTTTATTAGTATCAACAAAATAGATAATGCCTCATAGTATAATGGGCTTTATGCTAATAATATGTATGAACTTAACGTAAAAATATACCTCTATATAAAATATACTAAAGCTACAGACACTACCAGAAATGACTTGAAAGGTACTGATATAGTTTGCTGTTTTATTTTGCTTGGTTTCATTAAGAGAAATCTGTGCCTTCCTCTTGTGGACAGATGGTGCGCAGAGAGATGCTGCAGCTCTTTTCGGAATCCACTGCAGCGAGGCGCAAGGCACAGACCTGCCCCGCAGAATAGCTGCATCTAAATAGCACCAGGTCATTCTCGGGGCAGAGTGCATTTGGGGAAGATGTTTCACTTTTTAAACTTTTAACTTTGCTCTTCTCCACCGGGCTTGAGCAAACCCTATTTTAACAAATTCAAAGAGTTTTTGTTAAGCAATCTGTGGGGATATTTTACAAATTTTATACAGCAATATAATGAGGTTGTGTACTTTAGCTATCAAAGTTAACTGTAGTAGTAACTTTTGTGATTTTTCACTCAAGATTTATTCCAAAATAATTTTTACTTGAAAACCAGATAAAGAAACCTAAGTAGTTTATGCTTTTGATACGCTGCTTCACTATTAAAATTCCAGATGGAGACCTCACTTGCTTACTGTTCCTTTTAACCAAAAAAAGAAAGACAGAAAGAACAGTGGAAGTCTTACGAAAAAGATGTTTACACAGAAATGATCATAAAGAAATAGATACTTCAAAAATCAAACACAAATTAAAATTACATAATGATTGAACTCAATAGATAAAATGATTATACAAGGCACTATGGTAAGTAGTTATAAAAATATCTTCATTAAATCTTTAAAATCATGAAGACAGAATTATTACCAGTTTTGTGCACACATAGAGAAGGTAAGGCTTTGACAGACTTTAGAACTTGTCAAATGTGATATACTTACCCAATGTGGGAGCTGGGGTTTTATACAAGGTTTAACTTTAGTATGTAATAGCAACTATTTTCCAAAAGTTTACCATATGGCTTGTACTATACAAATGTTTAATAATGAATGGTAAGGAAAATGTAATCTTTCTCCTATATGAGAAAATTTAGGAACAGAAAAATTAAGAAGCTCAACGAATGTTGCAAAGTTATACCCAGTGTTTATACAACTAAGCATCTGATACTGTCTCTACATCTCAATCTCATCCTTGTCATGTATCACCTTCTTAAAAATTAATACATTCTGTGGTTCAAATATTTATGGACTATTAAAATCCATATGGCTTGGAGAAACAAATAAACTAGGGAATATGGTAATTGAAAAAATAAGTCCCATTTCACTTACCCACTCTGTATCAAAGTCTAAATTATTCTGAAGTAATTCACAATGTCATCGTCTTGATTTCCCAAAACCCTGCCTACTTCATTTTAATTCACTGTTAATTACCCTTTATTAAAACAATTACTTCATTTTTCTGATTACATAAGTAGGTTTGATTCTGTAGAATACTATTTTACAAATTTAATGTAAATAAAAGTCACTTTGGGATTGGTTAAAATTCAGATTCTTATTCCCTAAGTTTGAAATGGAAAGTGATATTTTATATTTTTAACAAGCCTTCAGGTAATGTTAATGCCGGGAGCCCATGTTGGGGGAGATGAATTATAAATGAGAGAAAAGTGTAAAAAATGAAATAATCTTACCACAGAAATAATATAACTCACCATTTTGCATTAAAATATATTTCTTTGATTTTATTCTATATAAATTGACATCATAGCATCTGCTTTTGTATTCGTTTAAAGTGAGTGGGTAGCGTTTCCACTATAGCCCAATGGGGAAAGATCACTGCAGCGCAAATCTCCCACCCATTACAGCATTCCAATAATATCCCTGTACAGGAGTTAGAGGAGGATAATAGGAATGAGATGTCAAATACAAACTCAAAAAGGAGCAAAGATGAGGGGACAGAATACTATTTTACTATCACTGATTTCTTGTTTCCTATTTACCATCCGTTGCTGCCCTATGATTGCAGTAGTGTGCATAGGGCATTGTCCCTAGTACAAGTCACTCTCAAAGGGCATAGTTTTGCTGTCCTTGTATCGCCCCGTAATTCTTCGAATTCCCACAGAGATTCTAGGAGCTGAAGGCTTCCTGAGGAGCACCCTGTCATCTGGATCCAGGGTGGGCTAGCCGGCATCAGCTGCAGCTTCAGTATTCAGACACTGGGGCTTTGGCTGAGCAGGAGCCCAAGTCCTCACCTTCTGGGTTGGCTGTTCTTATGGTGTTTTATGAAATGTGATTTGAAAACCGCAACCCAACAGATGTGTTTGGCCTTGAATTTGGGACTTTCTCCAGCTGCCTTTACTACCTACTTCTTCTCTCTCACCTTCTACAAGCATGGTGAGTCCAGTTTCCTTTTTATCTAATGAGGGAAAGATCACTAGACTCAGAAGGGCAGGAGCAGGAGCACCCAAGTTCCTTGAGTTGTGAGTAAAATGAAATTTTAACATAAAGAGAGCAAATGTTCCCGAACTTTAAAGTGAAAAACAAAATGTCTATCTAGACCTATAACACATTAGAATACTCTACATAATGACGTGTTCCTTACAGTCTCTTGTATTAGAAAAAAAAATCAATGTAACTGTAGCACACATAGGGGTAAGAAGATGGTTTTTACGCACACACACTGGGCCAGTGGAAAACTAATACTATATATATACTGTTATCATATGGGAATCTAAAAGACTGTTAATACAAATGGAGTGTATTTTACTATTCCTCAATTATATTTCTTTAGAAATATGTTACTTCCTAAACAATATTTTATGAGTATAAAAGATGACATGGAATATTGTTATAGAGCAAACATGTTTGCATCACTCCAAGAAAATTCTTCAGCTCAGTGCCCACAGCACTTGGAGACGGGCTCCTTTGGAGGTAATCAGGCATAGCTGAGATCCTGAAGGTAGAGCCCCTAACAGGACTGGTCCTTACAAGAAGAGATGGACTTTTTCTACCCATGACCATGATGAGAGGACACAGCCAGAAACAATCATCTGAAAGCCGGAGGGATCCGCATTAGAACCACTTGGCCTCGGACTTCTCAGCCTCCAAAAGTCTGAGAGGGTAAAGGTCTATCTTTAAGTCTACGCAGTCTATGGTATTTTTCCAGCAGCTTCAGTTGTAACAGGGAAGTTTCACTGTTCCCTATTAGAAGAGAGACACTTGGGTTTATATCTGCTTCAAATTTCTATACATATAGTGCTGGGAGTGGTGGGGTACATCTGTAATCCCAGCACTCAGGAGGCTGAGGCAGGAGAATCGCTGCAAGTTGGAGGCCAGCCTGAGCTACATAGTAAGTTCAAGACCAGGCTGCACTGCACAGTGAGACCCCATCTTAAAAAAAAAAAAAAAAATTCTATAAATTCATAGTTTTAAATCAATATGAAGAAGAACAAACGGTTCGCTATGACTATCTGAAAAGCATATCCAGGCATGGTGGGGAACGCCTATAATCCCAACACTCTGGAGGCTGAGGCAGGAGGATCATTGCGAGTTCAAAAGCAGCCTGGGCTACAAGGTGAGCTCAAGGCTGGCCTGAGGTGTACAGTGAGACCCTGTCTCAAAAAGACAAAAAAAAAAAAAAAAAAAAAAAGAAAGAAAAAGAAACAAAAAAGAAAGCATAAGCTTGCTGGCCACAGGGCACATGCCTACAGTTGAGACAGTCAGAAGGCTGAGAGGCAGGAGGATCACAAGTCCAAGACCAGCCTGGGAAACTTAGCAGGACCGTATTTTAAAACAATGTCCTTTTAAAGATAAACAAAGCAAAACAAAACAAGCCCCTAGTTGCAGCTCAATAATAGAGTACTAGTCTAGCAGGAATGAGGCCCTACGAACAATCCTTAGCACCAGAACAAAAAGAGGAAAAAAAAAAACTCCCTCTCTAATACTGATCTGCAAAGACTGTCCTGAAAGAAGGAAGGCTGAGTACACGAGCAGGAAGTACGAGGGGCAGGAGGAGAAAAGACGTGAGGCAGAAGGAGCACACGGTGCAGGTGCCAAGAACAATGGAGCCTGAGTGCAAATGTCGCCCCCGCCAGCCAAGGGTACAGGTCTGAGTTCTGTTCCAGAAATGATGAGCAGCAACAGGTTTAAACAATCGCAGGCCCTTACTGATCTGCAGCTTTATGGTTACTCTATTTGTGGTATAAAGAGTAGATAAGAATTGAAAAGAGTACAGGGAAACCAGGCAAGATCAGCAGCACTTTCTAGAAAATACTTCTCTATTTTGTGCGTGGAAGCCGAAGAAGAAAACAGTTAGTATAGAAATGAGAGACTTCATAACTCACATCCTTTTACAGGGACCCAGGCAGAATTCATTCCTTTATCCATTCGTTCATGTTTTAACCACCTTTAATCACCCATAAAAATGTAAAATTTCATTAAAAGGTTTAATATGTAGAAAGTGTATCTATTACTCTGTACTATGAAATTTAATCTCCACATTAACCCATGTAATAGAGACAGTTTTCTTTTTTTTGTGATTTTTTTCTGAAACCAGGAATCAAACTCAAGACCTTGTGCTTGCCAGGCAGGCACTGTGTCGCTGAGCTAAATCTCCAGCCCCTAGATAGAGTTTTAATTCATACTTTATTATTGAGGATTAGATCTTGAAGAAGTAACATAATTAGTGCAAGGTAACAAATTTATCAAGTGATCAGACACAGTTTTAAATAAAAAGCACCCCAAATCTGAATTAGTTTTTATGTATGAAATTGGCCTGTGTCAGAGGGACTAGAGAAATCCTTCAGTGATTTAGGAAGAGATTTATAAGAGTTGTGTTTATAATCACACGTATGCTCCTTCCAGTGAAAGACTACAGTAATTTCTTTGATTTTTAGTTGCATATTTTACATAAAGTAGGCAGTAAAGATTGTTGAATGAGTGAGAATGAAAATTTTCATAGCTACATGGAAAACTTATTTTTATGGACAATTAGTCCTATTTTTAGGAAGCTTTGCTATATTATCAAAGATCCATTACAAAAGCCTTTATAACTTTATTACTGACTGACTCTAGTGGTTTACCTTTCAACTTCCGCTGACACACAGAAAAAGGAGGAAAGCAATATTAAGCTAAGCCCATAACTATGCATGCTGCCTTTGTTGGGTACAGGAGATTAGAGCAACAGTGGAGCTAAGTCCTGCTATCTGGTTTTGGATTGAAATTCCGTTCCTCAGTCTTATCTCCATATTAAAATACCTTTATCAAAAGTTCACAAATCCTGTCCCTTGCAAGCTTATTCAGCATCTTTATTTACAATTTAAAAATTCTGCCATTATAAATTTTGTACTACAATGTTATGCAACTCACCATTATGCCACGTGAAGCACTTTCACCTTGAACCTGTAAATAGTTTCAACTTTCAAAGTATGTCTCATGTTTGTTCAGAAGATACATTTCCTGACACAGGCCCTTACTCTCATGTGTCTTCATGATGAAACAATTAGCTTCAGGGAGATGCAATCCACACTTGAAATTTATACGTCAGAAATTCATAGTCACAAGTCATGCGTATTCTGTCTTCACACTTCAATAGTACTTTATTGGTGGAAGCACTCAAATCAGTCAAGCAACACAAAAATATTCAGTTTTGTCAGCCAGACATTTTTCCTGTGCCAAGATGTTACATATTAAAGCAAACAAATTTAAAAGCCAGACAAATGGGAGATTCCCAAGCATTCCTGCTGATTTCCCCCATGTCAGGATCATAAATGATCATTATGAGAAATGACAGCACGGCCCTTGCCATATCTGTGCTGCAGTGTCAAAGGAATAACTGCGGGGGCTTCAGCCAAAACAATGATAGTGATGCGGTTAAGACAGTAACTTAAAGTTATGAATATTTAATATAAAATAGATGACTGTATCTGACTTTCCTGAAAGAATTCATAGAACAAGTACAAGCTATCTGAATGGCATCACTGTTGTTTCTGATTACATTTTTAAAAGACTTTCAAAACAATTATAAGTGAAATAAAACATACAGAAGGTTAAAGGTTGTGTGCATGGTTTTTCTTATATAAGAAATGTGAACTATCAATAATTTAGAGAGCAAAATAAGAGATAGATTAAAGGAAGCAGATATGGTCGTTGGAGATGGGAGTGGATCTGCAGATGAAGAAAAAATAGCAGAGAGGGGACATGGAAGGAAAAATGATTAAGATGTGATATGCACATGTGCCATTTCACAAGATGAATATAATTATATCACAAATGCATGCTAAGATGTGTATCACAAATGCATACTAATAAAAAATCTCTCCCAAAAAATTCCTTCCTTGTTTCTACTGTGCTTTTAATTAGGAAACACACACACACACACACACACAGAGTCACACAGTCACATACACTGATGTTTTCTGACACTAATCTTCTGTGTCTTATCAGAAATTCTCATAACACTAAAATTAACCTGCTACATGATTCAATCTCAAGTAGAAAACATGAAAGTCTCATTTTGTATTGCTGTGAGCTTCTCAGTAGACCAACAAGTACATGTGGGGAGTCTTTTAAATAAACTTGAAGCAGGAAATAGCTAGCATTCTCTAATTAGGAGAACACACAGAAGTTTTAATTAACACACTCTTTACAGGGTATAGTGAAACCATAAGAAACTGTGTAAGTCTCTGGAATTGCATCATCCCTTGGTTTGAATGGACACTTAATGGGGCAGTTTCCAGATCTTGAAAGAAGAAAAACCCTTGAGAAAAGCCACCAGCCTTGTAAATGGATAGCCCCTCCAGAGAGCGAGACCAGAAAAATAATTACTTTGATTTAACTTACAATATTCTCCTTCTGATTTCTCTATTGACAAAACTTAAACAGAAACCAAAGGATAAGAATCAGGTATCATGTTTTAAGCATCCTCAGGGGAGAGGACAGGTAGAGGCAGGTGAAGAAAAGATTATAGAATATGCCAGACAGAAGTAGGGGAGAGAACCCTGTTCTGAGTCACATTATATTGCTGTGGATAACCCTTTCGATTTCTTGGGGTCAGGTCACCTAATGTATAAAATAAGGTAGTGAAAAAGCAATGGTTTATCATGCTCCTTTCCTAAGAAAAGAGTAACCGGTGAATGATCACATTAGGTCACCCTGCGGACTACTAGGTAGAAATAAACACTGAGGGATTCCATAGGTGTTACAGCCACTCTTGAATGCAACTTGGGTAAGTTTATAATATTTTAGTTATCTTGTCTTCACATAGGATTACAATTATTGAAGCTATAACTTACAAAATATTCTGATATATTTATACAGATTAAGATTT
This sequence comes from Chinchilla lanigera, assembly GCF_000276665.1. Lineage (NCBI taxonomy): Eukaryota > Metazoa > Chordata > Mammalia > Rodentia > Chinchillidae > Chinchilla > Chinchilla lanigera. The sequence goes on from NW_004955440.1 coordinate 7,360,056, forward strand.
AGAAGGGGTTGTTCCTCCCCTATTCTGTTCATTGATTCATACGTGCCTTTGTCCTAAGACTATGCTGTTTTCATCACTGTAGCTTTGTAATATGACTTGAGGTCTGGGACTGTAATGCCTCCTGCTTTGCTCTTGCCCCTCATGATTGCTTTGCTACTCTGGGTCTCTTCTGATTCTGTATAATTTTAAATTAGTGTTTAGTTTTGTGAGGAATCCTACTGCTATTTTGATTGAAATTGCACTAAATCTATACAACAGTTTTGCAAGGATGTCCATTTTGACAAAATTTGTTCTGCCTGTCCATGAAAAGGGGATATCTTTCCATCTTCTGATATCTTCTGACAGTAAAGAGTAACTTTGAGAACAACAGAGAGACTTTTCACTGAATTCCTTCCTGTATTGCTTAGCATGCTGCTGCTGAGACATGCTAACACCCACAGGCTAAAGAGGCAAAGGTTGATTTAGGATCACGATTTCAGAAGATCAGTGCATGGAATGCTGGCTCTAAGCCAGAAACATCACAGCAAGGGTGTAGCAGAGCAAAGCTGCTCAGTTCATGGCAGCAAGGAAGCAGAGCAGGAGAAAGTGCTGCAGAGTAAAGGACTGGAGCTGGGGAGCACATGGAATATGCAGCCAGGCTCACAGGACCTATCCAGATACACACCCAGCAGCATGTTTTATCAGTTTGTGTTTCTTAATCCAATGTAGTTGAGACAGCAGTATTAAGAATCTTCCTTCTGCTTTGGATTCTTCTTAAGGACATCCATCCTGGGAACCAATTCAAGAGTAACTTTCCCTATAAATCATTTCCCATCTATTTCAAGGCAAAATGTTTTCTTCTTCTGCACATCCAGAATGGTGTTTTTATACATTCATTAGATCACTCTCAGAGGGAGAAATAAGAGCTTTCATTTTACCAGTCTCCCCGGCAGAGTTGAAACATTTGAAACCTACAATTGTATCTTCTCATTTTTAAAAACACATAGACTAAGAATATATTTAATAAAAAAAGGATGGTACACATGCAAAAAAGAATATATTTAATAGTAAAAAATATTTGATTGAATAGTGCATATATTTCTATTTGAATGGGTTATATACACTGGCTATTTTATTTGCTTATGTATAAATATAAATTTTTTTCTTTGTAAAATGGTACTACCAACATTTATATTTCACTGAAGAAGCACAGATATAATTTTCTCAGGATCATACTCATACCTTTTATAAATATTTAATGATGTTTCTCTCTGGATCATTGCCTAAATACAACTCTCCTGGCTTTTTAATATTTTAGCAGAAAAAGTCAAGAGTGAGTGAAAGGCGTACATATTGAATCAAACCCTCATACATCCATGTCTTACTGAAATGCCAATCTTAATCTCTCAAATTAAAATTCACAGAATTTCAAACAAAAATCAAATATTAAATACTAGTGTATAAGAAATTAAAATTATTCAGCTGTAAAGAATGATTATATGTTTCTACATATGTGTTTTTAATGTGTATCCATGTAGGAATTACAAATGCCAAGAGAAGGGCAAGAATCACGTTAATGTTAATTTGTAATACACTTGAAAAGAAAAGTACAGACTAGCAAGATTTGCATGGTGTATTAATTAAGTTTTGTTACAATAAAATATACCTGAGGCAGGGTAACTTTAGAAAGAGTTCTATTTCACTTAGAGTTGTGGAGTTTTAAGAGCAAGGTATAAGCATTAGCTCAGCTCAGATGAGCAACTCATTGCTAATGACAGATGGTGATGCAACTAAAACGACCACATATGGAAAAAATAGATCATATATCCCAGACTGGAAGCCACAGGGCCTGCACGTTCTACAACAGCATCACCCCGCCAACAACTAAGCTCTCAGCAGTGACCCTTTGGGGGTCGTGTTTAAACATATCCAGACAACAGCATAGGGGCTCTGAATTTGGAATCTGAGTTCCTATGTAGCAGAGCTTCTTGCAAGCAACCTGGTGCTTATTAATTTCACTTTTCCTTCATATTTCTTATTTTTTAAATGATCATAGCACCAATAATATTTATTACAAAAATTTTTAAAAGTTTATGTTATATTCATAAAATATCATGTAAACTTTTAACAAATATTATCTATAATTTTTATTTGCATATATGGTGTAAGAGTTAAAATTTGAGGTAAATTAAAAATCTTAAATATTCTTAAAATCCAACTCCTATTTTGCAAACCATTACCAACTAGAAAGGTCAGCTGACAAACAAGCATTTAGAGAGGATTTCCCTAGCAAGTTTAATGCTTTTTTAACTTGGATTGTCATATTACCAAACTTATGCTGAGAGTTAACACTAATGTCTACTCTAGTGAAATCTTCTGAGTTCTACTTCATCTTTGCTGTCATGTCAATTGACAAATTCCTGTAAGGGTAACAAAGGTTATTATGTTTCTTAACTTTCAGGAAAAAGCAGAATGCAGTGTTTTCACCCAGCAAGTCACTTGACAGGGACACTCTCTTGAAAATCCATTGCAGATTTCGTATCAGAACTGCAACCATCACAGTGAGTGGAATTACATTGACAAGTTACAGCATTTAAACTCTTACATGGATGTTGTGATTGGGATGGGACAGAGGGAGAAGGCATTTGATAGAGTATCTTATAGGTTTAGAACACACTGCCCCCAAATATGGCACCTTAGCATTCAAGAAAGCAGTAAATAGGAAGGCCCCTCCCACTTTCTGCTGTCCTTCCCAGTCAATCAGAGCATTCTCCGGCACTTTTCTGGACGAGGTCATAAGACCACCATGTGCCTTTCCCCAGAGGAAAGGAATGCCACACAAGGATACAGAGATACATCTGGACAAGTCTTCTATGCAGCCCCCACCACGGCTCACACCATGCGATGGCACCCGTCTGTCCTGCAGTGATACTTCTCACCAACCATTTATCCACTTCACCAAAATTGGAAAGTAAATACACAAATTTCCATTCATTGGTTCTGTATTTTGAAGGCTCTAGTGACACAGAAAACTTATACTGAATCAATGTGTATGCCTTCCTTTGACTAATCTGTGTTTGTTCAACGGGTCTCAGCCATGAACCTTACAGTGGAAGAGGAAAGAATGACCTCTCCCTTCTCTGTCTGGACATTCTCATGAATGGTGGCCAAAACAAACCAAAAATATGCAAAACTTGTTAACTTTGTGAAAGGGATAAAAGTTCTGTTATTGAAGCTCACATTCAAAATGGTTACTTAACTATTAAATGTAGCATTACATTTTCTATGAGTCCAGAGGGTATATCAGGTCACTTATATACATACAGAATGTTTGTAAAGTGTATGTTAACAGCATAAAGGTAAGCTACTTAAGAAGTATTTGAATTTTCAAAAATATATCATGACATCCTAAAATACTGCTTTGTCAATCAAATTAAAAGATAAATTAAAGTCAATATAAGATTCCATGGGTTCTGGCTACATTAGTGTATCAATATCTATATATACATTTTCCTTAGTATGCATATATTTTTCTCTTCCTTCACATTTGCTGCAGTTTGACTTGCATAGAAAATGAGTTTTAACTTAATTTTTATAATCATAATAGTTGGATAGATATTTAGTCCCATGAAATATCTTCAGTTCCCAACTTCCAGTTTCCTCCTCAGAAGTTACCACTCAGCAGGTTTTTGAATGGCGACATTTTTAAAATGTCGTTTATTTTCTGGATTGCAAGACATTTATACTGTTGTTAAATCTAATTACCTTTCCATTCCTGGTATCAAAAAAATAGTCTACCTATCATTCCCCAAATTCAAAAATGTAAATTAGTAACTTATATCAATTTTAAATTCATCTTTTTAATTTGAAGTTTAAGAAGCAGAAAAATCAAAACAAATATGCAGCAATAATATTAAGGTAAAACAACAGAGAAAAATTAAATCCTTCCTACATCCAGATTTGAGTGCCCTACACGCAATCATTTCTAAGAGCCACTGTAATCCTTCAAATGGTCTCTTGTGAAGTAGTTTACAGTGGGCTACATGATGGTTCCTCTTATCTCTGGAATTTGCACCTACTCTACTCTACTCTATTCTACTCTACTCTACTCTACTCGCTCTGTTCTTGTCACATGGTCTCCTGGCTGTGCCTCACACGCATGAGGAACACATAGAGATTTTGCCGACACTTTTTCTACCTCAGAGATTTCCCCCCACAGGTCCACAAGATCAGTTAGGTTAGCTCTTCATGATTTTGCTGGACGATCACTTTTAAAAGAGAGAGATTTATCTTGAGTTCTGTACTGAAACCTGTCTCTGCCTACTAAGCAACCCTCGATTGCCACATTCCCTTCCTCTCTGTCATATTTTCTAGGCTTGTGGCTTCTTATCTCTCTTCTCTTGCTGAAGTGTAAGTCCCCTGAAAGTACAGATTTTTACATTTTGTTTTTGTTTTTGTTGTTTTACTGATGGACTTTAAGGATCATGAATTGAAACTCACAAATATTGGACACACAATAAATATTTACTAAATGAAAGAAAGAAGTGGTAAGCAACCAGAGCAATAGAAGTCAAAATCACAATGAGAAGCCCTCTTACACTTACTCTTCATGAGCTGAAGAATAATTTTATTTAAATATTGATATTAAATGTGGTTTATTACTTTTGCTTAGATGAACAAAATGTCTCATAATACAAACTCTGCACTAGTTTTTATAAATTAAGTTTAAATTAAGACTTCTTCATCTGTAATAAGCCCTGAACATTCAAAAATTTCCTTGTAATTTTATTTTTGTAACCTGGGAGGAAATTAAAAATAATCATAGACTGTTAAAAGATTTCCTTTAGCTTGTAGGAGGTATTTTATTAGAACTTGAAAGTATTTCAGCCAACTGAATAAGTACTTTTTCCAAGTGGTACTAGAAATTTTAGCACATGTTTATTATGTTCAGTTTCAATACTGCTCTGTATAAAATTCAAAAAAGGAAATGCTATAAATATAACCACTCATGTAGTCAGTAAAAAATTTGTATTCCATGTTGTGAGAAAAAAGCAATTGAAAACTGCTTGATATTCACTACTAAGAGGCCTTACTGACCTCTAAAACACTTCACCTCTTACAGCATAAAAATTGAGATCTCTTGAGTTTAGTTATCATGGCTGATCCTTAAACACTAAAAGTTTTGAAGAGAAAATATAAATAGATTCAGAATCACAAGTACTTCTTGTCTATGTGTGCATATATATGTGTGTGTGTGCATATATATATATGTGCATATATATGTGTGTGCATATGTATATATATTTATATATATATCTTTGCTGTGGGATTCTTTCAAATGGAAGGTGAACAGTTGCATAAGAAAGGGAAGTTAGAGTCTTCTATTTTATATACTTACTAAGTACTAATAATTATTTTACATTTAAAACACATGTATTTTTTTATGTTCATAATCTCAACAAAATGGTGCCAATTTATAAGATGTTCTGTGTATTTTTTTCTGTTTTGTTTTCATTATGCCATAGCATATTTACTTATAAAAAATAATATTTTCATATGAAATTCTTCACACTTTAAAAAACAAGTCAATAGGAAAATTTAAATTAAATTGAATGACTAATTGATTGTCTTTACTTGAAGAATTATTTCTTGATGTTTATGCCCAGTCAGTCACTGGCATATTTTCAAGAGATCAAAGGAGTTAAGATTGTCAAATTCTCTGTAACAAAAGAACCACAGAAATAAATCACCTGGAATTTGTAAATTAAACAAAATTATCTTTGGGTCAGATTTGTTTAAGTGTAAATAAAAATTGTAACAGTCAACATTATGCTGCTAAAAATTGACTAATTTTGGATTTGACCAAGTTCTGTCCATGAAAAAAAAGGGAGAGAAAAAAATCAGTGCTTCAAATTTGCAATAGTTATCTCTGAGAAAGCAAAACACAAACACCTACATAAAACCATTACAGCCACTACATCCATATCAATATGTTTTTCTGAAGCCCTCTTAGCCACTAGTTTCTCCTATAAAACTGATTACATAATTCCCTGGTTCTCACTTCTGTGATTTCTCAACTGGGCTCCAACCCAGACGGTGTTGGGCTAAAAATTCTCACACTTGAAACTATTTTGCCCAAGGACAGATTAAAAATAATAAATTAAGCTGCACATTTTAAACAGCTTTACTACTAATGTCTCTTCTAGTCTGTAAACAAGATCTTTTAGAACAGAAAAGAAGAAAAATTGAGGATAAAGGGAACAATTTTTATTTTATAGTTAACTTCAAATATAATGTTTTACTCTCTTCACATTTTAATATGCATTTATCTACATTTCAGACTTTGACATTTTGCATCTACTTTCTTGTAATTGATTTAATTAAAAATTTAAAAGATATATGACATCCAAATACTCCACAAAAATGCTATGCTTATTCTAATTTATCATTGCTATGAGTCACTACTGCTTTAATTTAGTGTTACTTTTCATGCATCTTAAATTGTTCAATAAAATTCATTTTAAAGGTAAACAGTTAGAGACATATTGTTTGGATGGCAACAATATTGGATATCCTCACCGTGCTTTTGAAGTTTGGCTAGTTATTTAAATTTTATTTGGTTCTTTCTCATTGGTTAAGAGCAGCACTTTGACCATTCTATGAAATACGGTGTAAAATGTATGAACATTTTCACAAACTTACATCTTTCCATTTGCTTAGAAAAAGTACTATAACTTGGTAACCAGAGGATGTCAATGTATTATGAGTAACTTCTCTGGAAATGAAGGCAACTTGTACCTTGTACTAGGCAGGTATTAAGTTTTTCCACAAGAACTCGTTTTAGTTAATTTAAGTTGAAATGTTAAACACTACAATTTAGTAACTGCCAGAAATACGACAAAAAATAAACAGCTATAATTGTTCAAGGATATGTTCTGAACTACTCAGTATATAAATCATCTCCTCATACGCCTTTATTCATGTGGGATAATGAAATGTTCTCCCATTAATTAGCACATTTAACTGGTGACTGCAGTATCAATCAAATGTTAATGGCAATCTTAAATCATATTCAAAACAGACATTATATAAATAATATTTACCAGGGAGTGTGTTTTAAACATTATATATAATGTGTAGTAAAAAAGGAAATAGCATTCATTCATAAAACTGGCTTAGATGTACAGTGTTCTTACAGATAAAAAAATAGAAATTTCACTAAATACTTCTGTCAGATTATTACGTTGTTACACTTTCTAACTTAGTCACTATCTTTTCACCTTAGGCCTAATGCTAAGCTATGATCAGCAAGATATTATATTTGACACTGGAGATGTTTTAATTTGAGATGTGTACCGGCCCTCTGAGGAGGTCAAAAGGACCCTAAACTGAGGGCATAGATTCTGAGGGATATGCTAGTGAAAACGTTGGTAAAGTAGATCTGCAACTATGAACAACTGTGAATATCTAAATTGAGAAAAATTTCCTTGGATTATCTCATAGGAGAGCCCTTCTGGCTAGAACAACTGTATTATCCTAAAATTTCTAACTCTTCATAAACATAAGTAGGTCTTTATCTTGTCTTCTATATTTACTTATATGCAAACCTACATGATCAATTTAAGTAAATAAACTCTCATATGTGCATATTATATTTTTATTTTTTGATTCATGTTAAGTGTGTTTCCAACAGATTTAACTGCATTTTTAGTAAATGACCATAATTTCTCATGTTCAAATCTACCTAATGTTCAGTATCAGATATTTCACTATTGGCATCTTTCAATATTCTGTGTAAAATTCAGGATCAAAAGAATGAAAACAGCAAAAGGAAAAAGTTTAAGTACTAGACAAGGCTAAAAACAATCAAAGGGAAGGTTCAGCAAAGTTAGAACAGGACATGAGGAAAAGCATTGCATGACTGAACTATACTTGATTTTGGTACTCTTGCTCTTTTGAAATGCAGGCCTGTGCTAACCCAACAGCATGTGTGAACCTCTTAGTCTCCACCCTTCTGATACTGCAGATGAGCCAGGGGATGCTTGTGTCATGTTATAATTCAGGATGAAAACCACTGGCCCATGTTTATGGTCACTGGAGCATCTGTGATACTAGCTCCAAATCGGACAATTGGGTAATAACTCCAAATTCTTTCCTTTGCTACCAAAAATTATTTCACTACAGTTTTCACAGACAATGAATTGACCTTTTCATTCCTATTCTCTGTAAGAAATCTTTATTGACTTTGGAGATACTAATCTGAGCCAGAAGATAAAGAAATCAGGTATTACATTGTTGTAACACAAGCTAACTCAAAAATATAACCCTGCTGAAGAAGTGCTCCATTTCCAGATGGTGTTTACAGGAGAGTGAATGAGTGCGAAGTCACAGAGTTTATAGGACACTATGTACTACATACTTGAACAGGGTCAGAATCCAATCATTCATAAGGTTGGACTTTCCAAACAATGTTTTCCACCATTTGTATTCTACATTTTCCATTAAACAAACGTGCCCCATTTCCTGTCACATAGGGTATGTCACCCAACATACTGTCACATGTAACCCCATCTGCAGTCACTGTGTACTACCATTGCTTATGCGTTTCTCATTACAATAGCCATACCTTAAAAGTATAGATAAGGAACAACAGTGTTTTGGTTTTTTTTTTCCAGGTAAATTTTGGCGTCACCTTCACTCAGATAGTTGAAATGTAATTAATATGATTTACATTTCTCATTATTTTTCTTTCAAAACTAAATATATTGAAGCTTTTATATCCTTTCTCCTGAGATTCTATTGATGTTTGTTTGCTTCTCTCATTCTACAATTTCTACTGAGTTCGGCTACTTACTTTTAATTAACCTTACCATACTTTTCTGTCTTTGTAACATTTTATTTGAGTAAAACAACACTATGATTAATATTGAATGGATGAAACATACTACAGACACATAAAACCATTACAATACAAGTTAAGGCCATATTCTAGTGCAGTTAACCTACCTTATTCCTGCACAACCAATCCATTACCAAAAACATTTCATCACTGGAAGACACAATGATCTATTAAATAACTAACTTGAAAATTAAGCACACTATATAGCACAGTAAGAAATTGGATATTTTGTCATAGATCACATTTCTATAGTATTTCTGTATTGATATAATATAATTTGGAAGCATATATACAGAGACTTAAGGATTTGATGACTGATTCCACATTTACTTGAATCATTTTCTTATTTTTAAGATTTTGATTTAAGTGCTGCTACAGTTTATATCTAGATTCCCTCCAAAGCATCATGTGCTCACGCTCATAGGTAGGACTTTTGGGAAGTGATTGGAGCATGGGTACACGGTACTCCTTAGTGGATTAGTCCAGTAATGAGTTTTTAGCTGAAGGAGATGGTCCAAGGTAAAGCCTGGTTGGAGAAGGTGAGTCTCTGGTGGGGGTGACCTGGAAGGGATATCACCCTACCTCTTCCTTTGATCCTTCTCCCTCTCCCTCTTCTTCTCCCATTCCTCTCTGTCTCTGTCTCTGTCTCTGTCTCTCTATCTCCCTCTCTCTCTCTCTTTCTCTCTCTCTCTCTCTCTCTTTCTCCTTCTCACTTACCTGCCTACTGTCTGCAGTGTCGTGCGCAATTCTTCACCACACCCTCTGCCATTCCACCTGCCTTGGAACCAGTCAAGTATGTACTGAAACTCTACAAACTTTCATCATTTAAATTGTGGGTGTCTGGCATTATATCTTAGTGACTAGAAAGAAATGAAAAAGATACTTTTTTGGTCTTCAAATTGTAGTTATTTTATTAGCAGGAAAAAATAAGAGGGTAGTTGATTATAGTTATATCAACTTTTAAAAATGTTAATAGAGAAATGTTATTTCTTTATAAAGATTGTTAAACTTCCTTTATAATCTAAATTAAAATGAATGGTATTTAATAGTTTAATCATGAAGAGAGTTCACCACTAATGGTTTTGAATTAAGTTTTATACAAAAAATGGAGACGCATGCCAGCATTAATGCTGTTGATGAGTAGTTCTAGTCTCTTATTTGTTCTTTAAATTAGCAATGAACATTAATTTTGATCAGTACAAAGTGAATACTTTTTCAATATTACATGCTAATAAAAGAAAGAATGGCAGAGTTTATTTAGGTAATTTAGAGTGTTCCTTTTTCTAAAGAAGTCTCATTTTTCAGAAATAAGATTCTTACTTTTTTCATTTTCATGATCATTTATAAAAACACAGTTCTGTGCAAGGGTGAGGAGGAGCATAATGTCATCAAAGGAAATTTAATTTGGGTGCTTTTCGGTACAAACAGTCATACGTATGGCACTATTTAAGAATGAAAAAGGAAATAAATACTAAAAAACCAAACGAACAAAAAAGCTAGTACAAGCCAATAATTCTAACACCCTGGAAGGTTGAGGCGGGAAGATTACAAGTTTAGTCCCGCCTGGCCAACTTGGTGACTTTAGTCAAACCCTGTATAAATATAAATACTAACAAGATCTGGAAATGTGGCTCAATGTGACAGCTACTGGCTTAATACCTAATACAGTAAATGAATACATGAATCAATCAATCAATCAATCAAGCCCTCCCCATTGCTCTCGTTTTTCACTCCCCTCCAGGTACCCTGAGCTCTTGCTCATTGGTGTGGTCCCTCATCAAGCCCTTTCCATTAACAACATTGCACTGTGCTCCACCAGATGCCCACCTGGCCAGACGGCTCCTCCCTGCCTTCGTCTATGTCAGCCTCCCTCTCAGTAAAGTCTTCCCTGATCAGTCCCTCAAAAGCTATTAGTCCCTTTCTCATGAAAAGAAGTTTTCACTACTTACCACTGTTTTGTTTGCTGTATGTTACCTAAGTGACTTAACATCTGTCTTCTCGCTGGAAAGGAGCCTCCCATAAGGTGGGAGGTATTTGTCTATTTTGCCATGCTCTGCTTTGGTGAGCAAAGAGAAATAAAAGGAATGGAATCTGCAGAGACTGTGAGATAAAGGCAGGAAGGTGAATGGGTAAAAAGGAGAATGCGGAAGGAAATCTCAACATCTTTACTGGGAACAAGAAAACTGCATCAAATAACACCGTGGGAAAACAATTTTTAAAAAAATTTCTCAGCTTTCCTGAAAAATAGCTGTAGCCTCCTAAGATGCAGAAATACATATGGTAGAAAAATAGAGAATATTTACCTACCCTTCCACAGAAATATTCTTTTCACATATGAAAAATCAGTTTCTAATTTCTCTGATCCAGAAATGTGATACAATTTATCTCCTTATGAGGACTTAATGACAGGTGACCATAGTAACCTCTGAAGTAGTGGGAATACCCGATCAGTGTCTCAAAATGTCAGAGAGAATGAATCCCCAAATTTGGATGCATCTCAGATTCTAAAAGCTAAAAGACAACTGGAACACATGTGCTCTTTCTTAGAAAGAAATATTTATACTCACAAAGGCTAGGGTGCCAATCTAGAACCCCTGTACCCAGTCTAGGGGATCACAGGTTTTGATTTTGTTTTCCCTTTCTCTTTCTGAGAGTTGAAGGGGATGGTTGTCACTTTGCAACACATTAACCAGAAGAAATCATTCCCACTGGTGTGAGATGCCTCTCATTCCATTAGCTCTTCTCTCGTTTTGTAGGACTAGACGTGGGAATAATGTCTTATTATCAATAAAAATGCTATTTCTTGACCCATTTTCTGCAATAGCTGCAGTTCTTGACAAAAACATGTAAAGTCTAGAAATAGTAAATATTAATGAAGGGCAGAGATGTGGGATTGAATAATGTGATCAATTTCACACGGGTCCCTAGATGGGTAGATACAAAGAATGGAGAGAATAAATGACGTTATGGGTTGCTGGGGGACCCCACGTGTAGACAGGCCCTCAGAAGGCGTGATGGAGTACAATTTTAACCATGCAAGAAAAAGAGATCATTTTCACACTAGCATATATTCTAGGTTTTAAAAAAATGATTGCACTCATGACAGAATAAATGTTTTCCTTTTTAAAATAGGGGTATAACAGCTATTAGGTAATTACTTTGATATTAAATGTCTGTAATTCCAAGTCCCATGAGAGCTCATAAAAGCTCAGGGAAAGAATGAGCAAATGCAGATGAATTCTGTCATTATGTATTTATATTGCCAAAAAAGAAAAAGAAAAAAGAAAAACTACAGCCTGAATTCACAAAACCTAATTCATAGCAGTTAATGGTGTTTTATCTTTGAAAAACAGCCCCTTGGGAGGGACTAGCAGCGGCAAAGAGCTTTGGGACTTCTCAGTGGAAAAGCTATTATTTCAACAGTCTGTGGGGAGGGCCGGCCCAGTGATTTCCTCCTGTGTTTGTCAGCTTGCTTTCTTTTTTTCTTCCCAAACTAAACACTTGGAAATGAGGAGAGAGAAATAAAATATTGTGCAGCCTAGCTGTCTATGGGACACATGTTTATGTCAGTCATCACACTCATGATCTATTACAGTAATAAATCAAAGGAACCGCACTCGTCGTGTAATTTATTACAGCAGTATATCAGCGGGGTGAGCCCTCCAGGAGCGTGAGTTACAGACATGAACCTTGCATCGTTGCTTTTATTTACTTCCTCTATTTAAGTTTGATATAAGAAGACAGAGTGGGAAGACCTGAAGTCAGAATTGGAAGCTTCTTTTGCATAATTGTCAAAATGGCTTTCGCTGTTCAAACCAAGGCAATATGAGTGAAAGTTCTAACCTTTCTATTATTATTTCTGTTCAGTTAAATTTAAAAGCGTGCAAGGATTACTATGCCTCAGATATCTATAATAGTGATCAGTATGCTTAGATAAGAATCTTTCCTACTTCTGCCTGTTTTCTCATATTAATAATAATAGTAGAGAATTATGCAAACATATAGGAGATATGTGCATTTTTTAATTTCTTAATTTGTGCATGCCCTCTGGGTTAATACAAAATATTTAACATGAGCAGCTCAGTAGCAACAGGACCTTTTAACCCATCTGTCATGGCTCCTTTTCACAGGCTAGAATCCTCTTAATCCCCTCAGGGATGGGTAGCAAGTCCAGTAAGCAGGACCTCATCTTCTGGAGCTCCTGGATCTCACCGCTCTGAGACCACGGGGCACCAACAGGACCTCTTACCCTGAGCAGCTTAAAGGAGGAAATGGGTCTCCAAAAGAGGTTTGGGCCCTAGATGAGAGCTGTGATGAGGAAAGGTGCTTCCTTCATGCCAACTGGGAAGCAGCAAGAGGGAGAAAGAGCCCAAGGGCCTGTGCTAGCAGCTTGCCCACTTCTCCTGTTTATATGCCAGCCTGCCTTGCCTGTTGCACATTGCCGCCCGCATCCCTGGCAGGTATTTGGCATGAGTTTGCTGTCCCCATGCCATTCCTCTCTGGAAACACTCATAGACACACAAAGAGTGTGCGGTCCAATCAAGTTGACAGTCAGGATTAACTATGACACCTACTTTAATATTATCATAGATTGAGGGCTCTAAAGTACACAGGAGGTCTTTCTGAGTAAATCACTTTTTAATATTTTAATCACTAAACTTCAAGACTTTTTATCACAGTTTTCACGGGCCTACTCTTCTCTCACAGCCCATTCTTCTACGACAATGTTGATAAAAATCTTTCTCGCTTTTGCACTGCAAACATTTATTGAGGTAGATAAAACATACTTCACGAAGTTTATCTCATCACAAAGCTGGACCTGCTTGATAACAGCTTTTGGAGACAAACCCTGTTTTTTTATGACTCTGCCCTACTCTCCACAATCTACTCTTGGTACTAGGACTTTAATCATATTAGTGTATTTCAAATACCTCATTGCCACATGTTTTAGAACTGTCTCACTAACTGCATTATGTATTATACATATCTATAATTGGGTAAAATGATTTGTAGTTAACAACATTTACACTTTTTATAGTAAATGTATTGGAATGTCTTACGTATATGTAATCTTTCGATCCAAATTAGACATACTTAATACTAGTCTGAACTGTATAAGACCCTTGGTATTTTATATACAAATTAAAGCTTGAGAAGCATTGGTTTGTTAAGTATCACATTCCCCCAATCCTAGATCTGTAGAGTTTATGTTCAGGTCTAAGAAAAGGGCAGACACATTTAAACCACAATGAAAAATGTGACACTTTCCTAATGACACACTGTTAGGGCAAAAGATAACAAACGCCAAAGATATATTCATTTTTTGAAAGATCATGAACTAGTAAGAACTAGGACCTCTATGTCCTGTATAGATTGTGTCGGGTCTAATTGATTAGCAGAAGTAAATAATAATAGAAACTTTGTGGTAATTATAACAAATGCAGACTAACGCAGTTAAGCACCCAAAAAATGGTTGCTATTATTTTAAAGACTTTAAGAAGAATATTAAGTTCACAATGGCAAGATCATAAAAGTTGTAAAAGAAGAGCAGAACAAAAATGGTGTGGTCCTGACCCTGGTGCAGAACAAGCAGTCTATTAGGACGATATCTCCTGACTGTTAGATCCACAAGTACTGCAGCATTACCGGTCACGTCAGATCCTGTCCAGCACACCTGGCTCTGGAACTCGGGGCACTTTTCTCACAGTCAGTGCTCTTACAAAATTCATAGGCGCAGTGCCCTCTCTTTATGTCTAGATGTGCGTGGTGTCTCTTAACTCCCCAGTGGCTTCTCCTTTGAACCATAAGATTAAAGCAGGACTTGCACACTAGCTTCCACCATTCACAACATAGGGGGTTCAGCAAACGAATGATCCATGGGTCAAATCTTTTATGGAGGGAAAAGGGACAAAACATCTGAATTTCCTTTCCTCAATACTACTTCCAGATAGACTTCATAAGGTGTAGTAGTTTATATGGCCTCCAAGAAGACGTCTTGGGCTGAAATGATGCATTGAATTTGGAACCGGGAGCATGAAACTCTGTAGAGCGCCCCCTCATGAGTACTCTTGATGCGCTTCCTCTCTCAGCTCAGTTCTGCTTTCATCCCCTCTGTTTCCCAAGAATGAATACTAAATGCTGAACAGAAGCTCTTGACTCAGGCTCTGTGCTTTTTAAAAAAATCTGTTGAAATAGATGTCTTCACAGTTTCTGCACTTCCTTAAATGTAATATTTACTGTCATTCACTGTAAATTGTTGTTTAAATTGACTCATCCATAAATAGAAATCCAATATCAGTTATAAGACATAGAAAATATACAACTCTAGAAGTATTTACAGTGATTACAACAATATAATTTAATACTCTTTTCCACCAAATAGTAGCGTGAGGTTTCTCTTTCCCCTTCACTTTCTCTTTTCATTTTCTTCTCCCTATAGTTGGTATTAAATACACATTAATAATAATATTCCCTCCTTAGTCAATCAGAGCATTGAAAAAGCAATAAGAGAAGAATGACTTTTATTCTGAAGTGTTAAGCTTGAATCCCATTTCTGTGTACCTGCGAACATGAGTGACATGAGTCCCGTACCTTGGGGAGAGTGCACTAGACACAGAGGAGAGCCAAGGTAATGGAAATTTGCATGCAGACTCTCCCGGAAACTCTGACTCAGATAATAGAGTATTGTGCTGACTCACATGTGTATCCTCCACTGCACGACATATAGCTTCCAAATCTACAGTTTTTAAAAAAGATATTTTTGTTTAACATAGTTGGATTACTCTCTGAGTAAGTGCTTCTTTCTGTCAATAGTAGCCTTTAAAAAGGACTTTAAAAATGAACATTATGACTTATCTACGAATCTTGATTTAATTTTTCTTGGATGGCTCTCAGAAAGCACTATTACATAAAAGCTACCCAAGGTATAATAATGTATATTCAATGTTAAGAAAATGGTCTGCCTTTTCTACATTACATATCATTGACAAAATATGATTAGTGTTCCACTTTTCATTTAGCACCAAAGGTAGTGCTACACTATGGTCACAGTAGCCCCCAGAGTTCATTTGTTCAAAAAATTTTCCAGCAAGGTAATGGTATTAAGAGATGAAGTCTTCAGGAAATGATTAAATCATGATGATGGAGCCCTTACGGGTAGGAGCAGGGTCCTCTAAAAAGGACCAGTGTGGTCTGTGCTATTCTACCACGAGGCGCTGTACTAGCCTCCTCTGCTGTGTAAGGAGTAGGAACACAGCACCCCCAACCCTCACTGGACACTGAACCTGACAACACCTGGATCTTGCACTTCCCAGACTTCAGAATTGTGAAAAGTAGATTTTTATTTTTCATAAATTACCTACTATCAGATATTTTATTATATTTTGCACAAACTATAACACTGGGACTTTTTTTTTTCCCTCAACTAATAAGCCCCTTAACATCCTTACCTTTCAGAAGGTCCAGAGGCTGATGGGTTGATCAGCTGACTGGTCAGGTTTGCCTTCCCCAGGCTGTCAACGGAGGCATGTGAGGAGATCTGACCCTCTGCCCTGCTTATGATCTGAGAAGGAACACCTGACACTTCAGCCTTGACGACTGGAATTATCATTTTAACAAGAAAAACTACCAATTATACAAGTTTGCAGGGGCTACGTCAGTGATCATGAGATTCTGTGTGAATGTTGGTGGAAATATTAACTTACAAGTCTATAGCACTGCTTGCTTTTAGCAGTTTTTCTTTGAATATATGTGACTGTGTAGTTTACTTCCCTCTAAGATATACCTTTAATTAACATTATTTATATTGTTCTTTATCATCTTTTGAATGCTCATAATTACACAAGAATTCAGCTCATGTATCTTACTAGCTTCATTTAGTTTTAAATGTTAGCTTGGATTTCTAGTATTTAACAATGTAAGGCAAATTATAAGTGTATTATGTATTTTAATGGTCAACTATGTTTCTTTTGGAGGTTTATTAGTGTATACTAGAAGAAATAATTTTACATGTTAATTTAAGTAGTTTCTTTATATTTTCAAAGTTGAGTAAATAATATATTGTAATAAACTTTTAAATCTAAGGAAAATAGAAAACATTTATTTTTCCCGTTTAACTCTATTGTTCTTTGCTGCCAAGCCAAAATACTGAGTAGTTTACACTGCATTAAATGTCTTGACTCACAGAACTTTCAGGAATAAATTTATTCTTTATAGCATACACTTGTAGTCATATCATAGCTGATATTTTGTTATGAAATAATTTGAATCATTTTTGACACAATTAAAATAATAATGAAGTTTAGTCAGTTTACTGGACTTCTAGATGTTCTCATTGAAACAAAGAAAACTATTGCTTTATACTTTAAAAAATCACATTTGTTTTCTTGCCTATAAAACTAATAAGAGATACATAAAAGATAATGTGGACAAAAATTATTTAGAAATTTGAAGTAGAGAGAAATTCTTGCAAGTTGATTCAAACTTTTTATATTCAACTGTAAAACTTCTTAATCTCCAACTTTTTCCCCCATCTGCTGATTTTTTTTCCAAAAAGAAAATATTTTTAAGCTTATTTAAGTGTTTGCTTTCTGTTCAGTTTGCAAGTAAAATTAACACTGAAAAAATATATATACATGCATGCAGAATGACTTTTGTTATTTATGTTGTTTTAATCTTTGCATATGAATTTCTACAAAAAACACAGGTAGTTGTTGGTCTTTTAAAAAATCTGTCTGGTGTGTTACAAACTGAAAGCTTCCAAAAAATATCAAATCGATCCATCAGTATCAGTATCTCCCGCTAAAGGGGCACCTGTTATATCCTGGGTGAATGCGCAGGTTTCTGTGGATACTGACCGTTCTTGTCCAGGGACACATCTCTTTTGAGAGAGTCCTGCTTCAGTTATACTTTAATTTGCAAGACTAACCAAGCTGAACCATCACTGAAATGCATGTGGATTTAAATCAAAGGGATTGTGTTAGAAATAAACACCATGAACCCTACTGCAATATCATTCTTACCTTAGAAAATAAGAATATCAACAGAACAAACTTCAGAAAATTACCCTGAATAGATGAGGCCTTTGAAATAGCTAAGCTTTGATTTTGGTCTGATATTGAAAAGTTGTTTCATTTTTCAATTCATCCAAAGAAATATTTATATAATTTTTATTTTTGTTTATTTATTCATTGAGTCTTTGCTTCAGCAAATATTTGCTGAATACAGCAATGTGCCAAATACAGAGACAATTAATGGTATGGATACACAGTTGAAAAATAATTGTCTTTCTTTTCAGATCCTGGTAATCTTGCTGAAGAGATATAGTTTGTTTTAGTAGAAATTCAACATTTTTAACTTGGCTTACTTTTAAAATTATGCAATTCAAAGGGAGTTTTACTAGAATTATCATTTTTAACTATTGTCAATCCCTCAAAATAGATTCTATAAGCCATAAAAAGTTTAGACAACTTTTATATAAGAAAATAATTCATTGAGAAAGTACAAAGTTCACTAAAAAATACATTAGTGATCCAAATTTCAAATCCATTTCTTTTTCTATAATCCAATACTATTAATTTTCATCATATCATCCTGCTTCCTGAAAAGCAGTATGTTCTATGTTACTGCTAAGACTTTTTTTCATATCTGAAATAATCAAAATGTGAAACCATCTTCTCAGGCATATTCATACATAAAAATGTATTCAATAGCTATTCTTGTTAGATTGATAACCAAAGGCAAAATCATGAAAAGTTAAATTGATGATAATCTTAATTCTAGATCAAATTTTTTTTTTTTTTTCTGGTACCAGGAATTGAACTCACAACCTTGCACTTGCCAGGCAGGCGCTATGCCGCTGAGCTAAATCCCTGGCCCCTAGATCAAAATTTGAAATCTGAGATTTAAAAGTATTAAGTTATTTGTTCAAAATCATAAAGAAGTTTAGAGCCAGTGTCAGGACTCTGTGGAACAATACTATCTAACAGCAATTGCAGGTTTCTTTTCACTTCTTTTTTATTCTTGCTCAGGTACCTCTACTGACAGTGTCATAAATTCATTTGAATATTATGTTCTTGGTGACCAGGTTGATACATTAGTTACAGAAAATAACATTTAGATACACAGCCCATCACTGTTATTCCCAGAATCTTTACTTGTCTTAAATATAAATCCTGTATTCCCATGTTTTGGGGCTCTATTAATTCATGTTACATTATTTGTGCTATGCTTTGAAAAATCTTATCTCAATATAAACCCACTAGTGAGACATAAACATTTAGCTTTACAGATTTATAGAACATGATTAGTGTGTTTTTAGAGTATTTTGTGAAAATGCATATAAGATATTTTCCTTTCATATACAAAACAAACAAAAGACTATAAGATTGAGTGAAGTAGACAACCCAGCCAGGTATCTTGGAATCAAAAAATGGCATGGTTTTAATTTTGCTTCATATGTATCAGACTCGGAACTAAGATGGAAACCTATAAATGCCAGCAGGCACAGACCAAACAAAACTAAAATCAACCTGCTTACTACAGCGAAGAAAAAGAAAATGATGAAGAGGCAAGGCAGAAATCTTTTAAATAATAACTACTTTGTGCCAGGACACTACCATTTCAAAAAACAAGTAAAATAAAAAGCCTCCCTCTCCGTACTTAGCAGCAAGGACCAAGCCAAGAGCACAGACTTCTGCCCACACACAGGAATAGCAGATTTCTCTCCTTCCCTACATGACTTACTGTGGAGAAGGACATTCTTTAGTTTATCTCTCAATGTATTACCTATGTGGGACACCAAGCCATATGATTATTTGACTCTGGAGGAAGTCTAGCAAAAGCATTAGCATAAAAGGAAATGATAACAGGACCTGTGTCCCTGTGGAAAGCTGCTGGCACAGCACTAGATGCTCTGCTGAGATATGCCAAAAGGAATGATAACATCATGGCTAAGTAAGTCAAGTCTCATTTCTGTGATAATTGTGTTGTGTTGTCCTAGCCAATCCTGTTAATTATTCCTCCCAATTTGCCCCGTTGTGCTTTTTTGTTTGTATCCCAATAAGAGGCTAAGGAGGATGGTAATGGAGCCTTCAATCGGAGAGGCTACAAGCCCCCTGATCCCATAACTGTCTCTGTCTGGTTTTTCTTTTCATCTGTGGCACCTTGTTCTTGGAACCTGTCACCTCAGGCAGAAATGGAATATATACCAACAACTTACATCAGCAAAACCCAATGGAAATGCCAGATTTTTACCAGAATCCACCATGGTAAGAGTAAGGAAACCGGATGGAGATACCGAAGTCCATCTCTCATAATGACAATAGTGGCTCAGTATTATTCCATTCTCAAAGAAAGAAAGGTCAACCTAGAAAAATCTGTCCGTGCTTTAGTCCCTTCCAGATTAAAGGGGAAATCAAAGGTATCTCAGGTAAGAAGTACTTAGAAGAATTACCAGCAGATCGTGTTGAGAAAAATAGTTTGGAAATTTTCTAGAGTGGAAGTAAAGAAAATGATAAAAGAACTAGTCTTAAAAAGTCAAGAAAAAAGCAAGAACCAAAAAAAAAAAAAAAAAAAAAAAGAAAAGAAAAGAAAAAGGGGCTGGGGATTTAGCTCAGCGGCAAAGCGCCAGCCTGGCAAGCGCAAGGTCGTGAGTTCGGTTCCCGGTACCGGAGAAAAAAAAAAAAAAAAAAGAAAAAAGCAAGAACAAATGTGATTAAATAAAATAGAGTCTTATTCTTGTCCTAAATTTTCTAAATTAAGTTGATGATTGAAGAAATAAGCTAACACTGTGTGTTCTAATGCATGCGGATGAAATAATTTAAAGTGATTATATTATAAGAAAAACTAAGTAAACATATTAAGGGATGTAAAACATTTACATTTCACTCGAACAGAGAAAGTGACACTACCAGTATCCTGCTTAGTTCTGCATATACACTATAACACCTAAAACAACCACTGAAAAAGCCAAACATTGCAAAGAAATATTGAAATCAAAATGACTCATAGATGGGTACATATTATTCTAATCCATGTAAGGAAAGACAAATGAACTATACTAGCTAACACAACTTTGAAAATGAAGAATAAAATGCAAAGAATACATCTATCTTATTCTAAAACATTTTATACTAGTAATCAAGGCTTTTATACATAAATGGATGCAACTAGAGACCATAGCCATAAGTGAAATAAATCAGACCTACATGTGTAAACATCATATTGTCTCCCTAGCATAAGAACCTGAAAGAGTAAATAAAACCCAAAATGTACAATAGATAATATGAAAGGGAAAGAAATTGCTCAAAGGAAGGAATAACTGGGACGAGGGAAAAAAGACAAAGAAAGAAAGAAGGAAAGCAGGATAGATAGATAGATAGATAGATAGATAGATAGATAGACTGATAGACAGATTGATAGATGGATAGCTGGGATGTCTGGTGCTTTATTGAAAGGAACAGTTACTTTTTTATATTTTGACCAATTTTGCATGCTTATATCTGGTACTCTGAGCAATTGATTTGAAGATAATACACAATAGAACAACCGTTGGTGAATTCCTACCATCTTGTCCAGTGAAACTATATATCATCTCTAATGCTTTATCTAATAATTATTTTGTTATTCTCTTTAATGGCTTGAACAAACTTCCATTCTTGCATCTGATAATCTGAGCAACTCATTGAAGATAACATTATGTAATATAATAATCACTGTTAATTCCTATCATTTTGTTTTGAAATCTTGTATCACTTTTAATGATCTTGTTTTGTTTTGTTTATGTCTGTGATGCTGATATTTTTCTGTTGTTCTGGTTTTTTTACTACTGTCTTTAAAATAAAAACAAAACAAAACTGGGTGGTATTGGCAGAGGAGTAAAGTCATAGGTAAGCGAAACAGAATATAACCCTAGATATAGACACACATAATTATATACAAATCCTTCTTAACAAAGATGGACAGAGAAAAGATGCATGTTCATAAGCATAAGCATGACTTCCACCTAAGATTCTGACTCTGCAAAATGAAATCAAACGAATCATGAACCTAAACATTGTATTAGTCATTTTCCCATCACTGTGATGCAATACCCAACGTTCCTACTCTAAAATGAGAGGTTTATTTGGCTCACAGCTTCCAGTAAGTTTAGTCCATGGCCTCACAGGGCACAGCTGATGGAAGAAGAGAAAGAGCTAACTAGAGAAAGAGGAGAAATGTAGGACAAAACACGCCCTTTCAGGAGGTGTTCCCAGGGACCTCCTCCTTCTGACCAGGTTCCACCTCTGAACACAAATCTTTTAGGGGACATTTTAGATCTAACACTGTATCCCATCCCTGGCCCCCAGAAGATCCGCTTCCTTCTCATTATGCAAAGTACACATAGTCCACCTCAAAGAGCCTACAAATTCTTGTTAGTTCAAAGACCAAAATCTGTTCTAAGACTCAAAGTAAATTCTTAGATGTGAGATCCTCAAAAATCAAAAAGAAACAAATATTTTCCACAAATATTGGCACAGAGTATGCATTTCCATGCTAAAAGGGAGGAATAAAAGAATAGAATAGAATTGGACAAAAGAAATACATAAACCCAGCATGGCAGCTACTGAGTCCAGTGGTGCCAGGTTCAGCACCTGGACAGGTTGTGGCGAGATGTGAATTCCAAAGTGTGCAGCAGCCCGACCCCAGCAGTGTAATGGTGACATAAAACACAGCATCTTCGCTTGGACTGACTCTACTCATGGTCTATTTTCCCTCAGTGGCCAATCCATTTTCCTGGAATGCCCAACTTCTGTGGTCTCCACAGCACCTTTGGCTTCCCTTTCTCACCTTCATACATCACCCTCTCAGGAACTCATTGTCTAGCCTAGCAGACTCCTTTTAAAACCTAGATGAGTCATGGTTCTCAGCAGGTTCAGTTCACAGTCAGTTGGTTCCCAGGCAAAAGCCACGTGAGAGAAGAGCTTAGTGCAGGACAGCTGCTCAATGCTCGGCAGCCAGAAAGCAGACAGACAGAGGCACTGGCCAAGAGGACACCCTCCTGGGGCAGCCCGCAGCGACTTTGCCCTTCCAGCAGGCCTCATTTTTGGACACAGAAGACTACTGAGAAATATCTTACATCTAAAGCATGAAGAATGTAAAACTGCAAAGTGTTCATTGTAAATAAATAAATAAAATATTTGAGATTTAGGAATAGACAATTTTTAATTTTAATAACAGCATAATCCATAAAAGAAAATCTAGATAAATAGAATTTTATTGAATTTTAAATTTTTTTCTCTAAAAACATGAACAAACTGCAGACAACCTCCTGAATGACAAAAATTTTACAAATTCCATATTCAAAAACACTACTATAGAGAATATTTAAATACCTCATAAGCCATAGGTGGCAACATAAAGTCAGTATAGTCATTCTGCAAATAGCATAGCAGTTTTCCAAAGAAATAAAAATAAAACAAACAAACAAACCTAAACATTCAGCTAAAATATGACTTAGCAATTAAAATCCTGTGCATTTCTCACAGACAAATGAAGAATTATATTCAATCAAAAACTGATATGCAATTTTATGGCAATTTTATTCATCATAAGTCCCAAATATAAACTTTTGTAAGCACTTTCAGGGAATGAATGGTCTAAAATATTGTGGTAAATTCATGCAGCAGCGTGTAAATTGGCATGGACTCTTGTGTTCTTCAAATGATTCATGTTGAAGCTCTAAATCTCAATGTGACTGCATTTGAAGACACAGCCTTTAAAGAAATAATAAATGCTAAATATGTCATAAGGGCAAGTTCATAGTCTGATGGGATACCACTAAGTAAGAAAGAGGCTATTCGTGCAGGTACCAATCTGAATGAATTTCTAGAGAACTGTGCTGAAAAAAAACATAGTTCAATTGCAAAAGGCAATGTGCTTTCAAAACACATTATATGATTTCTGGAAATTCTAATCTGATGGGAATAGAGTGGTTGCCAGTGAATAAGGAAGAGGCGGCATGTAGAGTTATGCGAAGAGGTGGTTAGAGAACTGCTGTGAGGATGGAATTGTTCTGTGTGTTCGCCACATCAGTGTCTATATTCTGCCTATCAAACTGAACTATCATTGTCCAAGATCTAATCAGTTAGGAAAACTGGGTGAAAGGTCTTTCTAGGCTTCCTATATTATTTTTAAAAACTTCATTGGAATCTATATTTAACACAAAAAAGTTAAAACCTAACTTAAAACATTCACAAGCACAAACAAAGGTATTTATTTCACTCAATATTCATTATGTTTTAAAAGTACAAATGTACAAAAATAAATCACTTATAATTCTACAACCCAAGACATCTGTAGGTAATGTGGGAGATTTATTTTCTTATGTACAGAGAGGAGATTTTATTTTCCTCCATAGAATTTGGTTTATAATTGCTATGGATTACATTGCATCTTCCCAAAATTCATACGGAATTCCTAATCCCCAGTGCATTTTCTTAGAAGATAGGGGTTTTAGGAAGGTGTTGAAAGCTAAGTAACGCCAAAGGGTTGGTTCCTAATCTGATAGAACTTGTGGCCTTATCAGGAGGAGAAAAATGATCCATTCATTTTATTCTGTATGTCTGTGCCTGCATCTGCATCTGCATCTGTCTTTCTCTCTCCCTCCAGTATCCTTATCCTTCCCTGCACACCCACCAGTCAAAGGTTATGTGAAGGCAGAACACAGGTATTACGTGTACTGCAGAAAGAAAGCCAAAACTGGATCATGGGCTCTCTAGTCTCAGACTTCCAGCCTCAAACTGTAAGAAGTTTCTGCCCTTTAATCTATCCAGTCTGTTGTATTGTGTCATGGTATCCTGAGCACACTAAGATAGTAGTATTCACTCTTTTATTTAATAAACACATTCTATGTGTTTAAGCTGTATTTGCTTTATTTTTTTTACTTATTATATAATAAAACTCCCCAAAAGCCTAAATATATTTTAATAATCATTTTTAATTTATTCATAGAATCCTATTGTTTTATTCTTTATTTTTATCTCATTTCTATTTAATCATTTACAGTTCTTTAAAGTTTAGAAAGTTATTCAAGACTGATTAGAATTTGAATAACTTGATCTGCAAGGATACTTAAAAATATATTGTTATCAGTATTGGATACAATAATCCAAATACTAAATGGTATCTCAAATTCAGAGAATTGCCTAAGTCAAAAAACACGTGAGTTCCAGCCGCCCTTCAGAATTTGATAGTCATTTGATAGAATTTGATAACTGATTACCACGTCTGTTAAGTAAAAATTAATGGCTACAGTCAGTTATGGGCGTTCCTTCAGCTCATCTGTTAGAAATAGTCTGCAGAGATCTGCTAACAAACAGATACTGTCCTTCTTGTCTGTGACTGATGTAGCTATGGCTAGGCCTGGCATCTTATGAGCTTGAGGCATTCTAGACCTAGTGGAAAAATGCTGTTGGAAGACTTATCTCCAAGTCTGTCTTTGAAAGTGTTACCTTTCCTGATGGTTCTCAGTGGAAGCAGAGCCATTCTTTGTATGGGTTTTGGAGAATATTTCTAGTGTTTTTATGTGATTACCACAAAGTGGAGTAAGGGACATGGCTAGCTAATTTTGTGGTCAGCAAGGAGGAAATGATGCCCTCAAGAAATTTCTGTACAACAAATTCTTTGAAAATAAGACCAATTTTTCCGTGCCCTGCAAATCTACTTATAATAATCGGCATTTACAATTTAACTCAGAAATTTATGCATAATGGTTTAGCAGGGATTTATACACTTATATTTGTAGCTTCCACATTGATGATAATTCTACACATACATCAAAATATCTCACCACTATGTTATGTTTTATCACCTATGTTAGAGCATATATATTGGAATATCCTGTATCTTACTAGAAACGGCTATATATCTTCATATTGTACTTTAGGTACTAAACTACAGGCGAGAATATAAAGTTATATAAAAAATTAACTTTACATTACATATAGAGGTGTTACAAAATGCTTTATAATTTAACAAAAACATTGGCCTTAACAGATATTTTAAAAGAGTAGTTGGCATTAAACATTAGACATAAGAAGACAAGAAATTAATGTAGTTTTTAAGCCCTCAGCTTTGTAATCTGTGTAATAATACTAGACCATTCCAGGTAATGTTGTAGGGGGTTTCAGTTCATTGAAGTTTTAATGACTGCTTATAATGACTTTGATTTTATATTAAAATATTTAAATGTGTTTTAATTTTTCAAAAACTGAAACCACATGGTTTTAATTAGTGATAGAGAATAGCATTTATGTGACTAAGTAATTCAAACTTATATTGTCATAAAATTTACTTTCTGTGCACAAAATCTATTTCATAAATTTCAGGCTTCTGGCTCCTGAAGTATCTGGTATCTTTAAAATGCTGTTTGAAATTATATTATCAAAAAAGAGTAGATTGCATGGAGATATATAGATTAGAAAGACAGAAGATTGTAAGTAGATAGAAACAATGTAATTGTTTTCTACCTTCCTTTATCAAATAATATAGTTGATATTATAAATAGAAAATAAAATATTATGTGATATTAAAATATAACACATATTACTTAAAATATTACATTTGTTTTAGAATTCATTCTCTTCTTATTCAAAAGAGTTCCTGTTATCATAATGTGTTTATCCTGCCTTGTTCTTATTCTAAAGATGTCTTATGACTTAGCATTTTTGCCAGGGAATCAGCTCTAAAAACAACTTCAGACCAAGTTTCTATAATAATATCTGATGTAAGAAGCATCAGTAGTTTCGACTTCTAGGAACACAAACGTGTCTTCGGGAGGGTTTGTGTCACTCGGGTGACAGGTACCTTCCAAGAAACGATTAACACTTGCAGGGTGACTGAGAGAGAAAAGGCTATAATCACGCTGTCTTAGTCCCTGTCAAGGTTAGTTATTGTTTCAGCTACTGGAACAACAGAAATGACAGATACAGAGCTGACCCAGAAATAAAACAGAATGAAATCATTACGCTTTCATGTTTTGCCTTTATAAATACATTACCCAAAAGTATTCACTTGTATATGTCTAAATAGTGTGTTTCTCAATAAATGATTAGGTAAACGATTATCAAACAAGCTAATATGTTGTTAAAGCCTGAAAAACGCAGCCAGTTACTGCATTTTTATCAGTACAAGTCTGATTTACCCTATGTGGACTTGTATTTTATTTTGGCCACTCTGTAAGACAAAATGAAGTAATAAATCTTAGTTCTGAGTTGGATAGAAGGATGAATCATATGAATGAGCTTTTAAACTTCATATAACTAAAATTAAAAATATAGTAAACACATTTTTAAAATATTCATTGTAGGAGTGAATCTGGTTACCCTGACCTATTGATTAATAACAGGTTTATATTATTCCGATATGCTCAGTGATTTCTAAGTAATCTTTTAGTATTTACAATTCTCTAAAAAATAAGCTAACTTCAGAACATTTTAAAAATGGTTTTCTGATCAGAAGAAAGCCACATACTATGTTCCTCTTGCATGATTCATAACATACATGAGCACGCTAAAACCTTTTAGATATAATGCAAGGGAGAATCTCTTTAAGCTATTGTTTTGCAAAGGTACTTGACAACAGTTTAATTCTTACAGATCTTCAAAAGACTTCAAGCTTTTCTAAGGGACGCTGGTCAAAGCGATGACATCTACAAAAATATGTTTTCAGAATACTCACTTTTCTGGATTTCCAAACCTGTTCTGTGAGTTTCACAATTTAGATCACTGAATTTTCCCAATATCATTGAAATTGTATTATTAAAAAGATAGCTACGATTATTTTCAGAGTTTATAATCACACAATGTTTAAATCTACAAGAATCCTTAAGACACTTTACTGTCAATAACCATAAGTGTAGTGAACCTCCTTTTCATTGAAGGTGCACTTTCTCAAATATTCTAGACTGGAATCTCTAGCTTCTTTGTAATCTGTTCACTGCCTGGGGAAGTCTCATCACCGTACTTTTGCATTTGCTTTCTACTATCACCTGTCTCATCCCAAATTAGGAAACATACCGTCATTCAATGGAAACTTTTTTGTGAAATGATAATTTCCCTGCCCTCTCTTATTCCAGCACTTTAACTCTTCCAACTTTATACATAGAATAATGTTATATTTCTTCTATTTCACGGTATTTAAAATCTCACACAAATATTTAAATCTTCATAACTACTTTCTACACCTTAAAAATCATGCTTTTTACATTATATTTTATCTTTCAGATTTCTGTGGTACCCTATACAAACCGTTTCAATATGTAAAAATTAAATTTGCTTTGTGGATTTTACAAACATTTGAAAAACTGAAATATATACATAATTTCTCTTTCTCAAGGAGAACAAAATAAGAGTGGTGTTCATTATAGCAGTCTCAATGAACTCAGAGGAATAAATAGGATTTCCTTTTATATATTAAGTGAAGTTTACCTGGACTGCATGAACATTATGGAGTCTTGGTGTATTATCTACTCTGACCAAGGTTGTGTAACAATAGGTGCTGGATTCCGAGGCAACTCTAGGCTCTAGGACAGTAAGTGATGAAACTGTTAGTAAAAGTCCCATTTACAAAAGACCATTCTGTGAATGAATTCACTGTTGAAGGAAAGAATAGGGATTTAAATTCATAATAGTAATTATGCTTTGAATTTAATATTTAGTCCCAAAATATTTATCATTATAACAGAAATGTCAGTTATACTGACATCGTTGAATGCATATATATTTTAGCTCTTCAGCTAGATTTAAGAGTAGGAAACACCTGCAAAGTTTGAACTCACAAAATTTTCTATAAGTTTTCAAGAAATTAAAGGACAGTGCATTTGTGTTTATATTAGAATTCATTAATTTTTTATCTTTTATGTGTGTAAAGTTTTATGAGGGCTAGTAAATCATTTAAAGTTGGATGCTGCTTTCAATCTTGCTTTCAGGAAAGTGCTTAAAATGTGTCAAAATAATGCAATGTGTGTTGATTTGCTAGGGACCCTACTTTGCACGGAAGCAAATCTTCCTAGTTTCTTAAAGAATACAAAGGAATTTCAAAATTAATTACAGTTTTATCTTCAGTAAAAGTTAATATTTCCAATGTATAAGAAAAAAACACAAGGAACATATTAAAGAAATAAGAGGGAAGTGAGAGAAAAATTTATTTGTAGTTGCAAGGCATATAGAAATGGTCATGTACTCATATTTGGGTCCATTTTTCTAAGTGAAAATGGTAAGTAGGATATGATGGCAAAAAATGCAGATTCTGTGGTGAATCCATCTGGGGTACACCCTTGTTTTCTGTTACATATGTGTATGTGTTTTCCTTGGTAAGAACTAAATCTCTTCATGCTTCATTATCCTCATCAGTAAGCTGGAAGCAATCATTACAAGGTCTGACACAAGGGAGGACTATGACAGTAAAATGAAATATGAAATCTTTATCTCTCACACGACCAAGATTCAGTAGTGTGATGATTAGTAAGATAATATAAGGCTTAAAAGTGTTAAGGATCAATAAGATGTTTAAAATGTTTAAAGCTACCAAAAGTCTGCAAAATAATTTTACAAATATTAAAGAATTTAAAAATTAAATGCTCATTTCCTTAAACAAATGTATACTTTTCCCTTAAACCACTCATATGGCAATAAGATAACCTAATCTAGATAACAATCAAGAAGTTTGGGGCTGGGGATTTAGCTCAGCGGCAAAAGCGCCTGCCTCGCAAGCACAAGGTCGTGAGTTCGGTTCCCGGTACCGGAGAAAAAAAAAAAAAAAAAAAAAAAAAAAAAGAAGTTAATGGATTCTGCAGGCAATAAGACAAAGAGCTGGTTTTGAAAGATAAAAACAATGACAAAGCTTTATCTAGACTCTCAATGGGAATACAAGAGATAACTGAAATAAAATCAGGAATGAACAATTCGATATTACCACTGATACTAAGTGTCTCATATTAGTAGTTGAATATTCATAAAGTCTCATTATACTCAGTATTACATTATGAAAAATATATATATCAAAAACTGGAAATGAAAAGAAATGAGTAAATTTTTGGACACACACAACTTTTTAAAATTGAAGAGTGAAGAAACATAAACTTTGAATGATTCAAAAAGTAGCAATGAGATTGAATCAGTAATAAAAGTTTTCCATGAAAGAAAAGCCTAGGACCTGAAGGATCCATTGCTGAATACTGAACAACACTTAGCAAAGAATTAGTATCAACTCTTTACAAATTATTACACAAAAATGAAGATGAAAGAATTCTTCTGAATTCATTGAAAAAGCTAGCATCACTCTGTTATAAAACAATAAAATGATGAAACAATAAAAGAAATATTACAAGTCAATATTAATGATGAACATAAAGGCAAAATCCTCAGCAAACTGAATTCTTCAGCATATTAAAACAGCCATTAATCATGGCTTAGTGCAATTCATTCCAGAGATACAATGATGGTATGCAAATCAACATAGATATATGCAAATCAACATTGATATACCACATTAATGAAATTGAGAAATGATTTGATAAAATTAAGTACTTCTTCATAATAACAACTCAAAAAGCTAGGCATAGAAGAAATGTACTTCAAGACACTAATGAGTTTTTCAAAGATGTGAAGATAAGAGTAAACAGTTGTATCAGTTTATTCACACAGCATTGGTGGTCCTGACTATAGTAATTATGTAAAAGAATGAAACAAAAGCATATCAACATCTGAAAATGAAACCAAGTTGTCCCTTTTGTAGAAGGCATGATCTTATATGAAAATAACTCTAAATATTCAATCAAAGAACAGTGAAAAGTTGCAGGATGCAATATCAACATATCAAAACCTGTAGAGACTTTTATATGATAGAAGTACTATCTAAAAAAGTTAAAGAAACAATCCCAATGACAATAGCTACAAAAGATACTTAGCAATATATTTAATGAAGGACATGAAGAATCTTTACAATGAAAATCATAAAATACATAAAAATTAAAAAATCCACAAATAGGAAAATATTATGTGGTTATGGATTGAAAGAATTAATATTGTTACAATTTCCATAATAGCATAATGGAATAGTATAATAGTACAATTCCAAAATAGTATAATGATGTAATCCTTTTTAAATAACTGGAACATTGTTCCACAGAATCACCAAAAGCTCTTAGTACCCAAAGCCATTTGAGGAAAAAGAACAAAGCTGACGGCATTGAATGTTATGATTTCCAAATACACTATAGAGGTTTAGTAAAGAAAACAGCATGGTATTGGCATAAGCAACAGACACAAAAATCTGAATAAAGAAGACAGAAACAAATCTACAAAGTTAGAGCCAACTGATCTTTAACAGATTCATCAAGAATGTAAATTAGAGAAAGAAAAGTCTTTCCAATAAATGGTGCTGTGAAACCTGGGTATTCTTATGCAGAAAAATGAAATGAGTTTGTCATTCTTCACCACATACAGATCAACACCAAATGAATTAAAGATCAAAGACATAAATATAACACTTGAAATACTAAAGTATAAGAATAAATCAGAGTGAAGATGCTTCATTGTATTTTTAGCGATAAGGAGTTATTGCACCAGAACTCAAAAGCACAGGCAACAAGAGAAAAAAATGGACAAATGTAGTTACATGAAATTAAAGTTGCTTCACAACCAAGGAAACAACAAAATTACAGAACAAGCTACAATTGAGACAATATTTGTTTTCTTTCAATCTGACAAAGGTCAAACATGAAGTACAAAAGGAACTCAAACAACTACCAAAAAGAAAAAAAAAAAGAAAGAAAGAAAGAAAGAAAGAAAGAAAGAAAGAAAGAAAGAAAGAAAGAAAGAAAAAGAGAAAATTGGCAAAAACATGAAGACGTAGCTGTCCAAAGAGGACTCATATGGTTGGTAAAGAGGCACATAAAACATTAATCATTAGAGAAGTTCAACTGGCTATTATTTAAGAAGCATAAAAATAGCAAATGTCGGCATGTTAAGAAACTGTAAAAAAGGAACTATTTTTTACCCTTTTGAGGAATGTAAATTAGCACAGCCATTACGGAAAACATTATGGAGGTTCCAAAATTAACTAAAAATTGAACTGCTACATGATCTAAAAGTGTCACATAGGTATTTATCCAAAGGACAAAAAGTCATTGTGTCAAAGAAAAATCTGGAACCCCTGTTTACTGCAGTTGATTGTTTACAAAAACCAAAATGTGGAATCAGTTTTAGTTTCCAACAATGAATGAATAGATAATATATGGCACATACATCACAATACAATTCTATAAGCCCACAGAACTGGTGACAACCTTGCATTTGTAGCAACATAGATTCCCTGGAGGACGCTGTGCTAAAAGAAATAAACCACACTTAGAGAAGCAAACATTGTTCTATCTCTCTCATTACTGAAATTAAATAAAAAACAAACCTAATTTTATAGAAGTGCAGAGCTGTGGAAGATGGGAGGGAGAGAAAATTGGAGAATCAGTCAATGAGTATAAAATCACATTTCCATAGAAGGAAAAAGTTATTCCACTGCACTGCAGGATATCTTTAACAGTATTTTATTGTATATTTAAAAATGATTATGAGAAAATTTCTGTATGTATTATACACAAAGAAATGATAACTTTGAGGTGATAGATATATAAATATATCTGCCTTGATCATTGCACATGTTTACACTTTCATAGGAAACATCAAATATGTGCCCCATAAATATTATCAATTATTTTGTGTCAGTTAAAAACAGTAGTGATGTCTTATTGCTGGACCACTTGGAAAATTGAGAATGGAGTAGAATATAATAGATTCAAAAATAAGTTGAGGTCAGTAAAGGATTTCTATGAAGAGATATGAAAGCATTTTCTTTATTGAGACAGAAGAAAAAATAGCTCCACACTGAGGACAGGGATTCACATGTTTTAATAAACATAAAGTTCATTTAGGTTTATGATACTATATTAGGTAAGTTCAGTTAGATTTTCTATATTGTAATCAGAGTCACACACTTTTGTACTATGCCCTCATGAAAATTCTGAAATTTAGATAAGAATTGCATATCAGAATACTAAAATTTATAAAGGTTAAGACATTTGCTTAGGTTCACATGGCCATTAATTAGAAAAGATAGGCCAAGAATTTAGGTACATAATTCTCTAATCAATTCTTTAAGGTTATTGCCTCAGCATAAATTGCGTCTCATCAAATCCAAACCCACTGTCAATGATGCTTAAACATTGAACTGTCCTATGACAGTACCATTCAAATTAGCATCTCCATAATGAGGTTGAGGTCTTGTACCTGAATGTAAATCAGTGCAAAGCTCTGTTCTTTCAGAAATTAACACACACACACATACACACATAGACATGTGCACACATCAGTGTGCACAACTTCAATTGAATTAAACACTTTGACCAAATAGATTAGAAGTTAGCAATCTGTAGTCTATGGGTTGGTAATCAGCTTTTGTAGCTAAAGCTTTGCCAGCATGCTGCCATTCCTGTTCTTTTATATACTCAATCTCTTTTCTCTGGCAAACTAAGACACTATAGTCACGACAGAGACCACACGGTCCATGAAATTCCCAATATTTACTGTTTAACCTTTGCAGAAGATATTTGTCTCATATCTCAGACCTCCCTAAATGCAGCAGAAGAGTGGAAAATTGGGGGATCATGGTGCATCCCCAGCAGGTACTAGGCGTGTAGCGCGCTCAAGGTTTTCTACAGTACATATCAAGCCTGATTTAACTCTTCAGAACCCTGGGCCTTCTCACTCCCCAAAAACTGCTGTTCCTCATAGGAGAAGTGGGGAACTCTGGCACTGGTCCATTCTTCAGACCCTCCCAGTCAGGATTCTCCAGGGACAGGGAAAAGACTCGCTAATATTGCGTTTGGAACCCAGAGAGATAAGCAAGTAGGATTGGCCTGACGGTGAAAGGAATCCTATTTTCCTATCTTCCGAGTTTTGAAGTTTGCGTTAGGGACCCAAACACAGATGAACATTTCATTCTTTCCTTATTTTATACTCAAGCAAGCAACCAGTTTCGTTTTAGATTCAAAAAATAACAATTTAAAAAATGACATAGTAGCATATGAAAATCACTCAATTACTATTCAGTTAAGAACTAGGAGAACATGCATTATTGTCTGTGTAGAATAAAGCACATTCTTTAGAAAAATGCAGTCACATGGTATTTGAGACCAATGCATTAAAAAAAAACTGACTAAAGAACTAATCATTTTCATATTTTTAGTTCTTACTTTTCAATATAAAAAAGTTTTAAAGGTTTTCTTTGATGTATACAGATGTAAGCAACTTTATTCTTAAGAAAATTAAATTTACTTTTGAAGTGTTTGAATATTTTATAGGATCATCACCATATTAAAAATTAATTTGTGGGTTAATACTTAAAAAAGATAAAGTTTATAAACGTTCATCTATCTCTATGACAGCAAATGCACTTGGAAGTTTCCAAAATATTATCCACACTATATTTTTTCTTGCACTGAGCAGATAGTCATTTAATTCATCTCCACTCTTTCCTCTTTTCTCTGTTGGATCACCCATACGTTCAAACACAGCTGTTTTGAAATTCCTTCGCATACATATTTTAGGACAGTATAAAACATACATTTTCAGTTGCACCATTGTATAAATCTATACTGTAGAAAAATTTCAATCAACTTACATATCTCTGGGAGCCATCATATTCACACCTTTCAATTTTTCCTAAGCTGCCATCTGAGAAATACAGCTTCTCTGCACGGTGGTCAATGGTGAGTCCATTTGGAGTAAGGATGTCTGTGCTTAACACCACTTGAGCATTTTGCCCAGTCAAGGTAGATCTCATAATGCTTGGGTGCTGTTCATTCCAGTTGGTCCAAAACATCAAACTAAATAAAACAATTGTAATAAGACATTAAAATTTCCATTGAAAGTAAAAGCATTAGGATAAACATGGCAATATCTATTATTAAAAGTAAGCTAAATTATTTGATTCACACCCTATGATCCTTAAGGAAGCTTAGATGCTAAGGGGAGATAGAAATATATTTGCAAACAGATTTTTCCTATGTTCTTAAACTTGGAACCTATTGCAAAACACAGTTATCCTGTGCATTCCTTTAAATAAGAGTAATGTTAAACGGAGTCATTTTGATGCATATCTAGCATTCATTTTAAAGAGGAACAAAATAACAATCTTAAATTTTTTATGAACTGCAAACATAGCCTGACATCTTGATATTAAATTTTAGCAGATCCAACATCATCTTTTGGACATAGTTTTGTTAACTATATATTTGTCTACTACAGTTGATGAAGATAATCATCTTCTATTCTAGTTTTGCTTTTTAAATTCTACATTCTCCATTGTGAAAGTTTTTTTAAAAAATAAAAATTACCAAAACCCCATAATTCTGTAACTTCTTTTTTCTCTTGGATGATTTTTGTTATAAATTATGATGTTTCCAGAATTTAGGGGTGACTTTCAAATTCTGCGTCATAATTACTACTTTCACAGGTGTTGCAGAATGATTTTATCTATCAGTGTTTGTCAAATTTTACATTGTGGAAACCCTATGATTCTTCAGAAAGCTCTTAGAAGTCACTGGAAGTGTACAAAGACTGTCAGGGTCCTGCCTCCAAGACATATTTTAACTGAAACATCTCCACTCTTTCCTCTTTTCTCTGTTGGGTTACCCATATGAGTTTATTTGAAAATAGATTTTTGCATCTTAGCAAAGTAAAAAGAGAGAGAGAAAGCAGGGAGTGAGGCTGGTAACTGGGTTCTTTAAATCTCTGGAAGAAATATGCTTATACATAGTGACAGAGACATAATATCTCATATCTACAGCAAGATTGCATATGCCATTCTTATCTACAGCATTTAAAGGCAATTTAGGATTCCATTTAAGCAAATTACTTAATATGCATTTTTGAGTATTTTGTAAAAATATTCCTAGATAACTTTCAAATTTACAATAAAAAACCTTTCTGCTTGATAATTTAAAAATAATCCACATCCTGGCTTTCACTCTAAAATCAGGAATGTAACAAGGATATCCACTATCACCACTTCTAGCTGGTACAGTTCTGGAAACATTACCCAGAGTAATTAGAAAAGAGAAAGAAATAAATTGAAGAAGGTTAGGAAAGGAAGAGTTTAAATTATCATAATTTGCTGATGAGATGACTTTCTACATAGAAGACAGCAAAAGCTCCACTGAAAGTCTTCTAGATTTAATGACGAAAGTCAGTTCAGTAGCATAGCTGCTTACAAAGTCAACACTCAAAAATCAATAGCTTTTCTGTACACAAGCGACAAACTTACAGAGAGAGAACCTAAGGACACCACACCCTAATTCAAAGACTCAATACAAAAATGGGCATCAGAGATGAACATGCACTTCTCAGATGAAGAAATAGAAATGGCAAATAAATATACTAAAATATGTTCAACATTATGAGTCAGTCAAGAGATGCACATTGAAACAGCACTGAGATTCCATCTCACCCAGTGAGCACGGCTATCATCAAGAAATCAACCAATAACAATTACTGTTTTTAAATCTTAGAAGCAATCCAAATCTTTTAAAAAAGACTTTAAAGTTTCCTACATGGCCAAATGTTAAAAATATCCTGTCTTAAGAATACATTATATATTTGAAAATATAAAAATTAATTCTACATTTCAAAAGATAAAAATCAATTATACATTTGAAAAAATAAAATGGCATTCATTCCATTTTCCTTAATTGTTAGGAATTTCACTTATACTTTGTGACTTTACAAATGACATACTTAGTTAATTAAAATAATTGAAAAGTTATGCCCATAAGATGAGCGATTTAACTCAAAGTTTCTCTGTGATATTTGCTGGCGGTGTTGGCTTCAGAATTAGCGAATTTTGGAGATATTAGTGTTCCTTTGATTTCACCTGTTCATTTCCCAGACAGGAATCAAAGTGGCCTAGAGAACCTGAGTAATTAAAGTTTATACAAATAGCTAGGATCACAACCAAGTTTTAGACTTAAGGAGAATAACTTCTATTTATAACTTTATTCTAAAATTTCCATATACTAACAGAACAGTGAGGGCCATTGACATACGTGAGGGAAAACTGCTTTTAGTACTTTAAACCTTAACTAAAAATGTTCTAGTTAGACTATTTTTGATCTGTTTAATTTACAGCTTATTGTGTATAAGGTGATTTTAGTTATCCATACTTATAATGCCCTCTTTAAAAAATTAAAATTTTATGAGTGATGAAGCATGAGTTTCAAAGGAAACCATTCTTTTTCATATTTATTTTTAAAGGTAATACAGCTCTGAGAGTCTTCTGACTTATAATTAGAATGTATCATTCAAAAATCATTGTTTCTTACTTTTGGCATTCATCCAAAGCTAGCACATGGGGGTGGTCGTCCTCTGACATAGTGATGACTGCTTCCATATCAAATGCTCCAGGCCGGGTCTGGTCCACCGTGTGTCTGGTTATGGACGAGGTCGTGGAGCTGGTCCAGTACAGGGTATCCCAGGCTCGGTGATAGGCCAGTCCTTCCACAGAGCCCACATCTGATGTGGAAAAAAATATATATAAAATTTACAATTGTGTTTACAAAAACATGGTTTATGGACAGAAATAAAGCAATTAATTTCTATACACATACCTGTTTCTTTATCAACTATTTCTCCATGGGTCCCAAAATAAGAAAAACATTGTAATGCTTACTATTGATGGCAGATTACACACAACAAAATATAGCTCTGGACTTCTACATGTGCATATATTTATATGATATATAAGTAGGTAATCATATAAACCACATAATACACTAAAAATATCTATTTTTTATTACTGGAAGTTGTTTTACAGAAACATGGTGTACAAAACACAATTTTCTCATCCAAAAAACCACAATCAAGTAATTGCCTTGTATGTAGGAAACTGGGAAGTTTTATCTCTTTTTAATATCATAATAATTAATTTTCAAAAAGTATTGCATGCAACAATTTAGAAACGCTTTTGAAAATCATGTCAGATCAATACCATTTAGTCACATTCATTAGTTTTCTACGGCACCGTAGAAGTGGAGATGTCAAGGAAAAGCAAATACCGCAGAGTTATAGCGATAGTGTCGAGAGGCCAGCTCAAAGGCTGTACTTTCAACTATTAAATGATGGCAGAATTATGTTTTAGTAAGTGGATATGGCAAGTTCCTTGATTCAGTTCTACTAATGCAATATTAAAAAAATAAAAGATTAATTATCCATGAAAGTATGCTTTAAATGTAGTCAGAAAAAGAGGAACAGAAGTACACAAATGCTAACACACAAAAGTGACAGGGTGAAAAGCAAGAGTAGTTATTTCTTAAAATTGTGTTTCCAGTCACCATGATTATGTAGGGTAGATATACTATTTTTCAAACTCATGCTTTGAGTATAGTTTTAGAATAACCAAATTATTACAGCTTTTTCGTGTTACCTATTTTCCTCAATTATTATTCTAACAGGCTTAATTTAACAAAGAATACATATACTTTGTGTGGTCATGTTAAGAAGTTTATAATAGAAAGAATTGTCTATTGTTTTTCCCTTTAAGGAACTTCTAAAAGGAATTACACAGTTCATAAAAATAAGTAGATGAAAGAGCTGTTTCCAGGAATTAAGGTATGTAAATATTTAATTGATGTGTCAACAGAACTGTATTGTTGTTCAAAACAAAAATTAAAACTTTTGAACCAAGTGTCCCTCGTATGATTGTCTTTTTGTCACTTGTTTCTTTTTCTGTAAGCAACATATCATATCAAAACTAATGTACTTAATAGCTGCTACTTCATGAGTACTATGTGCTAAAAGCTGCGAACTGTTCTGCTTTTAACATTTTACTGTCTGGGTAAATCTATTCTGAAATGTTTTTAATTGTTCCTCTTTTGCAGAGAAGGAAAGTGAAACCTGTAGTCACAGGCTGATGATATTGATGCTACATTTTACTCCAGGTTTATCTGCTTCCCAAAACCACGTCCTTAACAGCACCACTCTAGAGAGAGGTCTATAATACCTATTACTTGTTTTCCAGCTTTGCCTAATTGGAACTAACGGAGTAGTCCACCAGCTTCAACTCATCTGGTTCTAGGAAAACTGTATAACAAGGTAATGTGCCATGAGCAGCCTCCTCCCACTCAATAAATAAGCAGTTTTCAAGGAATTAATGGAGGTGGTTGGTATGGAAACCGAGGCCAGTGAAGATAGAAGAACCATTATAAAACACGATCATAATAAAACCAGCTAAGCTGATTTTATTTGACTTATCTGTTGCTGTTTTTTGGAGTGAGTGGGTGAGAAACTGATAATGGCTGAAAGTATTTCACTTATTAATTTAAGAAATCATCCATCCAATTGTTTTTTTGTACTTTCAAAATATTTAAAATTACAACAACTCCCTTGGTAGTATTTTCAGCATTACACTCCGTTGATCACAAGTAGAATGAGAAATAGCACAGCTCTGACAAAATCCAAGTGAATAAGAATATTTGATCCATCCACATTCTGTAACATCCTTTCCAGTGCCTTTGTAACAGAAAATGCCTCTCCCCTCTAGCCAGTACACTTCAGTTTGTCAGTTGCCCTGGTAATAGCTCCTGTTCCACTTCTGGTTGCTCCTGTCTCTCCGAAACAGCTGGTTACACTGATGCATAGCTGGCCAGTATGGTGCACACTCTGTATAAACCAATCCCCAATTGACAAGCCACTCTGTATTTCCTGCTTATTTTTCCAGTATAAGTCCTAGACCAGCAGAAATTGGGGCCTGATACTCTGGGAATGATCCTGATCAGTGCCCATCGATGTCAATAAAACTGCCTCCAAATCCTGGGTGTCATTTCGCTGTTTCTCCCTGCCCCTGCAACTTGACAGTTATTCTTCTTGGCTACTTTTACACGTCGTTCAAGAAGCTGCACTGGATATCACAATAACAGATGCTCCTTTTCTATGACTGACGTAACTCCAGAGCTACTATAGTTGACAATGCAGCTCACTTCCAGGTACAATCTCTTTTATTTTACCTTTATAATCAAGTGGAATCTGAAAGTACATTTAGTCATAAGCAGGTGCTACATTTCAAAGCATTTCAGTAATCTCTTGATCAAAAGTATTTAATACCTTATAAAATTGTAATTTTATTAACAATAAAATCTAAGACATATAGAAAACATCAAAATCACAAAAACTATTTTGGTTGAGAAAGGCTAAGACATCTTTATTTTTCTATGATTTAACAGCAAGATTGGGTCATATTTGTACTTGTGTTTGAGTGTGTGAACATACGTGAATAATCATCTCTGCACACCTGCCTGGATCTATGTGTCTTTGAACAATCACATTCCTGAGTCAGATGAACAATCACAATAAAAAAATTGATTTACTAAAAGTGGATAATTAAAACAAAATATCTATCTATGTAATCAACCAAACTTGCAACATTTAGCAGAGTGGATCAATACAGAGTTAAACATCTTTGGAACTCAAGAATGTAGAATAGCATCATTAAGAAAACAACTAGAACAATCCTATTTCAGCAGACCCATATTTTTTACCTCAGCAGATGAATTATATTGGAAACACGATGTAAAACAAGTAAAAACACCACCTCCTCTCACTGTGGACTTAACAAAAGTACATAAATATTCCTTTCATTCTCACCCTCTTTGAAAAGAAAATTTGGCTAAACAATAAGTGTGGTTCTATATGGTTTTATTAAGGTAAGAAAGAGAGATCAAAGGGTCAGAAAAATACACCTCCAGGTAATTAGAAAATGGCTGTACTACACCTATCACATTCTAGATCCAAGATAATGGTGCAGAAATTGTTTCTAATAGCAGAGCAGGGAGTAACCAACTGCTGCTGTAGTAGTTACCCAAATAACCTCACCGAAAGCACAACCTCATTTCTCATCTCCTCACCATTGAAGAGGAGACAACACCCCTTCCTGCGTTAACCTTTTTTCTAAAGGCAGGGAGAGATCTCGCCAGATGAGAAAGGCAGTAAGGGTGTTCTTGGTAGTGAATGAGAGTGCAAAGTTTCACTACATGCTGGGCTGAGCTAATAGCATGGCGAAAGCCAGGTGGAAAGTTAATGAGAACTAACATTTATCTCAAGAATGTACTACAACTGAGAGGACTTAAAGGACAGAAGGTAGATATGATCACAGTACTTTATACATGTATTAATTGTCAAAATGAAACTCATTAAATTATAACTAGTATTCCCTGATAATAATACTAGAAAGAAAAACACCATACTCTAAAAGGATACAGTTGATTATGCACTAACTTCTTACTCACTAGCTTGTTCTCAAAAACAGCAAAGTATCAGAGTTCACAGTTGGAAAGTGTTTCACTAGAATGGAGCCTATT
The DNA here is from genome assembly GCF_000276665.1 of Chinchilla lanigera. NCBI lineage: Eukaryota > Metazoa > Chordata > Mammalia > Rodentia > Chinchillidae > Chinchilla > Chinchilla lanigera. Next base: position 7,401,374 of record NW_004955440.1, read on the forward strand.
AATCTGGTTTGAAAGGTATAAATCACTTTGACACAGAAAAATAGTTTTGATGTCCAGTCCAGGTATAAAGCTTAAAATGAGAAGTTTGTAGACACAACAGTTCACAGGTGTCTTAACTTTGTGGTTTCCAAAGAAACCAGATATTGAGGCCATTTCACAATCCAGACCTGTTGCTTCTGTTGAACTGTTTACATGTAGTTATTTTAAGCCTAACAAAATGATTACTTAAATTTGGCCCCACCTCTGACTCTCTGTAAAATTTTCAAGTAGTCTGACATCCCTCCTTCTCTCCCTCAGACCCTCCCTTCCCTCTTTTCTTCAGCTATAGCTTTTGTCTAGATGTCCTCCCAAAGCCACATGTGCTCTTAGGTGGGGTTCTGGGAGGTGAGTGGATTGTGGATGTGTGACACTACATTAGTCCACGGAAACACATATAGCAGGTGTAATGATGGGAGGTGAAGCCTGCTGGGAAGAGGTGGGTCACTGTGGGCGTGCCCTGGAAGGGGATATACACCTGTCTCGATTGTGCTGCCTCCAGCCTGCTGCACTATGAAATTTTTCTCCGGTCATGCCCCTCTGCCATGCTGGGCTGCCTTGGAGCCAGCAGACTATGAACTGAAAACTCTGTAAACTATGAGCTAAAGGAAACATTTTCTCCCTTAATTTGTGGGTGTTAGACATTTTGTTCCAGCAATGAGAAAGTAACTCAGATACCTGCCTTTCTATCTTCTAATCCACAGGGGTTCTTTTGTGGATAGTTTGTCTCATTGCAATGCATCAGTAACCAGTCCTGGATAAACTACCAGTTTATTTGATAAAATTCAATAGTGTTTGACTTAAAAATGCTTGAGATGAAGAAAACTTCCTAAACCTAATGAAGAGAATCTAAAAACCTAGGCCCATATCATATTTAATGATGGAAAAAATAACTATTTTACCTCAGGGAAAACAGAAAGAAGACAAGGATGTATACTCTTATTTTCTATTCAGTGCTGTATGGGAGATTCTACCTAGGTTAGATAGATAGATAGGTATAGGATAGATAGGTAGGGAAAGAGGCAGAGAGAAAACCTAGATTGCAAATGATGAGAAACTGTATTTTTGCAGATGACAAGTTCTTGAATATACAAAATCATAAATAATTCACTAAGAAATTATTAGAAATAATGCTGTTCAGCAAGGTTATAAGGTAAAATATAAACTCAGCTGTGTTTTTATGCCATAGTAACAGACAATCCAACATGAAATTAAGGACAGACAATCCAACATGAAATTAAGGACAGACAATCCAACATGAAATTAAGAAGGCAATTCCACTTATAATAGCATTTAAAATAATAGAATAACTACAGATTAGTTTTGCAAAAGAGCAGTGTGTTTTAAAACTTATGCATCACTGTAATAAATTAAAGAACACAAGTAAATGAAAAGTTTGCCATATTAGTAGGTTGGAAGGGTTAATGTTGTTGAGATAGGAATAAAATCTTCAAAGATCTATGGTCCCTATCAAAATCCGAACTGGCTTTTCCCAGAAATTGACAAACTAGTCTTAAACACATGTAAAAATGCCAGAGATCTAGACAACACAAAGCAATCTTGCAAAAGAAGAACAAAGTAAAAAGACTATACTTTCCACTTTCAAATTTCATATGATGATACAGTTAGCCAGGTAATGTGGTGTGCAGGAACAAAATGAAACCAACTTTATAACACAAAAAGAAACATTTCATTTGTGGTCAGCTGATTTTTAAAAAACATTACCAAAAATAATGACAAAAAAACTTATAAACAAACAGTGCTTCAACAACTACATATGTTTATACACACACACACACACACACACACACAGAGTGAAAATGTAACAGCCATAAATGTACAAGGTCAACTAGGAAACTCTTAGAATAAAATTTAGTAGTAAAGTTTCATAATATTAGGTTAAACAAAGTTTTTTTAGATATGGCATTCACAATACAAATGATAAAAGAAAAATAATTTTAGTTTCATCAAAATTAAAAACATTTGTGCTTCAAAAGATACCATCAGGAAAGTAAAATACCAACTCATAATGCTGGCAAATATTTGGAAATCATTTACGCCATAAGAATGTGTATTCAGAATATACTATATAAGTCTTAGTTACTCTTCTTGCTGCTGAGACAAAATACCCCACATCCAAAGTTACAGGAGAAAAAGTTTATTGTGCCTCACAGTTTGTGGAGGGTTCAGTCCACAGTCAGCTGGTTCCAAGGCAGAGTGGCCTGGAACACAGGAGAAACTGTCCAAGCAAGGTAGGCAGAAGGCAGGAAAACAGCAAAATAGCAAAGCAGCAGGGAAACCTGCCTTTCTTTCATCCCTTTTAGCTACCCAGTTTTGTGTGGTACCAGCCACACATAGGGTAGGGTACCCTTAACCCCAGCATCACACACCCAAATCCAGCCACCTTGAAACTCCCCACCTATGAGCGAAAGAAGCTTTGGGGGGACATCTACATATAAACTATAGTAACATATTTTGGAAAAAAAAACCTCTAAATTCAACAAAAACATAACAAACAACCCACCTGAAAACCAGGAAGAGAACCTTAAGTAAGTATTTCTTTAAAGCAGGTATACAATTAGCCTTTGATAAGCATATGAAAATTTTCAACATTATTACACATCAAAATAATGTAACCAAAAATCACACTCCATAGCCACTATGATGACTATAGAAGGTATAATAAGTTTTTGCAAAGATGTGGAAGAATTGGAATACTAATACATTCCTAATGAACATGTAAACTGGTTCAGATTCTTCATAAAATAGTCTGGCAGCTTTACAAAATATTAAGCATGGACTTAGGATATGACCTGGAAATCCCATTAGTTGAATTATATCCCAGAGAAATGAAAAACTAGTTCCACACATACACCATAGGACTTTATTCATGATACCAGAAAAGCAGAAACAGTTCAAATGTCAATAAACCAACTGGATGAATGAAATGTGGTGCATACATCTAATAGAATGTCATTCAACAATAAAAACTGAAGTACTGGTATATGCTACAACATGGATGGACCCTGAAAATACTATAATAAGTAAAAAAAGAAAATCACAGGATATTACTTATTATAATTACATTTATAGGAAATATTTGGATAGGCAAAAGTTTAAAGCCAAACAGTAGATCAATAATTACCTGTGGTTGTGGAACCTGGGAAGCGTGGTGGAATAAGAATGGACAGCTAAGGGGTGTGGATTCCTTTGGGAGAGGGGGTGAGGAGGGTGATCTCAGATTAAAAGCGGTGAGAGTTGCACAACCCAGTGAATACGTTCGAAAACAGCACTGGGCGCTGTACCTGAGTGAACTGTATGGCATGTCCATAACACGATACAGAATGCCCGAAGCCTTCTCGGTGAAAATGAATGAAACGAAGTGAGAATCCTACCAATGAATTACACAAATTTAAGTTCTAATTTGATGAAAACTGGTATTTTTGTGGAGTCTATCTTAGTATAGATTTGTGAGATCTAAAATAATCTCCTTTTAGTCTGCTATTTAGAAGACTTTTTTTACCTGAAAGGTATTTTAAATAATCATTTTATTTTATTTCTTAATGTGATTATTAATGACTGGGGAGATGACTCCACCTTCAAACAACAAAAATGGTGAGGATCTACTCTGTAGGTGGCCCAGTACTAGCTGTCAAATATTTGCAGAATCAAGCCTGGTTGTATCCACATCACTGCAGTGGATTTGTACCTTTTCACTTTGCCTGCTCTTTCCCCTATCTTAAATCTTTTCAGTGTTAAAAAGCCCAACATTCTAAACCCTCTAATTTATTAAACACTGGACACTTGATCACCTAAAATTTTAAACAAAGAGTACTTTAATTTTAATAACAAAGATCATTACTATTTCAAGCAAACACCTTGAAAACAGTGAATCCACTGCACAAAGCTAGAGTTCAGTAAGACAGCAAGCAATGAAGAAATACTTCCAATAGTTTCGTGGTGTAGAAAAATAACCCGTCAGAATATACAGGGGAAAGTAAGTACCTCTCGAATCATCATCCTAAGATCATGGCACTCATGACTACATAAATTTGGATCCTTTGTGGACAATCATTACAATGAAGCTACCTTTCAAGAGTGTGGATCCTTAACCTTTGCCTCTCACCTTCTTACAAGAAGAGATGCAACCTATTGTATGGGTTTGAGTGGAGAGCAATTCTATCCTTTTCTTTTGCCCTGATTTGTCCTTATAATCCTACTTTTACTCATTAACTGTTCCTTTCAGTAAGGTGATAGGAGTCAGTAGTACAACTATGCTAGCTATCCTGTATACACATACATACATAATTTCCCCTTCTTTCTTTTCTCTTCTCCCTCATCCCAGTTGCTCTTTACTTCTGAGCAGTTTCCTTTCATCTCACAATGTCTATCATACCTCCTAATTTTTATTCACTCTTTCAGATTCTTACACTAGTGAGACGATACGCTGCTTACATATGCAGGTCTAATTTAAAAAATGCATATCTATTTGTTAATATGTCTTCATTCTTTTATTTTAAAATAAAAACTCCTGCTTTTAAATATTTTTTTTCCTAATACATACTTGTTTGCAGAGATGCAGCTTTGTCTTTAACAAAGAAAATATTTTGTTATCATCCCCAAGCAGTCATAATTCCCTGGAACCAGAACGTCTCTAATATTTCCCTGTCAGTGGAGTCTTTGCATAAACAGTCCTCTTTTTTTTTTTTGGTTTCCCAGAACAAAGGGACAATTTGCTTTACAAGGATATTGAGGCAGATTGAAACAGCATGAAACTTCCAAGTAACAGTGATATTTATTTACTTACATACTTATTTATTTTTTGTCTCATACAGTAGGGTTTTTGTTTTACTTTTGTTTTGGCTCAGAAATACTGAATACTTATGTTTTATCTAAGACCCCATATGAGGGGCTGGGGATTTAGCTCAGTGGCAAAAGCGCCTGCCTGGCAAGCACAAGGTCGTGAGTTCGGTTCCCGGTACCAGAGAAAAACCAAAACCAAAAAAAAAAAAAAAAAAGACCCCATATGCAGCTGACAAATACACTAACTCAGGCGTGTCTCAGCAATGGTCTCTGTCTCATGTCACCATTATTGGAAGCAAAGAAATATAAGCCATGCGAAAATCAGGCGTAAGTGTGAGTATAGAATAACTGAATACAAGAATTCTGAAATAACTTGAAAGCAAGCATTGACTACCAAGCCTAAGCTAAAAATAATGTGTCCAGGACTTCCATAAAAATGTACAGAATGCACTGTGCTTACAGTCCTCCAATGGGTCACGTTTTGCCTTCCAGGAAATGGCCAGGAGACCCAACAGTCATAGCCACACTTTGAGATACACAACGACAAAATGGCTTGCACTGAATTCATCCTTGTTTCCTACCTAAGGAAGAGAGTTGTATCTTCAAGCCAAAGCTATGAATCAGAGTATTTTTGAGAAAGTGATTTCTCTGTCCATGTCAAAGCAGAAGGATAAGATTCATAATTTCCCTACATCCCTTCACACAATGCAAAGCAATTTCAGCACAAATTCAGCTCTACACAGGTAGAGTAGAAGACAGATCCACAGTCTGATTTGAAAGAAACCAAGAAGTCCTGCTGATCACAGGGGTCCTTTCAAGTTTCTCACATTTTAGTACTAAAATTGTGTTTCCTTGATTGAAAGCTGTCTCCTGCTGTTCCAGGGTTTAGTATTCTCAGTAAATAATGCCCTTTAGAGAATAATTTCTTAGGTAACTAATGGTTGATGCTGTATTATGTGTTACTGTAGTCCACTATTGTAATGGAGCACATGTGCAGGAGAAGGAAAAGCTTGAAAACACACTACTCAGAGAGGTGTAGAAATGAAGGGTTTGGCGAATCTAACAATGAATAAAGATATATGGGCTCTGCCCAGAAATACAACACTATGTCAAGTCTACGAGCTATTTTTATTAAAGGAAAGAATTGCATCCAGCCATAAATGTATGCGTTTCTTCTTTCTTCTTCCAGTTCTGTGCTTTTCTCCTCAGACATCTGATTGAGCAATACTAGGAGTCTTTGTTCTTTTCTGCCATGCCACTTTGCTTCTGCTTTTGAGAGCATATTTTCTCCTTCCATTTTCTCCCTTGTTCAAAAGCCACTGTGTCTGACCCGATTCCCTCTTCTGGATGGTGTTTCTAAAATAATTCTTCAGGTCTTGGTTCCAGATCGTGTTTTCATTTTGACTCTAACCAATGTCACCTCTTCTACACTGTCCTGGGGCAGTAGAATGACCTGTGTTATCTTCTCCACTACTTCTTATTAATGCATTACTGTAGAGTATTTTGCACAGGGAATGTTATCCCAGAAATCCTTTTGCTATTTTGCCAGGTCATAGATTTTTGAAGCTATTGTGGAGCTGACCAGTGTTAAATTTATGAGCCTTAGTATAGTCTAATCTTCCATATGCTGATGTAGAATCTATTCTTCTACACATATTGCATGAAAAAACTTGATCTAATATGTATGCATTTAAGGTACACAAAATAATTAAAGTAAATAATAATTTTTTACTCAATCTGTACAACACACAGAAAAATAAGTACATGTATACATTAGTTATACAAAGTATTTTAGAACATCAAATAAAAAACCACCTTAATTTTCAGATTCAAAATCTTTTTTACCTTCTAAGGCCATTTCTTATACAGTAGCTCATACTCTTTAGATAAGCTAAATAAGCCATGTATTGGATAAAAAATAACTAAGCAATAGTCATGAATGTGTCTTTCTGAGAGGATATCTTTTCAATATTAAGTTGAGCATGAAGTGCTTCTTAGACTATAGGATATTGCATAATCAGTTTCCTTTAGATTTGACAGTTTTTGTTATCAGTCATTCAAGAAGAAACTAATGAGATTAACAGTTTAGTTAATACTTCAGAAAGAAAAAAATTAAAATATTTAATCATTATAAGAGTAGATAGAAAATATTAAAAAATTAAGAAAGAATTTAAAACTCATTTATATTATCAAGCAGATAAACTTAAGGGGTCAGTGCCATAATGACTCTCTCATTTCATGATGTTTCCTTTTTTATATTGTTAACATTATAAAAATATTCAATTCATTTTTGTAAAAAAACATAAAGTAGGATTAAAAATAAAACTATGAAAATAATTAAACAATTTGCAGGGTTCCCAGGTAACTTTCAGTTTGTAATAAAATTCATCACCAGAAGTATACCCACTGCCTTCTATTAAACCTACATTCTCTTTCTGTTGTATCTTGCTAATCCTTTCTTTTCTTTTTTTGAAAATTGGTATAAGGGCTGAGGATACAGCTCAGTGGCACAAGCGCCTACCTGGCAAGTGCAAGGTCCTGAATTTGATTCTTGGTACCAAAATCGAAAATTGTATAGTTTTATTTTATTTTATTTTATTTTAATCCTTTCTTTTAAAAAGAAAATGTGTGTTTCCCTATTTCAGGGAAATCCAGTACTTGCACTCTGAATTATTTCATCCTTAATTTTTTCTTGGACATAAGTGTCTTTATTTTTCTCTGTTCTTTGTTACACCAGAAAGGCTCTACACCATCTTCATGATGCAAAAATTACATCCTCTTAATCCTAGAACACTTCTAGCTTCTCCTCACTTCTTGCTTCTTTCCTTAGTGAACTGCTCAGAGCAGTTACGTGATCTGTTCTTTCTCATTTGACTTCACTCCACTAATCTCTGATTTTCTTCTCAACAGCTACTCTGAAACTGCTCTTCCCTAAACAAAATAATTGTAGTAATACTTAGCAATTAGCAATAATAATTTAGCAATTTCTCTATTTCTAAATTCAGTACAATTTTCTTTCTTGAGTTACAAAACAGATGTTGGTGATTCTTCCTCGTTTTGAAACTCATTAGTGGTGTGTTGGACTTTTTGTTTGCCTTTGGAAGACTCTGTGCTGTACTTGTATCTCATTGGCATCATCTTCCCAGTATCCACTGTAAGCAACCCCTCTACCAAGCCTCTGAATGTGAGTGTTACCTAAGATTGCACCGAGGGCCCTCCTCGCTCTCATTTTCACTCTCTCATATATCACCTCCTCTGTTCCCATGAAATATTTTCTACTTGCTTTTTTCTTCTAGTCCTTCTAGTCCATGCTCCTCATGTAAATTCTGTGCTTTCAGCCAATGATAGATTAATATACACTTTGTCACCTCAGTGACTTTTGGATAGAACTATGAAAACAGATAAGCTTTTATATCACTTTTATCTATCAAAGCAACATTATTCTCCCTGTTACTCAAACTAGAAACCCAGTAAGCATCCTTGCATCTCTTTCCCTTACATTTTGTATATCATCCATGAGGAAATGCTTATATTATACTCTCAATTTCTAGTGTTTTTTTTTCAATTGTTATTTTTTATTACCTACATGATTGCCGTACACAGCAATCACATTTCTCCTAAGGAGCTGATACGTGTACATACGCATGTGAATTATTTTTCATCCTCTCCCTCTCCACTTTGTCCCACTCTCTTTATCTCTTGGACCCCTTCACACTTGAAAAAGATCTATCTCCATGTTTCCTATTGTTTATTTGTTCTTTATTTATATTTTGAGTTTTTCACTAGGAGAAAGCACATGATATTTAAATCTGTATGCTGATTTATTTCATTTCACAGTATGGTCTCAAGGCACACGCATTTTCCTACAAATGACTCGTTTTTTCTTCTTTGTGGAGGAGTAGCCCTGGATGGTATATAAGTATTACATTTTCTTTGTCCATTCATCTGTTGATGAACATGGAGGTTGCTACCAAGATTTAACGTGTATAACTGTGCTACTGTACACATGTACTCTATACATGTATCACTGCACGTATCGCTGTAATATGATGTCTTTGAACTCTTTCAGGAAGATGCCTAGAAGAGGAATAACTGGCTTAAATAGAATTTCCATTTCAGTTTTCTGAAGAATCTCCATACTGATTTGCATAATGGTTGGACTAGTTTGCATTCCCACCAGTAATGTAGAAAGATTCACTTTAACTGCATCATTGAAGGCATTTGTTATTATTGTCACTGTCATGAACTCTTGCTTGAACTTCTATCCCCAAATAATTTCCCAAGTGTCTTTCATGTCATCAGTGCACTGTGTGTCCAGCTGCTAGCTCCAGGAGATCATTCACTACCTATCACATCTCTGCTCTGCTCACAGTTCCTAAATTTCAACCCATCACATACAGAAATCTGTTTGATTTAGTCTCTAGCATCTGCTTTCCTCTCCAATTTCATCTCCAGGTGTTTTCTCTGCTACTTTTATTGAGCTCTTGAGCTCTGTCCACAGGAGTCAATTTTAGATTTTTTCATCTATAGACTCAGGGTTTTATTCTTAACACATGCAGCTTTCTCTGCCATTTTCTTCCCTAGTTCCAATATCTCTTAGCCCAACATGGCTCATCCCCCTAAAGTAATTAATTCCCTCAATACTTTTCTTACTTCATAATCTACTAGAATTCATTGTTATTTGTATTGTTTTTGTGTAACCTATCTCATTTAAATGAAGATAAGTGTCTTGGTTACTTTTCTCTCATTGCTCAGATAAAATATTCAATCCCCAAAATGAAGGAAGGAAAAGTTTATTTAGCTTACAGTTCTTGGAGATTTCAGTCTACACTGGGCTCTCTCCAAAGCAGAGTGGCACATGGCAGAGGGCAACAGTTCATGGCAGCAGAAGAGCAAAGCAACAAGAGCAAAAGGGAGGAGTGGCACAGAAGAGCAAGCCTCTTTCCCTCCCTTGTCTTGTAAGCAGGCTGCCCCCATGCAGGGGGCATGTAGCACCCACATAATCTCCATGCACTCCTCTTGCACAGGCTCAGGATGAATATAAAGTAAGCACCCTGGCTCCCGGCTGAATCACATAGTTAACCTTATAAACTTCTCAAATTGACACAATGAACAACATCCTAGAGCAGGAAGGGCATATCCTTTTCACCCCAGGATGTAGAACTGCTGAGTTGCTTAGTTAAGCGGCTAGACTCCCCAAGTCAACACAATGTATCAACCATAACAATAAGGAACACCACTGCTTTCTTCTTAGTTGTATTTCCCACACTGAGCAAAGTCCCAGCCTCACAGCAAAGGACAGAAATTATTTGTGGAAGAGACTGGAATAAATGTCTCATCAATTTAAGAAAGATCTATATTTGGTCAAACTATAAGTATTTCCTCTTATCTCAGACTGCCAGAACACAAATGCAGAATGTGACAATCTTAATCTGTAGATTAGTAAGGAAAACACTGCAGATATGTTTGTAACTGTATTTCATGTAAAAGATAATGACAAAGTGGAGAGGAGGGTTTTGCTAAATTACGGATGGAGACTTTAATAACAAATCTAGTTATGAAATTATTTATATTAGGAAAATAAAAATTAGTGTGTCAATATGTTCCACTCAGTTTCTTCCTCAAGAGACTGATTATTTTTAATAGTGGAGGATATAAGAAGTGATTTTGATGTTGAAGAATTTTCTTATTTATCTTTTCTTTCTTGACCTCAAGTTGTCTTTGCACCTCAAATAATAGAAAGAAAAATATATTTTCAGATAAAGCTATAGGTTTAGATATATCTTCAGTATGGTAGTTTTAAAATAGTTTCAACTGGGTGTGGTGGTGCGCAACTGTAATCCCAGCACTTGGGAGGCTGAAGCAGGAGGATTGTTATGAGTTCAAGACCAGCCTGGTCTACAAAATGTGCTCAATACCAGGATGAACTGCACAGCAAGGACTTGCCTCAAAAAGACAAAAAAAATTAAAATAAAATAAGTAGTTTTAAAGTGGTAATAGTTTTTCTACTTGATCAAATGGCAATAGATAACATGCACCCTTTTAAGACAATAGTTATAATTATTTTTGTTGCAAATTTAGCATTGGTTATCCTTTGAGAAATCTTTGATTTGTATTTATTGAGCATCCCTAAATTTGTACTAATTTTTTCTTTAACCATTTAGGTGCCCATAATCTTCATTAAGTAAAAAGAATTTGAAATTGCTGAAGATTCTCTTCATCTCTAGATATGAGAAATGAATAGTTATTCAAGATAGAATAAAATGCACTACAAGCTTAGAAAATTTTGTGAAATAAATGCTAGTCTTTTTTTATAATCTCTGAAAAATTGTCTCAATTTTTAAAAGTTATTTCTTAAATGTTTGAGTTTTCATTTTGTACATTTACACTAATTTTAAACATCTACCTACCAATTTTACCATCACTTATTATTCAGTGATAGGAATACAAGTTGATGGAAGATCTGGGGAAAATTTCAATATGCTCGAAAGTTTATTGCAAGTGTATGTGGGTGCAGAACAGTGATTAAAGGAAGAAGAAAATCTTGTCATATGATAAATAAAGACAGGAAAAGATGTAAAAAAGAAAACCTAGAAGTTTCCAAAGAAATGAGGGTACCATAGTGTGTTCTGTAAGAAATGGATGGAGGAAGGTCACAAATATCGTACCACCTAAACAGCAATACCACAGGAGGCACAAAGAACATTTTTTAACAAGACTGTTTCCTCTCCATGTAAAATAGAACATACATGAAAAATATATCAAATCTCTTAAGTAAGCCTAGAAAGAACAGTGTGGCAGGAAATGAATACAACTGAAAATTCAATCACTCTTCACCTCCCCCTTAGGCATAAAGCTGAGATATTTAATTAGAAACGAAGAAATTCCTTGAAGCAGAGAAAGGAAAATTATTTGTTCATGTTATTCTCATAAAAATTAAAAAGGTAACAAATCAGAAAAGACAAAATTGAAAAGGAAAAGAAGAATCTGAGTATGTTCAGGATAGAAAATTTTTAAGAAAAACAATTCAAGAAAACTTGGGTACTACCCAAAGTAGTTTATTTTCAAAACAAGTCTTTCCACATTTCTTTCCTTGTTGATGAACTTAAGGTCAAAAATGCCAGGGAAAGATGAGGTGCTGGAAAGTTGGCAGAAAATGTTGCATAGCTCCCCGAGACAGGACTTAAGTAGTAGCCATAGACATTTCACTTAGAATGAGTTGCAGATTAAAGAAATTTGTAATACTTAAGCTGAATTGGTTTCAATTTCATTGATTTAGACAATGCCCAAGGGAGTAGTAGAACACACTGCTGGGTATGTGTGGGTAGATCCTGGAGGCTGACCTTTGAGGCTATGTCTAGTACTTGCTCACCTCTTCTGTTCTGGTGCTGTTCCCTCCTCTGCTTCCTGGTCACGCCACCTGAGCAACTTTGTTATGCCTAACCATTCCGCCATGACGTTCTTGCCCTGAAGCAGACCATGAACTGAATCTCATGAAACTATACATCTATCTTCCTTTAAATTGTGGTGATAGGGTATATTTTTCCCAGTAATGGTAAAGTTCATGCAAGATTAAATATTTTAATAAATAAAAACCTAAAAATTATTTAGTAAGGTAAGTTAGTAAATAAAATTATTTTCTACTTATAAAAAGGGTTATTTGGGAATATAAATAGCTACTGTAATGTGAACTGGCATAAAAGACTAGCTGCAGATTTATGATTTTTTAATCTATAATTCTCATATATTACTTCTCACCTCACACATAAAATAATTGAATATTTTAAGATTGTAGCATGGATAGTTATAAGAGGATTTATGGGGTAATTATTAACATATATATCTCTATATATTTACATATATACTTATAATCTAAAAGTACCTATTTAGAATCTGGTAACATAAATATAGACATACACATATATGTATCTCTTACAGAAAATAAGCTAATCATAGAATTGGCAAAATTGTATAACGTAATGGAATATTTGAAAATCTGTGTCACTGAAAGTAAGATAAACTCAAGGCTACTAAGGTCTTGTGCACAGACTACAATCTAATATTTATATAATCAGTGTTACTGGTTGACTGAGGGAGAAGAAAGAGGCTCTGATATCACCTTGTTTCTCATTTATAAAATGAGTTAATAACCAGAAGTTCCTTAACTGCTCTAAGTATGTTATAAAGATGAATGAGATCATTTCTATGTAAAGTTTATGGTTTGTCGGAAAGAAACATTATGGAAATAAATGCTGGCATTATTATGGCACTGCAGAGGCTTGCAATACATAATAAGTAAAACAAAGTAATACTCCAGCTTTCTATTGCCTTAAAGAGTACCAAAGTCTCACAGAGAAAATGAAAAAGATATTTGATCTTTGAAATAAATGAAAATGAGAGAGATACTTATGAGAAAAAGCCCCAAACAAACAAATATGAGATCGATGGATTAAATAACTACTGTTTGCCTTCAAAGTAGACATTTTTAAATATCATAATTTTTGTATAAGAGTAAACTATGGTAGTTTAATGCAATAAGAACCACACACATGTTTCTTTTTGTTTCTTGTGTCATATTCCATTTCTTCTCTTTTGATATTTTAAATATAAAGTCATCAAACTAAACCATAACACTGTTTAAAAAAAATTTTTCCCCTTCTTCACAGTGTCTAGAATGAAATAATGTTGACAGAAAGTATTTATTAGTCTACTTTTAAGTGTTTTAAACATTCCTTCAATTATAGTATTCTTCAATGCCAATGATTTCTCTTTCCATAGTTTTACTTACCTTGGAAGATCATAGTGAGACTCCCAGCCAGTCTTAGAATACTGACACTAGCCCTGACTTCTTCAGAAGCTAGAAGTCATATCAATATAATTTTACGGCTGTATATTGTTATAATTGCTATATTTTACTGTTAGCTGTTTTTGCTAAGTTCTTACCATACTAATTTATAAATTAACCTTTATTATCAGTGAGCTATATAGGAAAATATCACATATAGAGTGCTCCATAGCTTCAGGTAATGTTGAAGGTTTTGGAATGTATTCTGCACAAATAAAGAGATACTACTGCAATTATGTAAAATCATTGAACTTTAATGAAAAATATGCTTAAGTTTCCCTACATATATGTTTTCTAAGTTTCTAAACATTGGAATTAGCATGGCAACTGTAAAGTTAAGATGAAAACTTTCAAAAAATAATAATGCCATAAAATTTTCCAGAATAAATGCTTGATATTATAAATATCTCTATGTTTTAAATGATGAATAATATACAGAAACTGGATGGTAAAATAAAATAAGTATTTATTTAATTACTTTATCCCCTAAAACAAGTATACAACAATGTCAACCAGATAAAGATCTGAAATTCTGAAATTAACATAAAATTTTAAAGAAAATAGAAGAGTCTTTTTGAACTCTTGGGATTGTTTTAATAGTTTACTTCTACTGAACAGGTGCTGGGCTTTCTACTTCCTACATTAAAGGTTGCTAATCTGTCGATTTTCCTCAAAGCTCAACTCAATTATAATAATTTAAAAGTTAAGCGTATTTAACTGAGATATAAATTAACAGTTTTTAAAATCAATTCCATAAAACTCTGATATTGTCACAAAGTCCACTAAGTCATGGAAGCACAGAGAGAGAGATATAAAGAAATGCATTTTTTACTGACACACTGAATTAAAACTCTGAAGGTGCCTACCCATCTCGATTAAATTTATTCTACCCATGGAGCAACAGTTTATGATTTTAAAATGAATAGCACACTTAAATGAAGGGAGCATTAATACAATATGATATTAATATACAAATATATTATTCACCTGCCACTGACATTCTGAATTAAATCAGTAATGGGGTGTATAACTGATTAAATATCTACACAACAGAAAGCAACAGCTTATGATTTAAAGAGGCGCTGGTAGAGTGATCACATCATTACACTGCCAAATACCATCCATCACTTTTACTGAACTTAACGAAGATGGATTACATCCCACAGATGAGATGCAGCCTATAAATACCGTCATGCTGATCTTCATCTGACTTTCTTAGAGAACAGACAAGCAACAAATCAATAATTGAAGAAGTCCTATTAGAAATTCAGTGTTATTCAGGACCCAGAAGGAATCGTGTAGGAACAATGTAGCAGCAAATCACTTTAATTCAATGAAATCTGCTGATCCTATTTTTCCTCCTAAATTAATTTATTTATCAACCTTAAGAGAATACATGAAGTCAACCAAAAAAGAGGATACATGAAGTCATGCTAGCACAATCATCTATTTTTATATTTTTTCAGTTTTTTTTGTTTTAAAGATTAATGACACTAACAAAACAACAATAAAGACAAAAATCAAAACAACACAAAAACAGTGAAAATGATACATGACCTCAAAACAGAATGATAGGAATTAACAGTGGTTGCTACATTATATACTGTTATCTTCAACAGAGTTGCACAGTCCACCAGACATAAGAATGTAAGACTGATCAAACAAAGACAGTAACAAGTAATAAAAAAAAATTGACAATAAAATCTGACAGGTACAATAGATATTGTGAAAGGGAAAAGCCACTGCACTTTTACATTTTATTTTTTAATTTATTTTAAAGTGAATGGTTTAGCACCTGTAGAAATCTTTTACAATCAACCTGAATCTCATTTAGCTTTCATGGTTTACCTTTGTGAAAACTACCTGTCAGTTGCTTCTGCAGTTCAGTCACTGTGGTCCAGATTGCATTCCATCAGTTGGCGAGTGCAGCGTTATGGTAATAGATAACAGGTGGTCAGTGTTTGATGTCTGAGGTGAAAACGATGTCTCACAAGCTATAAAGCATCTGAGGAAATGCTTTAACAGTTCACACTTGCTACTAATTGCATCATTAGAAGTTTAATTAATTCTTTACCCTTCTACTATGTTCCTTAGATGTCCATAAAGCAGGAAATTATTCGGAACAGAGAGAAAGAATCTAAAGAGATAATAATGAGGTGTAATAAAAGAAAGAATAAGTAGCAGAATGGCTAACATTTTGCTCTAAAACAAGAGTGCAGTTTGGTTACTTAATCAGTTCAGTATGTGATAATGCCTCCACACAGGAGTTTATTTTTAAAGAGCACATTAATTCTGAGCCCATCTTAACCCCTGCACACTTTTACAAAGACTGTTCTCCATTACTAACTGTAGCTTGAAAGTGTTGGAAAATTTTTCTTTCTGATTTTAAGAGATCAGTAGTCAAAGTGTACATATCAGAAAAAGAAAAATGAGACATGAAAGTTCCACATTAGGAAAATCTATGCCTCTTCAGTTATTTATTTTTTTTCTTCAGGGGCCTTACAATTTATAACCTGTATATTTTAGAAGTCTGATCTTAGAACACGCTGTTTACAAGATAAAAATAAGACTCTAAGTCTTCATTCTGATTTTCAAGCTCAAAGCAATTTCTATGCTGGCTTCTCTGGGTTTTCCTAGTTTTCAAATAGTATATGTTCATTTGCTTTGTGTAGCCAGACAGTTCTATGTACCACCTAACTTCTGATAGTTTAATTTTTAAATTTTTTTCTCTTATGCAGATTTGTTTGTAAACACTGATTTGTTTAACAAATCTGTAGTCTTCAATAATTTGTGTAGATAACACTGAAAAAAAACTAAGGTGTAAAACTGATCTATTTAAAAATCAAGTTTAGAATATGTTAGAAAACTTTAACCAGGTTTTGTTTCAAAGCGAGATTCTTATTTTCTTTTTTATATACCATGCTAGGTCAAAAACATAATGAAATACATATCGAGACAAAGTAAGTATGCTGCTCAGTGGAGGTTGAAATAGTCATCAAGAAGGAAGAACAATCTTCATACAAATTAAAGTTATACTACTATAAAGAATCAATGGTTAATGGCCAGCTAAAAACTCATTTAAATATATCCCTTTAAAAAATTGTATTCTGGGCCAGGGATATAGCTCAGTGGCATAAACACTTGCCTAGCAAGCCTGAGGTCATGCGTTCAATTCCCGGTACCAAAAAAATAAAAAATAAAAACCAATGTTCAAAAATACATTAAAAGGTTTAGAAATTAGCTAATGTGCAAGCTGGTTGGCAAAGCCCATTGCCTGTGAAATTCCCATGCAACATACAAAACACTTCTTTGACTAACATGGGCTGTATTTGAACTCCTCTTCACAAAGGTTTCTTGTTAGAAAGAAGAGAAAAATCTTAGGAGGACATGAAGTCCTCTTACTCTGTCTCAGAGGAATTTAGGCCTAGTTTCTGAGAGACACCAGTGTCCGTTGGTGTAAACCTTTAGGCCCTCCCGCCAAGTAAACAAGCTGCACGTGTCATGTCGTCTCAGCACAAGATTCTTCTCGCACTTTGCCATCTACACTTTACAAATAGCCTTGGCCTTGGACTGCAGCATTAATTACCAGTTTACCATGTTGTTTAAACCTGGCATTCAGCATTTTTTAGTGTAAATTTGTCAACTGTGACTTACCTAGCAAATTTATCTCAGCAAACTCCTATCCGCACTACACAGGACTATGCTCTGCAATGGCTAGGAGTTATTTATTCCCATCTGCTAAAGGTACATGACATCTTTAAAACAATCGAGCATACAGCAACTAACAAGAAACCAAACCTTGGTTTTCATGGGTTTTATATCCTATGTAGAGAAGATAAGCACAAAGCAAAAAACATACACTGTGTTGTGACTGAAATTATTGTAAAATACTGGCTGCAAAGGAAATTGTTTTAGATAAGATGAGCACCAAATGCATGTCTTAGAAGGTGACCTGAAGAACACAAGGGCAAATTATGAGCTCTTACTGAAGAATATTCTGAGCTGAATAAATAGCACATGTGTACTAGCCATTTGTGTGTCTTTTACTAGGAAGTGTCTATTCATTTCAGTTGCCTATTTTTTAATTGACTTTTTCATATTGTGGTATTTGTATATATTGGAGTATTACTCTGCCACAAAGAAGGATAAAGAAGTCATTTGCAGGAAAGTGCATGTACGTTGAGACACTAATATTAAGTGAGATATATCAGACACATGTGAAATACTGCATGGTTTCTCTTGTTTGAGAAATCTAAAGTAAAAGCAAAGAGCAAAATAAAGCACAGATGATAGGCAATAGGGAAATAGATATTTTGCAAGTAGGAAATGAGCCAAGAAATGGAGGAAGGAGAATGGGAAGGGATGAAGAGAGAGTTAGGATGTGTTAGGTACATGTATCCAGGCCATAGGACAAGTAGAATCATGATGAACTGCAAACTTTTACCAATAAAGCTATAACAGCAGAAGGAAGGAGGGAAGGAAGGAAGGAAGGAAAGAAAGAAAGTAAGTAAGTAAAAAAGAAAGAAAGAAGAAAGAAAGAAAAAAAGAAAGAAAGAAAGAGAAAAGAAAGAAAGAGAAAGAAAGAAAGAAAGAAAGAGAAGGAAGGAAGGAAGGAAGGAAGGAAGGAAGGAAGGAAGGAAGGAAGGAAGGA